>NC_041384.1:548400406-548505724 GCF_002162155.2 Triticum dicoccoides
TAGGGACACGTGCTCCGCTACCCAAATCATGCTTCCGAGGACAATGTCCCTTGCCACCATGTACATTCTGAAACATTCTTGGGGGCTAGTGGGGCATACGCCACACAGGGCGATCTGCCCGATGTCAGATAAACTGGCAACAATGATATCATCGGAAACCAGGCGTCAAGCTACTGGTCCATTCTGAGATTTCCAGGCCCAGACGAGTTATAAAACCATTGCCTAGCAGCAAATAGGTACATGTCAATGCACCCACAAGCTATGGGCCTAGGAATGGTGCGCCCCAACGGAGCTATTTCCTATGAGGTACCACTGCCGGAAGGCCACCTTACGAGACAGTCACTACCTCTTTGGATCCCCAGATGCTCATCAAGACTACCGCCAAAATGATCCAATCGAGCCTGACCAGCGGTTGATCCTTGCTCTGAACTTTCATGGCCAATGTCATATCCATGTGGCATCCTTTGGTGTAAAGAACATAGTGGATCATTATCAGAGGATGTCGAGGTCACCATTTGCCGCACTCCTCAAGTTAGACATATAGCCCACAAATGTTACGATCACACAAGTTGACCGAGTCTAAGCCATCACCACACTTTATATGCTCAATCTAGTTTAGTATCTCAAACATTAAACGACAGTGGCATATAGTCCTAGAAACTGATCGAACTAATCTTTTATATCTAAATAGCTTGCTCCCACTAACTATTTCTCTCAACATGCAAGCATGCCACATCATCCCATAGCATGCATGAGAAAATGCCCACCTCCACTATCATATGTCTCCCATCATGCAAGCATGTCACTTCATCATTAAACATGCATAAAAAAAAGACTCATCTCAACATGCAAACATCCAAAAGAATTTTCATTCTACTATGCTATTTATTGTTAATAAAAAAATTACAATTATATAGTAATCAAACATAATAAATTATATGTATTTTCAGTTTTAGCTTTTTATATTATTACTTCAGTTATTAATTATTCATACAACGAATCACATTGAAATATGTTGCAAAATATTCCCGCAACAACGTGCGGGGCATCAGTATATGTGCACCCCCATCTCTAGTGTGCAGATATCTCCAACAAAAAGACACTCGCCTCCTTGAGCCCAAGATTAATGTCGCATACTTATCATTACATAAAAGGAAGTGATTAATGCATCAAAGAGAAGATAGGATTCAAGAGTGTCTATCCAAGAGCATTTGACACCGAAAAAACAAAATTTCTCGATCGATCGGCCCTATACCTTCTAAGACTATCACCTGTTGCGTTCTAGGTCAGCACCCTTGCTCGATCAATTGATCTTATACCCACCCAATCAACTTTTGCAATGGCAGCCCACCTGCTACTGGCCTTGGTCATCACGCTGTGTCCTCCTGGACCGGCGTTAGAGCAGGCGGCTAGAGCGAGGGCCAGCGCCGGTCCTGAAATTTCAGGGGCCCGGGGCGAAACCAAAACTCGGGACCCCCAACTATATACGTCATAACAATAATAAGCAAAATATATGGATAAAATGCTCCCGATGGCGGTAAAAATTCTTATGACAGATATATACACTGTCTTCCTGAAGAAAAACGTATATATTGTTATTGCCAATGTTGATGTCAATAATTTCTTCTTGTTAAGATTCAGAATTCCTATTAGTTCGTTCCTCTTCCTTCGCAGGAAGTATCCCCAAGACCCAACTCATCAATCATCATTTGGGTTCGTCGAAGCACCACTGAGGCAAATTTTCCAGTGTTACTGTTGAAAAAAGAAATCAATAGCCCCTGTCTGCGATTCTACCACCACACGTTGTTCCCTTTCCTTTGTTTTTTTCTATCAGAAGCATAGTTTGTAGACGACATGATAACAAAGGTCTAGGATACTTGTTTTAAAAAAGAGGACTATGGTTTTTATTTTATTTTGCATCAAATGGTTGAACAGTGTAAGGTATGCATCATGTACATTGGAGTACTTAATTAACAGTATGCGTATAGGGAAATGGTTACGTGATACAGTATACCTCAAATCGGTAAGATCGGCATCGGCGAATGCTCGGCGCAGCAATGGTGTGATGTGTACTGGCGTCTACGGGACTGTGCTTCAACGCCTAGGGACAGAGCAGCGGAGTTTGTCGGCGTACTGTGGCAGTCATGGCCCTGGCTGAAACCGTCAAGCGCCGGCGAGGCCGCAACTCGCGATCGGGGCTCAGCCGAATTTACTAGGGTAGTGGGGAATTAGGGATCGTAACAAAGAACAAGATATGCGACTCATGATGGAAAGAAAACAAAACTGGCAACTCTCAATTCTACCGTACTAGGAGCCAGGATTCTCGCGATTGTGGGCTACCTAATCACGCAACGTGCCTGTTAGCTGAATGTTTTGCATAGACAAAATCAAGGCTGATGGTCTGTTACGGGAGGCTACGTACCGGGCCATGCTCATGGGCTAGCTATACGGCAACGGCATACCTGGCGGGGGGCCTGCTACGCACCTGCCATGTGGGCCAGCCAAGACCAAGGCCTCTCCTAGAAGCTGACTCGGTCAAGCCCAGCAGGTAACCGGCGCTCGCGTGACCGGCTTGGCCCATCTACCGGACGTGCCCCTCTTAAGCAAAAACTAAGGCTAACCTGAGGAGATAAGGAGGGTAAAAAGAATATTTTGTCCGTCTATCTTCTTCCTATCCGCTACTCTGTATCTCCGCTTTCCCCTCTTCTCATCTACAGAACTATGTGTTCTTGTGACTGAATCCTTTGTGTGACACAAAGCGATTGCTACTAATCTCTGTGGGTTCGTAGCAATTGGAATCAGAGCCACCGATCTTTCGGCATCATTTCCCACCGATTTTTTTTCCCAGCCACGACGGGGAAATCTGCGCGCCCAACGTTGACGGACAGGATGGGGGCGGCAGAGCTGACCATCTCTGAGCTGCAGAAATTGATCCAAGCGACGGTGATTCAGAGCAAGGCCGTCTCCGACGCGGGGGTCCGCAACTCCGAGCGGATCGACGAGCTCCGCACCACGGTCGACTCCTTCTCTGAATCGACCACCAAGGCTCTCTCCGATCTCACCAGCTCCACGGCGACGGCGACCCAGCGTGTCGAGACTACGCTGGACCGCATAATCACGGCCCACAACAAGCTCGACAAGACAGCCGACGAGTTGAAGTTGTCGATGGAGGCGGTGGCGCGCCGCGTCGATTTCCTCGAGCGGGGGCAGCCTCCTTCCACGACCCCGGCGCAGCCGCATCAGCGACCGGGTGTGCTTCGGCCCCATGGGCACCGTGAAGAACTGCATCACCAGGGTGCTGTTTCTGGAGAGATTCGAACCTCCGGACACGCCCTGGTCGGGGGTGAGCAATCGCAAACCCGTGACCACCTTACTTCTGCTATGTATGGTTCAGCAGAGAGAGATGATGATCGTACCACTGCATATCCGCATCAGCCCTACAGTCATAGTGGTCTGCAGTTGCCCAAATCAGATTTCCCAAAATTCACTGGTGATAATCCCAAATGGTGGAAGGAACAATGCGAAAAGTATTTTAAAATGTACCATGTTAATCCTGAGTTGTGGGTGGATTTTGCCACTATGCATTTCACCGGCAATGCTGCCCTGTGGTTGCAAACTTTCGAAGCCATGCATTCAGTGGATAGCTGGCCTGCCTTGTGTGTAGGAGTGTTTGCTAAGTTCAACAAAAATCAGTATGCTAAACTCATGGACATGTTTTTTGCATTTCGGCAAGTTGCATCAGTAGATGAATATGCCCATACATTTGAAGAGTTCATGCATAAGATTCTGGTTTACAATCACTCCTATGATGAAACCTTCTTTGTGAACCGTTTCATTGATGGTCTTAAGCCAGACATCAAGTCTGCTATTAAATTACACAATCCTGGAACTGTTGATCTGGCTTGTTCCCTTGCTCAAACACAGGAAGTGTTGTTGGTGGAAGATACTCGTCCGTCCTTCAAGAAGGGGGATTATCGCCACAAATTCAAGATGAATGCTCAGCTGCCAAGCATTCTAGGAAACCCGGGTGAGAAGCGGACGGATGACAGGATCAAGTACAACACTAAGTTTGATTCTCTCAAGGCCCAACGGCGTGCTCGTGGCGAATGCTTTAAGTGCGGGGAAAAATTCTCCCCGGGCCACAAGTGCCCCCCGCAGGTTCAGTTGCATGTCCTTGAAGAACTGATTACCTCTCTTGATATTTCTGATGACGAAGATGACAATGGATGGCCTGAAGAGCACACCCCTGACCCGGATGAGGATGACCATGTCATGAAGCTATCTGTCCATGCAGCATGTGGGACACAGTGTAAGAAGAGTATTCGGCTTCAGGGTTTCATTGGCAAACAAGAAGTATTGATCCTGATAGATTCTGGAAGCTCCAGTAACTTCATAAGCTCCAAATTGGTTGACCGTTTACAGTGTACCACTGCTCCGTTTCCTGCTGCCAAAGTGACAGTTGCTGATGGAGGAACTCTTGACTGTAACATGATGGTGTCATCTCTACAGTGGTGGACTCAAGGCACATCATTTACATCTTCGCTGAAGGTACTTCCATTAGGCACATATGACATCATCCTTGGTATGGAGTGGCTTGAAGAGATGAGCCCAATGTGGGTAGATTGGAAAAAGAAGACATTACGGTTCACACATAATGGAGTTCGCATCACTCTTCGAGGCATTAAAGATAAACCTGCCAGTTGCTCAGCTATTTCTGCTAAACAGCTTCAGGGCTTGGTTAACAATGGAGGTGTGGTGCATATGTTAGAATTGTGTGCTGTGCAAGACGTATTCGAGGCACCTGGCTCATCCACCCCTCTACCACCAGCCATTACCCGAGTTCTTTCTCAGCATGAGGCTGTGTTTGAAGATCCTCAGGTGTTGCCTCCTCACCGCAGTTTTGACCATAACATTCCACTGCTTCCAGGGGTGAAGCCTGTTAATGTCAAGCCATATCGTTATGCTCCTATGCAGAAAACTGAGATTGAGCGACAAGTGTGTGAAATGCTCCAAAAGGGACTTATACAGAATAGCACTAGCTCATTTGCATCTCCGGTGTTGTTGGTGAAGAAGAAGGATGGTTCATGGCGTTTTTGTGTTGACTATAGGCACCTCAATAATATTACAGTTAAGAATAAATACCCAATGCCAGTGATCGATGAGCTGCTTGATGAATTGTCCGGTGCAAATTGGTTTACCAAACTGGATCTCAAATCTGGGTACCATCAAATTCCGCTAGTGCGTGGTGAAGAACACAAGTCGGCTTTCAAAACACACCAAGGGTTGTATGAATTCAAGGTGATGCCCTTTGGTCTCACAAACGCCCCTGCAACGTTTCAAGCTGCAATGAACACAATTTTTGTTTCCCTCATTCGAAAATGTGTTCTTGTCTTCATGGATGATATCTTAATATATAGTCATACACTTGAAGATCATGTGCGTCACTTGAAACAAGTGTTTGCTCTTCTCCACCAGCACCAGTTGTATATCAAGAAGAGTAAATGTTCCTTTTCCCAAAAACAACTTGAGTACTTGGGTCACATCATCAGTCACAAAGGGGTCGCTACTGACCCTTCGAAGATCCAAGCTGTCGCTCAGTGGCCTACACCGACAACTATCAAGCAAGTTAGGGGGTTTCTTGGGTTAACGGGTTATTACCGCAAGTTCATAAAACATTATGGGATCATCAGTCGAGTATTGTCAGATTTGCTCCGTAAAGATACCATGTTTTATTGGACAAACAAAGAAGATGAAGCTTTTCAACATTTGAAATCAGCTCTTACTCAAGCCCCTGTCTTGGCTCTACCAAATTTCAAATTGCCATTTGTTGTCGAAACAGATGCAAGCAAGTATGGTATTGGTGCTGTACTGATGCAACAAGGGCATCCGATCAGTTTTCTCAGCAAGGCTTTGGGACCCAAGACGCAAGGCTACTCCACTTATGAGAAGGAGTGTCTTGCTATCTTGATGGCGGTGGAGAAATGGCGTTCATACCTCCAGCACGCTGAATTCACCATTTCCACTGATCACCGTAGCTTAACTTACTTGTCTGAGCAAAAGCTTACTACTGACATCCAACAAAAGGCTTTTCTGAAATTAATGGGACTCCAGTACAAGTTGGTTTACAAAAAAGGCCATGAAAATGCTGCTGCTGATGCTCTTTCCCGTCAAGCAATTCCTGAATCATGTCATGCAATTTCTCTCTGTCAGCCCAAGTGGTTGGAAGTAATTGTGGATGGCTACACAAAAGATGATACAACTAAAAAGTTGTTACAGGAGTTGAGTTTCACTGGATCTAACTCTGCTGGCTACACGTTGGTGAATGGTATTATCAGGCATAAGGGACGCGTCTGGCTCGGCTCTAACACTGAGGCACATCAAGCTATTCTGCTCTCCTTGCATGCAAGTGGCATTGGTGGTCACTCTGGGTTCTTAGCAACTTACAAGCGCATTAGTGCTCTGTTTGCATGGCCTGGTATGAAGACTGATGTAAAAACATATGTGCAAAATTGTACCATATGTCAGCAAGCCAAATCTGAAACTGTGAAGTTGCCAGGTCTTCTGAATCCATTACCCATCCCAGATGAACCTTGGAGTTTGGTGAGCATGGATTTTGTGGAGGGCCTTCCCAAGTCTGGCTCATATAATACCATATTGGTGGTGATTGACAAGTACACTAAGTTCGGTCACTTCATCCCTCTGGCTCATCCCTACTCTGCTCTTCAAGTTGCTCAACTCTTTTACAACCACATCTATAAGTTACATGGTCTGCCGTCCGGCATTATATCTGATCGGGATAAGGTATTTACCAGCAATGTTTGGCAATCTTTGTTCAAGATGACGGATGTGAAGATGAATATGAGTTCGGCACACCATCCCCAAACTGATGGTCAGACCGAAAAGCTTAATCAATGTCTTGAGACCTTTCTCAGGTGTACGGTTCATGCTTCGCCGACCAAATGGTCTCAATGGTTGCCTTCGGCTGAACATTGGTACAACACTAATTTTCACTCAGCGCTGGGCAAGTCTCCATTCGAGGTGTTATATGGCTATAAACCACGACAATTGGGCATTGCTCATATTCCAGAATCCACACCATCTGATCTGGCGGGTTGGCTACAAGAAAGAGAAATGATGCAAGAACTTGTTAAGCAACACCTACTTCGAGCTCAGCACCGCATGAAGCAACAAGAAGATAAACATCGTTCTGATCGGGTGTTTCAGGTGGGAGATTTTGTTTATCTCAAGCTTCAACCATATGCACAAATGTCTGTTGCTCGTCGTGCAAATCACAAGTTGTCCTTCAAATTTTATGGTCCCTATGAGGTGCTCGCTCGCGTGGGAAAGTCAGCCTACAAATTGAAGCTTCCAACAAATAGTCGTATTCATCCGGTGGTGCACGTCTCCCAGCTGAAGCCCTCTCTACCGGCAAATCAGGTGCCTTCTGATGCTTCTTTGCATCTGCTTACGGATGTTCCAGTTTCTATTCAGCCGGGGCAGATTCTTGATTCTCGTTTGGTGCGAGCTGGTAATGGCGCTCGTGCACAAGTGCTCGTTCATTGGGCTGGCCTCTCATCTAATCTGAACTCCTGGGAAGACAAGAACGCACTCCAGCACCGGTTTCCTTCTACAGCAGCATGGGGGCATGCTGTGTCTCAAGGAGGAGGGCATGCTACGCACCTGCCATGTGGGCCAGCCAAGACCAAGGCCTCTCCTAGAAGCTGACTCGGTCAAGCCCAGCAGGTAACCGGCGCTCGCGTGACCGGCTTGGCCCATCTACCGGACGTGCCCCTCTTAAGCAAAAACTAAGGCTAACCTGAGGAGATAAGGAGGGTAAAAAGAATATTTTGTCCGTCTATCTTCTTCCTATCCGCTACTCTGTATCTCCGCTTTCCCCTCTTCTCATCTACAGAACTATGTGTTCTTGTGACTGAATCCTTTGTGTGACACAAAGCGATTGCTACTAATCTCTGTGGGTTCGTAGCAGGGCCCTAGATTTCTGGGGCCCGGGGCGGCCACCCCCCTGCCCCCCCTCAGGGCCGGCCCTGGCGAGGGCAACCTCGATCAAGGCATGGCAGAGGGGCAGCTCTACACCTTCTTTTGCAAGGTCATGCACGTGGCGTTTGTCTATATCTGTTGGGACGTCACTGGCAGGTCACTCAGTTATGGCTACGTCAACTTCTATACTCAGGAGGATGGTGAGTGAACATGCAAAGGCACCAAGACAACACTCATCATCTTCCCGAGTGTAGAAGTTCACGTAGACGTACTCGAGCGACCTGCCAATGATGTCTCGGTAGATACAAACGGACGCCACGGGCACTACCTGGCAGAAGAGTGAATAGAGTTGCCCCTTCACCACGCCTTGATTAAGGCCGCCCACATATAGAGAGGCCCTCGAGCAAGCCGTCGGCTCCAACGCTGGTCCAGTAGGACGCAGCGTTACAACCGGGGCCAGTAGCGGGCGACCTGTCATTGCGGAAGATGGTCATGTGCATACAAGATCGATCAATCGAGCAAGGGTGCTAAATCAGAAGGCAATTGAAGACACTCTCATAAGGTACATGATAGATAGCAAGGGTACCAACTTAGAAGGCAACTAAAGACACCCTCAAAAGGTACATGGTTGATCAATCGAGCAAGGGGGTTTTATAGGCGTCGAATGCTCTTGGATAGATGCTCTCGAGTCTTATCTTTGCTTTTGAATTAATTGATGCATTAATAACTTCCTTTTTATGTAATGATAAGGATTGGGCATTAATCTTGGGGTCGATGAGTTGAGTGTTTTTTTCTGGAGATATCTGCACGTTGGAGATTGGGTCCACATATAATATATGAATTAGTTTGATCAGTTTCCAGGGCCATATGTCGCTATCGTTTAATCTTTGAGATACTAAATTGGATCGAGCGTAGACAGTGTGGTCATGGATTTGACTTGGTCAAGTTGTGCACTCCTAATGTGGTGATACCTATTCATCTCAAAGACGGTGGAGAGTGCATGACAACATGACAATGCTGGACTTGAAGACGAAAGCTCAACCCCAGAATGCCATCTCTACTATGTTGCTCTATCTCTGTTTTTGGTATTTTCATTTTGTTATTGTTTAGTTCGATTGTTACGCTCGACCTTCGCTTGAATTAAATAAAGAGACAACCCAAATTTTTTGTTGCTTATATCTGCCCATGATGCATCTTGCTTCATTAAACCTTGATCAACACAATTGTCCGTCATCTCGGGTCACATAGCACAAAACGGAGCCACATGTCACACCCGACACTGCAGAGTAGCATGAATCATGCACGTCGTGGAGCTCCATGGAGCAAACAACCACTTCCTTGAACCTTATGCCATTATATGCATCAGTTTCAACTTGTGTCCTGGGTCATAAGCTAGATTTCCTCGCTGCTATGTTTACCCCTTATGCTACCGCACGTTCGGCTAAGGGTGTACTAGGAGCACCTCTGTGACTATTGGTGGTGCAAAATACCGTCTGATCTCTCGGCAGGGTTCCTAGCGAGATTGGATGTATCATGTCAAAGCCCTCATGCACAAGTACCCATGTTCGGGCCTCCGGAGAGTAATACCCTACATCCTGCTTCTTCATGTCGTTCATAATGGTGGGGTACCTCATATGAGGCAATACAATGGTATGGACTAAGTGATTTCTTCCTTTAGTGACCCTAAAATGGAATAATAAGGATTCTCGCCCTTTGCCCCAAAGGTTACCTTGAGTTATCGAACCCACGGGAGGATGATCCCCTTGACTCTAGGGTCTCGAACAAACTTTTGTTAAAGAAACAATTCCAGCTTTTGGCTGGATCAAATTCAAACAAGTTGTAGGAGAAGAATTATAATAGTAAATAGACATGGGTATGAGGTATTAATGCTTACAACCATGGCGGGACCAAATATGATCTTAATTTGTGCGCTTGAAGTCACCAATCGAGCTGTGCTTGTTACAAACCGAACTGGGGGATGTGTCCAAATTACATCTTAACCGGCATGCGTCCTGCATTGAAAGTTAGTTGTCCAACCAAAGGCCCTATCCATCTCGCGGGGTTGCCTTGATAATTAAGCTTGCAATAATCATACAAGAGCATTGGGCGTTTAATGACTACACCTGAATCCCAGAGATAAGATTTGTATTGACGTACTAAACCTTTTTGTCACTAGTGTTCAGAATAACACTTCTCGGTCTCTCTTCCCTTAGCCTCCTCTTGACTCATTCCTGATCCTCGGTACCTGCAGGTATGACAATCACAAAAGAGACAAGAGACATCAACCGTACAATTTTATTTAACACATACACGCCATTAATTCAAAGCACATACATTGACCAATTCAACAAATACACGAGGTTGCAAGGCTATTGATTGATAATATGTCTTACAATGGATGCATTATGTCATACACGATTACAAGTATGGTGCGGAGGAGGATGAACTATGGCAGAGATGGAGATGGTGGCTCTGGAGATGGGAAATGACAGTGGTTAGGGATGGTGAAGAGGGGATGAAGATTACTCTATTCTGGCTCCACTCAGAGCTCTTCTCTTGACATTTTGGTCTCGAATGCTTTATAAAAGTTGTTCTGGTGGACAAGTAGCCTAGGTTTCTATGCCATACGACCGCTCATATAGGCGGTCTCGGTCGTATGAAACTCTGTCTTTATTCTAGATTTGCTGGCGCGCCCTCTCCTGATTTCTTCTATCTCTTCCTTTACTTCTTTCTTTGTTCTAACTTGATTTCGTCCATATTTAGCCCATTTCCTATAGATACACAATAAAGAGTGGATTTGTGGAATCCAATGCATTCATTAGACATTAGTGGCAATATCGGTGCGAACATCTCGGTTTTAATGAAATATATCGGTTTAAACTAGGGGTGGATGAGTGAAAAAGTACCACTCATCAACTCCCCCAATCTTAAACTTGATCGTCATAGCACCAGCGAGAAGCTGAAGCACCATATAAGAGATACAACTCAACTTTTTGGGATAATCTCGTTCACGCTTCAACTAAGTTCCTCTAGATAATTTAATCCACAAGTTCTATAAAGTCTATTAAAATTAACAATATGGGCTTGAGCATTTCTAACATCATTTTCTCTATGATTTTTCTCAACACCCAAGTCTTTGAAGACTTTCTCTTATGCATGCTTATTTTTAGTTAGGATCATTTCTTATTTTTTTTAAACAGTCCCACGACAAGCCTTGGTTATCTACGTTAAATCGAATAAAGGCTACAAAATTATTTCATCTACTAGAAAAAAACCTTTATCAAGACTTACTCCCTCTTGCACACATCACACATGCTACTACTACATCTATTCTAAGCATCTCAAGTGCAAAAGACGGGAGTCATATGAGATACCTTCATGGTCATGAACGTACACACTTCTCTTCCTTATGCTTGCTTTCCTCGTTGTCCGACTTAGATCAATCCCTCTGAAATATAAACAAGAATGCAAACAAAATCCAAGAGGCAAGAGAAAAGAACAAAGTGAAACTTCTTCTGTTTTTGGTTTTTTGAAAACTGACATCCAAATGAAAATAAAAATGGCAAAAAGAACAACAAAAGCAAATAAAAACCAAGTATTGGAATAGACCAACACAAGTGTTTTGGATCTCAATGAGCTGAAGTAAAACCCTGTTACAATTTATTCAAATAATACCGCCACATGTTGATGTAGATGTGGTAGTGACCTCCCCCAAGTTGTGGCGGTTGGTTAGGAGCCCATCCTTGGCTCCAGTTCAAGAATCTATAGTTCATGTAGGCGGACGTGTCTCGAAGGGACTTGGCAAGGTTGCTCATACATTGATAGAGCCCTGGAGACTATAGAGGTCTGTGTAGGCAGTGTAGGCTTCTTCTTGTTGTTGCTCTTCTTGGGGCTACTCCTCTTCTTTGTCGAGGGCAAGTCTTCCTCATCTACTTGTTCGGGTTCCGGGCCTTCTTGGTCAAAACCTGTATCACATTCCTGTAGCACATAATGTAGTTGTCCATTTTCTATGGAGAAACATTTAGTCATAGGAGTAGGCATAGGAGTAGGCAACAATGACGGCCATAGTGAACTACTACCATTCTAACGCTAGAAAGAATGCAAATATTAACATGGTTGTGTCATTGCACGACAATCTATGGGGCCGAAGGGCCCCTTTATGTTTGGCGTGGGATCACAACATAGAAAGAACAGCAAAACCACAACAGCACATGAGCATTTTACTAGGTTCGGGACGCAATATCCGTAAAATCCTACTCCTGCTTTAGTGGATTTATGAATGTATGAGCCTTGTGTTTATAGAGAGAACAACCTTGACGGCAAGGTTCTTAGGAGGTGGTGCTAAGCTACTACAAATGGACATGGTTCCAGCCCTTATAAACGTTACCGTGGCCCTTGATGTGGCTTGAAGCTACATTTGTATTTTCCCAAAGAGGAAGAGATGATGCAGCATAGCGATAGTAGGTATTTCCCTCAGTGGTGAGACCAAGATTATTGAACCAGTAGGAGAACCAAGCAACAATACGTAAACGACACCTGCACACAAATAACAAATACTCGCAACCCGACGTGTAAATGGGGTTGTCAATCCCTTACGGGTAACGGCGCCAGAAATTGGCACACAGACATGAGTAAATTGTAGTAGATTGATAGATCGAACGCAAAAATAAAATAAATAATAATAATAATAAATTGCATCAAGGTATTTTTGTATTTTTTTGTTTAATAGATCTGAAAATAAAAGGCAAATAAAATAGATCGCAAAGGAAAATAATATGAGATAGAGACTTGGGGGCCATAGGTTTCACTAGTGGCTTCTCTCGAGAAAAATAGCAAACGGCGGGTAAACAAATTACAGTTGGGAAATTGATAGAACTTCAAATAATCATGTCGATATCCAAGCAATGATCATTATATAGGCATCATGTTCAAGATTAGTAGACCGACTCCTGTCTGCATCTACTACTATTACTCCACACATCGACCGCTATCCAGCATGCATCTAGTGTATTAAGATCATGGAGAAATGGAGTAATGCAATAAGAACGATGGCATGATGTAGACAAGATCTACTTATGTAGAAATAGACCCCATCGTTTTATCCTTAGTAGCAACGATACATACATGTCGGTTCCCTTTCTGTCACTCGGATCAAGCACCGTAAGATCAAACCCACTACAAAGCACCTCTTCTTATTACAAGATAAATAGATCAAGTTGGCCAAACAAACCCAAATATCGGAGAAGAAATACGAGGCTATAAGCAATCATGCAGATAAGAGATCAAAGAAACTCAAATAATTTTAATGGATAAAAAGAGATAGATCTGATCATAAACTCAAAGTTCATCCGATCCCAACAAACACAGCACAAAAGAGTTGTATCATATGAATCTCCAAGAGACCATTGTATTTAGAATCAAACGAGAGAGAGGAAGCCATCTAGCTACTAACTACGTACCCGAAGGTCTACAAACAACTACTCACGCATCATCGGAGAGGAACCAATGGAAGTGGTGAACCCCTCCGTGATGGTGTCTAGATTGGATCTGGTGGTTCTGGACTCGGCGGCGACTGGAATTGATTTTCGTCGACTCCATAGGGTTTCTGGAATATTGGGGTATTTATAGAGCAAAGAGGCGGTCCGGGGGCACCCGAGGTGGGCACAACCCACCAGAGCAAGCCTGGGCCTCCAAGCGCGCCCTGGTGGGTTGTGCTCCCCTCGGAGCACCCCCCAGGCGCTTCTCCGGCCCATTGGGTGTCTTCTGGTCCTAAAAAATCCACAGAAAGTTTCACTACATTTGGACTCCATTTGATATTGATTACCTGCAATGTAAAAAACATGCAAAAAATAGCAACTAGCACTTGGCACTATGTCAATAGGTTAGTACAAAAAATGATATAAAATGACTATAAAATGATTATAGAACATCCAAGAACGATAATATAAGAGCATGCAACAATAAAAAATTATAGATACGTTGGAGACGTATCAGCATCCCCAAGCTTAATTCCTGCTCGTCTTCGAGTAGGTAAATGGTAAAAACATAATTTTTGATGTGGAATGCTGCCTAACATGTCATCTCATATTCTTTTCTTTATAGCATGGACTTTTGGACTTTTATATTGTTCAAAGTTATAGTCTAGTTTTGACATGATAACTTAAATACTCAAGCATATCAACAAGCAACGAAGTCTTTCAAAATATCAACGCTAAAATAAGTTATCCCTAGCCCATCATGCTCAATCATTGATCCATTCATGAAACACACTTGCATATTAACTACACTCGTTGCTCAAGTATGATCATAGTCCTCCCTAGTTGGTGCTTTTATAAGAGAATATGGAGACTCAAATTCAAAATAAAAATTGCATAAAGTAAAAGAAAGGCCCTTCGCGGAGGGAGGTAGGGATTTGTAGAGGTGCCAGAGCTGAAAGCAAAAATTTAGATATAAAAACATTTTGAGAGGCATAATTTTCCCACCAACGACAACGACTTAGAGTTCCCAACACTTTCCATGCTAGATATATCATAGGCGGTTCCCAAACAAAAATTAAAGTGTATTCCTTTTTCCACCATACTTTCACTATCCATGGCTAACCGTATCTACGGGTGCCTTCCATACCAACACTTTCCAATGAATTTATTATTTGACAACATAACGTAAATTCATTTTTCATTTCGGGACTGGGCATCCCTAATACCTTTGCCTTACTCTCATGCAATAACAAGTGAATAAACACTCATCATGAGAATAACACATCTAGCATGGAAAATATTAGCCACCCCTCATCGCCTCGCGAGCGGTACGAGCACACAAAAGAGAAATTTAGTTTGAATATTAGAGATGGCACATACAAATTTTCTTAGAACGACAAAAGAATACCACATATAGGTAGGTATAGTGGACTCATGTGGCAAAACTGGTTTAGAGGATTTTGGATCCACAAGTAGTGATCATACTTAGTGTAAAATCAAGGCTAGCAAAAGATTGGGAAGCGACCAACCAAGAAACGAATATTCTCATAAGCGAGCATTAATCATAATTAACACCGAATAATGCACCACAAGTAGGATATAATTTCATTGCATGACTATTGACTTTCATTCTTGCATAGGGAATCACAAACCTGAACACCAATATTCTTACTAAATCATAATTACTCATCAACATGAATCACATATCACATCATCATATCTCAAAACTATTACTAAGAATCAAGTTTATTTTGTCCAATGATCTTCGTGAGAGTTTTTATTATATCCTTCTTGGATATCTATCACTTTGGGACTAATTTTCATGTGTTGCTTTTGATAAGCTCAAACAAATATAAGTGAAGATCATGAGTATAATATTTCTTTCTCTAAAATCAATTTAAGTGAAGCAACAGAGAATTTCTTGAAAAATTTACTAACTCTCAAATAAATCTAAGTGAAGAAAGAGAGCATTTGTTTAAAAATACTAAAGCACACCCTGCTCAAAAAGATATAAGTGAAGCACTAGAGTAAGTCCACAGCTCATAAAAATTTAAGTGCATCATAGAGAGCAATTCTAACAAGTCATGACATAATTTTGGCTCTCTCAAATATGTGTGTCCAGCAAGGGATCAAGACTAGAAACACAAAAGAAAACAAGCAAAGACTCATATCATACAAGACGCTCCAAACAAAACACATAGTATGTGACGAATAAAAATATAGCTTCGAGTAAAATACCGATGGTCATTAGAAGAAAGCGGGTATGACACTCGGGGCATCCCCAAGCTTAGTTGATTGATCCTCTTTGGATAATAGCTTGGGATGCCGGGGCATCCCCAAGCTTAGGCTCTTCTTACTCCTCATTCCTTCATCCATCATAAGATAACCCAAAACTTGAAAACTTCAATCACACAAAACTCAACAAAGCCTCCATGAGATCTGTTAGTATAAAAAACAAATCACTACTATAAGTGTTGTAGCAAAACAATTCATATTTTATTTTTGCATTATATCTACTGTATTCCAACTTTTCTATGGCAAGAACTCATCAAAGAAAACCATAGAATCATCAAAACAAGCACACAACGCAAAGAAAACAGAATCTGTCAAAAACAGAATAGTCTGTAGAAATATGGATACTTCGAATACTTCTGTAACTTCAAAAACTCTGAAAAATTAGGAAGGCCTGAGAAATTTCTATATTAATCTACTAAAAAAGAATTGGTATTTATCACCCTCTAGTTAAAAATGAAAATTATTTTCGTTAGCGTAAATGTTTCTGTTTGTAGCAAGATCAAACAACTATCACCCAAGAAGATCCTAAAGGCTTTACTTGGCACAAACACTAATTAAAACACAGAAAACACAATCATAGCAGTAGAATAATTGTGCTAACACTCAAAAACAGAAAGCAAAAATCAAAAATAAATTTTCTTTGTTAGGTTGCCTCCCAACAAGCGTTATAGTTTTACGCCCCTAGCTAGGCATAAGATTTCAATGATGCTCACATGAAAGATTGTAACTAAGACATGAAGAGAGCATCATGTAGCGTGTGAAAAACACATTTAAGTATAACATACTTCCTATGCATAGGCATTTTATAGGAGAACAAATTATCAAGACAAGAAAAGCCTAGCATATGCAAGGAAGGAGAAAGAAACAATAGCAATCTCAATATGAAGAGAGGTGATTTAGTAACATGAAAATTTCTACAACCATATTTTCCTCTCTCATAATAATTACATGTAGGATCATAATCAAATTCAACTATATAGCTATCATATAAAATATTCTCTTGATCCACATGCATGGAAAGTTCACACTCTTCCAAAATAGTGGGACTATCATCAAATAAAGTCATGACCTCTCCAAGACCACCTTTATCAAAAATTTCATAAGATTGAACACTCTACAAATATGTGGGATTATTTTTAGCTAAAGTTGACACTCTTCCAAACCCACTTTTAATATTATCGCAAGCATATTCATCATGGGGCTTAAATAAACTATCAAGATCAAAATAATCATTATCGCCCCAATCATGATCATTGCAATAAGTAGTGGACATAGCAATATTAGCATCCCCAAGCTTGGGGCTTTGCACATTATTAGCACAATTGAAATTAATAAATTTATAATAACGTCATTGCAATCATGCTTTTCATCCAAGGAGCTATCATGAGTCACTTTATAAATTCCTTCTTTTAACACTTCATCACAATTTTTAGATTCACGAATCTCAAGCAAGACTTCATAAAGATAATCTAGTGCACTCAAATCACTAGCAATTGGTTCATCATGATTGGATCTTTTAAAAAGATTAGCAAGTGGATGGGGATCCATATCAATAGATTTTTAGCAAGCAAATATGCAAGCATATAGGAGGCACATGGTAACACAAGTCGAGATAGCAAAAAAGAGATCTGACGAGAAAATGGCGAACGAAAAAGAGGGCGTATAAAACGACGAATTACGTGGCCGTATTTTCTTTCTTGCACCCTGGCCGCCTCTACTACGACACGTGCGCGCCTCTACATCCACCAGTATATATGTACGTACACGTTCGCGACCAGAATGACAACACTACGTACGCTTCGACCAGGTGGGTCCCGACTGTCAGGCACTTCCTTGCGTGCGAATATATAGCTGGTGGGTCCCAGCAGTCAGGGGGGCGAAATACGGTGGTTCGTCCGGTGGGTCCCTCATTTTTAGGTGGAGGAATAATTATTTTGCACGTAATAAGGAGGCACTTCCTTGCTGCGGTCGTGGACCCAGCTGTCAGCCTCTCCACGTACAGTCCACGTCCGATGGAAGCCGTTCCTTGACCACGTTGACCACGCCGCGCCGAGAGCACCAGGGCGGTGGATGACGGTGAGGCCTAGGAAGGGGATGACGCAGAGCCGGGGAAGACGCGGCAGTGGATGCCAACGCGTAGAGGAGTACGAGGGCACTGGTTCATTGCAGTGTGAGGCTGCCGTCGCCGCAGAGTAACAGGGGGTGTGGGTGAGTAGAGGGATGGTCTGGCCAGTGGTGGGAGTAGTAGCGGGCGGTGAGGCCTCCGCCGCATCGCAGCCGGCCACGGGAAGCAGGAGCACGAGGCACGACCGACGCTGGTTTGGGCGGCTGGAGCAAGAAGACCAGAGGTTGAAGAAGCACTACGGCCGTTGGATGGACATCGTACGGTCACTGGAGCTAGAATCGTGCATATTGACTAAGTTGACAAAGCCCTCTGTCCCCGTTAACTTAGTAGGCCCACAAGTCAGCCTGCCACTATACTGGGTCCCAGCTAATAGGGGGAGTATTCATTTTTTTGTGCGTAATAAGGAGGCACTTCTTTGCGTGCGAAGATATAGCTGGTGGGTCCGAGCTATCAGTGGCGGTAACGTTTTTTTCGTGAAATACAGAGGCCCTTTCGGTGGGTCCCTGATGTCAAGTGGAGGAATCATTATTTTGCGCGTAATAAGGAGGCATTTCCTTGCGTGCGGCCGTGGACCCAGCTGTCGGCCTCTCCACGTACAGTCGACTTCAGATGCATGTCGGTCGTTGACCATGTTGACCAGGCCGCGCCGAGAGCACCAGGGCAGTGGACAACAGCGAGGCCTAGGAAGGGAACGACACGGAGGCAGGGAAGACTCGACAGTTGTTTCCTACGCAGAGGGGAGTACGACTGTACGAGGGTTTACTGGTTCGTCTGCCGTCGCTGGAGAATAACAGCAGGTGTGGGTGAGTAGAGGGATGGATAGGCCAGCAATGGGAGTACGGTGGGGCGGTGAGGCCTGCGCGGCAGCACAGCTGGCCGTGGGAAGGAGGGAGCAGGTAGTCACGCCGACGCTTGTTTGAGCGGCTGGAGCAGGAAGAGAAGAGATTGAAAAAGCACGACGGCCGTTGGATGGACATCCGATAGTCACTTCTTGTGCGTCAACCTTTTTTTAGGAAAGCCTCAAATCTATGGAAAACAACATACAGCCCATCTGCCATTATTTCTAATAATTTTCAGACTATTTGCTAATTCTTAAGGTTTTTTTGGAGCCCATATTCTTTTTGTTAGCATTACAGCCCATATTGTGGCCACGGTTAAAAAATTATACGAAATTTTGCATATTTCGATGCAGTCCGAACTGTTTTTAATCCCGAAATTTTGACTCACATTCAAACTGATTTTAAAAATAAATGTATATCAATATAAAATCCAACAAATTCTCCACGCATAAAAATTAATGTAATTTAAAATCTTGAAATAAAAAAAAAGATATTTGAAACTAATTGCCAGTTTGATGTGTTTTAAAAATGTACATCCCATTTCTCATTACTGATGGGCCATTTTCTCGGCCAGCCGAATGAAAACTCTCCTCTTCTTGAAAGATTTGCAGCCCAACAGGACTGACAAAGCAACTTACTTGGCAAATCACAAAAAAACTGGGTTGTGGCCGTGGACCCAGCTATCATCCTCTCCACATACAGTACTCTTCCGATGGAAGTCGTTCCTTGACCATGTTGACCATGCCACGCGGAGAGCACCACGGCGGTGGACGATGGCGAGGCCTAGGAAGGCAACGACGCGGAGCCAGGGAAGACGCGACAGTGGAAGCCCGCGTGGAGAGGAGTACGAGGGTTCACTGGTTCGGTTGCAGTATGAGGCTGCCATCGCCGCAGGGCCTGGCCAGCAGTGGGAATAGTAGGGGGCGGTGAGGCCTCCGCGATAGCACAGTCGGCCATGGCAGGCAGGATCATGCGGCACGACCGGCGCTGCTTTGGGCGGCTGGAGCAAGAAGACCAGAGGTTGAAGAAGCACTACGGCCGTTGGATGGACATCGTACAGTCACTGGAGCTAGAATCGTTCATATTGACTAAGTTGACAAAGCCCTCCGTCCCCGTCAACTTTGTTGGCCCACAAGTCATCCTCCCACTATGGTGGGTCCCAGCTAGCAGGGGTATTCATTTTTTTGTGCGTAATAAGGAGGCACTTCCTTGTGTGTGAAGATATAGCTGGTGGGTCCGACATGTCAGCAGGGGGAACGTTTTTTTCGCGAAATACCGAGGCACTTCCGGTGGGTCCCAGCTGTCAGGTGGAGGAATCATTATTTTGCGCGTACATTCCATGGCCGATGGATGTCGTTCGTTGACCAAGTTGACCAGGCCACGCCGAGAGCGCCATGGCGGTGGACGATGACGAGGCCTAGGAAGGGAACGACACGGAGCCGGGGAAGACTCGGCAATGGTTGCCCACGCGGTGGGGAGTACGAGGGTTTACTGGTCCGGCTGCCGTCACCGGAAAATAACAGGAGGTGTGGGTGAGTAGAGGAATGGCCTGGCCAGCAATGAAGTAGGGTGGGGCGGTGCGGCCTGTGCGGCAGCACAGCCGGCCACGGGAGGTGGGAGCAGGCAGTCCCACCGGAGCTGGTTTGGGCGGCTGGAGCAAGAAGATCAAATATTGAAGAAGCAGCACGGCCGTTGTATTAACATCCAACGGTCACTGCTGCTAGAATCGTTTGTGGACTAAGTTGACAAAGCCAAAGTACACGTCAACCTATTAGAGCCACAAGTCAGCCTCCAAATCTGTCCCAAACAGCATACAGCCCGAAATTTCTAGCCAGATTCAAATTAATTTTAAATCTAAATATACCTTAATTTGAATTCAATGAAATTTTACGCGCACAAAAACAATGAAATTTAAAATATCAAAATCCGAAAGAAAACAATATTTTGGAACTAATTGTCTGTTTGCTGTATTTTTTCATTTTACAGCCCATTTATTATTACTTATAGCCCATTTCTTATTACTTATAGCCCATTTTCTGGGCAAAATGCATCCCTCCTCATCTTGAAAGATTTCCGGCCTAGCAGGGCGTAGAAAAGCAAGTAGGCCTACGTTGGTTCTTCTGCAAAAAACAAAATAGTTGGCTAGCAATTTTCAGAAAGGAAAAAAACAAACTGGGCTGGTCATGTGCTAAACATATGAAATAAAAGTCTGGGCTAGACGGGCCACGGGTCCCACACAACCCAGTTGATACACTTCTCCATCCCGAAAAAACTAAATTACTGCGCGCGCTGCTGGGTCCCTACTGTCATCCTCACCATGTACAGTCATCTCCTTATTCCTCTCGGTTGTTGACCATGTTGACAACACCGGAGGGCGGTGCCGCGGCGAGCGAACCAAGGCGGAGGACGATGGTGAGGCCTCGGACGGGAACGAACAGGAGCCGGGGCAGATCACAGCTAGTCGTGGGAGGCGGGAGCAGGCGGTCCCGTTGGCGCTGGTTTGGCTTTGGCGGCTCGAGGAAGAAGAGACTGAAAAAACGCGACAGACGTTAAATGTCAATCCAACGATCAAGGTTGGCACAATCATTTGTTGACTAAGCAGACACCAAGTAGCATACTTTTTTATATATAGGAAGAAAACTGCGAGGAAAATGCGTTCGTCTGCCGTCCTCCTCACAGGGAACGTTCGCCACATAAGTGACTAGCACCCTTGGTTTTCAACCGAGAGGTCTTGGGTTCGAGTCCCAGGAACTCTCAATTTTTTCCTCCTTCCTTCCTCGCAAAAAAAGGGAAAGAAAATCAAAGACTTGGGAAGGCGTATAGAACAAGCTAGTGTACCAGTAAAGAGACGTTGCCGAGTTTTAGAAAAAAGAAAGACGTGCTCCTGTAGCTGGTTCGAATCCAAACCTAGACTATGAGTATATATGGTGCTATGCTACACTGCAAGTAATGAAACTGACATATCCAACGTTCTCTTCTCCTCTTCTATACTTACTCTGCCTAGCATCAGAAGCTCTGGCCGCAACAACCATGTCCGCTGGCTGCTCGTCCACCTGCTCTTTAGCAGGCAACAACCAGATATGTGCCAAGTCGCAACCTGTACCATCGCCTGTGGGTCTCATCACACCCTCGCCTGCACGCGCACCGCAGCCGATTGCTCATCGCAACCCGCTGCCATTGGTGTGGTGCCACTGCTACAAATCACGCAGAGTCATCCATCGTGTCTCAACCAGAATCTGCAACCCTGGCCGAGTCTTCTACAAATGCCCGAATCATGGGGTAATAATATGTTTAAGTGTTGTTCTGCTGCTTTCAGTTGCTGATTTTTTAATAGTTTGGTTGATGATCTACCAATTTGATTCGTGCAGAAAAGGGAAGATTTGTGTGATTTGTATTTTTGGGAAGTTGCTCATGTGGGGGAATGCAACTATGCTGATTATTTGGTTAGTCGAGGAATCCCAATACCAGCAGGTTGGGGTGTTGGACAAGTAACTGAAGGAACGGCAGAAGAGGAAGATGCAGAGCAAAAGGTTAAAGATGCAGTTCCTTTGATCATGGCCAAGCAACAATTCTGAACGGCCTTGACAGCAATGAGGAGATGAAAGAGCTTGTGAATATAATGGACAAAATCGATGTGCTCTGTAGGATGATTGTCTCTTTATTTGTAGTGTATGTAGCACTCGTGATGTATTCAGTGGCTACGACATGAGCACTTTGCTGGAAACTAGTAATGAATGAAACCTGTGTAGCAGGCTGGCGTAGTGTTGTGAACATCTAATGATTTCTATTAATGGAAATCAGGAGGTATCCCCTTTTGCTCATATAAATAAATAAATAGCAGAGGCCTTGTCGGGTCAGCTTTGTTCTCATTCGAAGATGTCGAGCAAATTGCAGTCCAACAGCAAACTATGTCATCAAATTCAAGTTTCACAGCCAAATATGGGTACAACTAAACAACAATGTCATCATGTTTTAGTTGTCATACAATCACCAAACACAAATCAGCATACATAACAAGTGATGTTCTCACAGCAAAATACTAAACGACATGTTCATCAGGTTTCAGTTGTCATAACAAACACAATTTCACATAGTAGATAAAAAAATGTCTTATGACAGGCAAATACGACAAAAGCAATGTAATCATCATCCGTAGTAGCAGCGTCAACATCTTCCCCATGTGTATCAGTCTAAATCGAATTCCCCATGGTGTCATCTTCTTCTTCCTCCTCAACGTCCTCAAACGTTGGATTCTTCTTGATCAACTCTTGTATGTCCACATCACGACAGGCAATCTTTTCGCCGACGTCATTGACGTGATGGTTCTCAAAGATATTAGGAACATCTGTGTTATCTTGTACATCAGGAGCAGTGTAAGCATCATCTTGTTGTGCAACTTCATTAAACGAATTCCTCTGCTCAAACCTTTGTAATACTCTCCAGTCATCGCTACATGCAAATGTGCCTTCCAAGAAAAATATCTGTGTTGCTTGATTTGCCAAAATAAAAGGCTCGTTGGTCTGGTACGCCGCCTTGATATTGATGGATTTGAAATAATCATCAGCTCTGGGTTTTGTGATCCTGGAAAACAGGTTATACCAACGACAGCACAACAGAACCACACACCGATGATCCTCAAAACTGGAGATATACTGCAACTGAATAATGTCTGTTATGTTAGCATACATTTCAGTTGTCTCTTTGTCATACGTATCCGTGCTCATGATGGCACTGTTTTGTGTCTTCCTGCCTTCGTCTCGTGCAAGGGTGTTGTAGCGCACATCTCCAACAACGCAAGATTCATAATGTCTTACCCGAGTATCAGGACCCATTGCTAGTGAGTAAAGGGCATCATCAACTGCATGCCCATCCTCCCGCATCTTCTTAACCTATGGTTAGAAAATAGACAAGCTGATCATCTTATGTACTCAATATATTAAAAAAACTGATAGTGCACTTCAATAGCTTACATGGTTCCTGAACCATTTCGCAAATCCTGCCATAACCAGTTTGTCAGTGTTTCTTGGATTTTGCGGCAGTAACTCCTCTTTGTAGGTGCTGCACAACATAGTGATTGCGTCAAACATCTAAATATATAAGAATGTACTGCAAGTTTAGTAGATTATGATGTATAAGCTGCAGTATTGCACTTACTTGATATAAGGTAGTATCTCAGGACAGTTATGCAACACATACCAAACCATTTTGTCCAAATCTTTAGGTTTGTCCTCTTGTCGACTCTTCCCTGTAACTCGAACAGAATAATCGAAAACATTGAGCCCGAGATTGTCTTCACCCACCTCTTTGCTAAGCTGATCAGCTGTTTTAATGTATTTTGAGCAGAATGTCAACACTTATGTAGCAATGTAGGCCTCTGCAATGGAACCCTCGGGTCTACCTCTATTCCTAACATAGCCCTTGAAAGTGCCTAGCCGCCTTTCAATAGGGTACATCCAGCCATACTGTACTGGACCTCTAAGTAGTGCCTCATCAGGTAGATGAACAGCCAAATGCACCATCACATCAAAGAAGGCCGGAGGATATATCTTCTCAAGGTCGCATAGGATAGTTGGTATCTTGTCTCTAAGATGCTCCAAAGCATCTATCCTGATATTCCTACTGCAGAGTTCCCTGAAGAATTGTCCCAACTCTGCAACTGCTCTGTATAAGTCAGGGCGGCCCAATCCTCTAAGGATAACAGGTAAAACCCTTTGAAGTAGGATGTGGCAGTCATGAGTTTTCAACCCTTGTACCTTGTTTCCATCTGCACTAACTCTCCTTTCAGGGTTGGAAGAAAATCCATGTGGGAATCTCACACGTGACAGGACCTTGTAGAATTCTTTTCTTTTTACCTTGTCCAAGGCGTACACAGCTGGTGCCATATCCTGTGGTTTACCTTCATCTTGCACCTACAAATCCTTTCTGATACCCAGGTGTGTCAAATCACTCCTAGATTTTAAGGTATATTTCGTCTTGCCTTCAATATTAAGAAGTGTGCCGATAATGCTGTCACATATATTTTTCTCGATGTGCATCACATCAAGATTATGCCGCAGATCCAAATCTTTCCAATACTCCAAGTCCCACAAAGTGGACCTGCGGGTAAACAATAATCTCTCTTCTACCCTGCCATGCTTCCATTTCCCGCTACCATTACCAGGATGGTTTCCTGGTGTAATATGCCTGACCTTCTCTAATTCCACTTGCAACTCATCAACGGTGATCCTCTTTGGTGCATCACGGTTTTCATGCTTTGCATTGAACACATGTCTTCGGTATTTTCTAGTATGCGGCTTGTCCTTGGCAAGGAAACTGCGGTGTCCAATGTAACAGATCTTGCTAAGTATTGCCTATGACAGCGGATTCCTGTCACAGCGAACACATGCATTGTAACCATGTGTCGTTGGATAGCCAAGATGATGCAACCAGACAAGCTTGCACCCATGTTTTCAAGTCTGCTCTACGACAGTATCGGTATAACTTGAGGAAAACTCACTTTGAAGGCAAGGCTAACAGTGAACTTGCCCAAACATCTCCAGTGGAAAATATACCTGATGAAGACTGGAGAGGCCTCGTTAAACACAGGTCCGATCCGAAGTATCAGGTACATTATATATATGTCATCAGATCACATGTTGAAGTCCTATTTACGCATGTGCCACACAAATCTATCTTCTTGTAGGTGAACTGTTCAAAGAACAAGGCCAACCGTACGAAAGTGAAATTCCAACAGACGACATGATCTCATAGTTATATTGCACACTGCGAGGCTCTTGTAATTAGCTGTTGTTTCACTCTTTTCGCTGTACCATATTATCAGATCTATATTGACTTGTTCCAAATGCAGAGGAAAGCCCGCAAGGACCAAAAAGTACCTGAACCAAATGTTGTGGAAATCTTCAAGGACTGTCACACCAGCAAGAAGAAGGGCATGACTACACCAGTCAAAGCCGCTGTTGTAAGTCCTTAATCCTCATGCCTTTTAACTACTACTTACTCTGACTTGTGCCTTGAACTGCATGGTTTGCAGCCAATGTCTATTACTCTTTTCAATTTTATACACAATTGTCTTAGCGTATCATTGCACCTTACAAGATTTAAAAGAGAGGAGTGATGTTCCTTTGATCTTGACCCGTAATCTAGTTCCGTGCTGGACTTGCCCACACAACGTTACAATTTCCTGTTTGTCTGTTCTCAGTTGTTTTGTGATATGAATGACGTCATACTATGCTTACCGTATTATAAACGTTGTCTCTTTATCCTTAGCCCTCAATACAATGTGAAGAAATAGACAATACATTAGCGATGGTACATGGTCATATGTTTGGAACCTAGTTTTATAATGTACTTTGCAATAAAATACAACTAATATTTTACATGGGTTCACCAGAATAAGTTCTATATATAGACCAAAGCTATTTTGTTTGGTTTTGCTGCCTCCTTAATATCTTCTGTTCTGGTACTACTAATGTAAAACCTCAACTTTTCAGCGAGCTATGGAAAAAATGGTGGAACCGCCACCTTCTGAAGGTGGCGAGGCAACTATAACCGCAATGTCAGCTCTTGCTGTAGTGGTTCAGTACCTGTCCACTAACAGTGCCAAAAGCACGTTCCTGCGTAACACTAGGTTGGTTGTTAAGGCAATATCGTCTAAACTGCCTCATGATCAAGATATGCAAGCTCAAAGCAATGTTGTATCTGCGCTCTAGACACAAGTCCATTCCCTAACAGAGACCCTTTGTGAAACAAGGAGAAACATTGCTCAATGTCGTCAAGATATGCATGGTTTTGAAACCAGACTATCAGGAATTTGCTATGTTGTTTAGGAGCCTAGGGGAAATGAAGGCGAGGGTTATGGTGATCCATCGGACAATACAACATGAAAACGTAACAGTCAGGTCAAAAGAACTGAGCTTCTGAACTTCTGGTGGTGCATTTATCTGCTAGACTGTTAAGTTTTATGCCAACCTTCCTTTTGTTATATAGTTGTAATTTGTTTTGGTGTGATAAAAAATTTATTCTTAACGTGCAACTACCGCCTGAAGAAAACAACAAGCCATTTTTGTATAGTGTAGGGTGTTCCCTATATTTGCACTGGTGGCGATCTTTGATGCCGAGTGGATGTAATCTGCGCAATCGCCTTAATAGCCTAGCGTTAGTTTGGGCCTTATTTATTTCCTAGTCTTCTTTTTCCCTGGTTTGCTAGTGGCTGCAACTACCATGGGCCATATACGGGCCGTAGGATCCATGGGTCTCCTACGGGCCGTCGATAAATGGGCCTGTAATCGGTGGGCCTCGGGCCGTCCGATAAATGGGTCTAGATGGGCCATAATCGGGCGTAATTGGTATCAGCCCAGCACGGTAACAGGCCGTTAACAGGCCATAGGACAGCAAAGGCTTAATTTTGTCACAGGCTTATGGGTCGTTAATGGGCCAGAATATAGGACGGGCTAGAAACGGCGCAACGGGTTAACAGGCCAGAAACGGGCCAACTCTTGCCATGGGCAGAATTTGTCCTATTAGGGTAACAGGCCAGTAACGGGCCAACTCTTGCCATGGGCCGAATTTGGCCCATTAGTGGAACAGGCCAGCAACAGGCCGACTCTTGCCATGGGCCGAATTTGGCCCATTAGGGGAACAGGACAGTAACGGGCCGGAAGTAATCGAGGGCCGAAAAGGAGCCCAAGAACGTATGGGCCGTCAATAGGCCGAAAGCTAACACGGGCTGGAAACGGCCCATGTAAATCACAGGTCATTAATGGGTATAAAGAAAATTACTGTTCATTATGGGCTAGAGTCACCATGGGCCTGTAATGGGCCGAAAGATACGAAGGCCTCATATGGGCCGAAAGACGTCGTGGGCCATACATGGGCCGAAAGTGAAATGGGCTGGTATTATATTCAATGACCCACATGACGTTGTTGGGCCGATTTCCTTTAGGGCCTAACGGGACGTAAAATGGGCTATTTGCGAAGAGACCATTAACAGGCTTTTCATGGGCCAGCCCGTTAACTTTTGACCAAGTCAAATGGGCCGGCTTTGTAAGCTAAATGGGCCACTGTTGGGTCATGCCACGTGTTGACAAATCATAGGTGCCTATCTGACCCACTGACGAGCTGACACGTGTTCCGTCCGGCCAATAAGAATTTTACACATGGAACCCATTGGTTGGGGCTGTTAACGGGTTATCGGATCCAAAACCCGACCCGATAGCTTAACGGCGTTTTGTTACGGTGGATGCCACGTGTTGGTCACCCTTGACGAAAGCACTTCTGTGATGCGCAATTTATCGTCATGGAAGTGGACACTTCCGTGATGATAATTTTGGTAATGTCGTGGAACACTTCTACGACAGCACATGTATGACTATCTTGATTCTGTCATAAATTTCTCATGGATGTACATGCATGACAAAAAACACGACCTACTGTGACAAACACGTATCATCACGGAAGTGTATTTTTTTGTAGTGTTACTATTGAAATGCACGTATGTGTTATAGTGCTATCCGCGGATGACATACCTAGGATGATAAGGTAGGAGAATCATTTCTTTGTCCTTGTTGCTGACCAAGAATTCTTTGATGTACTGACTCGCATATTGACGGTTGGCGTCGTTGATTGACAAGAAGCCCTCATGCATGTAGTATGGGTCCGCGACCGCAAGACCGGTGACTTGCTCTCTCCGCAGCGCATACAGGCGAACGAACGTAAAATCAAGTGTCCTCATTTGAAACATTTGGAATATGTAATCAAACCACATGAAGAAGAGGTCTGTGGGGTATGTGTGGACATACATCTTGCAACTGCTCGACACATGAACCGTATAAACTGGGTATCCTGGATCATCCGAGGCGAGGAGGCTTCTCTCTATCGAAAGCACATGGTCATGGAGTCTCCTGAGATCCCCTACTATGGCAGGTAGTGCATTCGCTAGTACCATTGGCTCTCCCGCGACATGGATTAATGGCGCATGTTTCATCGGTACACGGTCAACCTTGGTCGAAGGCGGGTAGCTGCTAGAACCAACATTGCCAGCTTTATAGGATTTTCTCGCCGCCGGTCTCTTCCGCTGCTTCTTCTTGGTGATCTCAGGTGCTGGTGGGTCTGTCAGACCCTTCCTGAGCACCACCCCTAGTGTTGTCGGGCTCAGCATTGGACGACTCTGGCTAATTAGTTGAGCTTGGGTGGAGTCGGCATCTGGAGGTGTGTCATGCGAGGATTGCATGAACAAAGACTTCTTGCACTCCCGAGGATGTTCTAGCTCTGGTACATGCATCTCATATTCATATGGTTGACTCATTGTTACTTCGTTGTCAAAGGAAGTATTGAAATACTGGTTAGGGTCATCGGCCTCCTCCATGTCATGATCCATATCCTCTTCCATGGGGCATATGGCATCATCTGCCGGAACGGTTGGCCCTCCTTCCTCATGTCTCTCGATCTCAGCAAGCAGCACAGACGATGGTTGTACTTGTGTAGGTGGTGTTGTGGTCATACCTTCCTGAGGTCCCGTTGGTGTGCTCCCGGCCACCTTGACACGAAGAAGATATTTCGGCCACAGGATTGGCCAAATTTTGCATTGGCCAAGCTGTGTGGGGGTCTCGTCATCCTCTCCATCGGTTTGTATCAGATGAGGGAAACCCTCGTAGCCCGCTTTCACACTCGCCACGGAGACCCTTAAGGCGTTATTAGGCATCTGCAGGCGGTGAAACAATCGATCCTTAGGCTTGACTATAGTACCCTTCCCCACATCCACCAACCCGCCCTTCATGTGGTTAAGGAGGGTGCACGGAGTGGAGTCGGCCTACAAAGACATATATGTGTGCCATCGGAGATCCAAAAAGAACGACAACTGAAGATTAATTAAGTGGTTGAGTTAATGAAGGTGCGACGCGTATTTACCATGAGGGCGTCGAGCTCAGCCAATGTCGATGACCCGACATTCAAGCCAGAGACGGAGCTAGGGCTGCTGGGAGAGCTGGGTCCAGGAGCAGGTGCTGGAGGAGGTGCGGGTGTGGTTGCCATACTAGGTACGGGTATGGGTGCGGTGTTCATTGAGTTTCTCCCGGTGAAGCTAGGCATGGGAAAATCACTTGGTGGCGCGTTTGGATTTTGTTGCACCCATGTGACCACTGTTGGAATCAAGCTTGTAAAGGCAGCCACCATATCATCTCTACAGGCAGCGATTATCTCAGCTTTGGTCTTAGCTTTTGCTTTCTCCATCGCCCGCACCACCTTCTCGTTGATAGTCACTTGACTGAACTTCTTTCTCTGTCTTTTGTCCTCGGGGTCCTTGTTATAATAGTACTTCCATGTGGCGCCATCCCCGGCGCCGTGCACACGTCCATATTGCGGCCGCTGGCCGGGCGGGTGTCCCATCATTATGTTCATGGCCCGGTTGAAAGGAGTGTCCCACTTGTACTTCGCCGACGACTGAGTCGATTGAGTCGACGAGTCGCTTTCGGTCGCAAGCTTGTGTTGCTCTCTCTGCAAAATGGACCGTGAATCATTTACAAATGTGACTAGAATGTAGTAGACTTCATTGATTAGAAGCTAATATGTAAGGTGGTAAAAGGATAATTACCAGTATTCTCATGAATTTCCTAGTCGGCCCGTCGGTGAAGAAAAATCTTTTTTGGGGTCCCAAGAGAATCGGGCCCTGATGAAGTCATGCTCCTGCTGGTTGGGAACTCAGCCAATGGGTCTGGGATCCCCTGACGTTCATGTTCTGCATCCTCCTTAGCCCACACGAGCCTCTTTCCCGTGTAACCACGACTTCCAAGGCGGTGGTTCCCCATGTTCTTTGCCTGCAGCTACTTGCCTCTCTCCAACTTGGCCTTGGCAGCTTCTTCATTGCATCTCTCCTTGATCTTTTCAAAGTCCTCTATCGTAATTTTTGGATTGTTTGCAACAATCTCGACATAGGTTTCATGGTCTACTTCAATCACCCTATTCACCCTAGTTTTCCAAGCGCTCAATGCGTTGCTGAACTTCCCTAGGGCTTTGTTGTTGATTTTTTTTTCATGGCATCATCATCCCATGGGTCGACATCGTCATTCTGACCGGGGAACTAGAATCTTGAGTGCAACCTAGTTAGGAGCAGCTTCTTCAAATTTTCATTCTTCCATATTTTCGTGGTGGTGATGTTAGCTGTATCCCATAGGATGCATGCTAGTTGGTTGCCGTAACACGCCGCCACTTCCCGCGGCTCTATTGGCTCGAAATCGCCAGGGTGCACTGCCATGACCACCAGTCTTTTGGTGCCGAGATCATTTAGGCGTCGTGTCCTCTTTTCCTTCTTTCTCTCACTGGCTTGGGAGGTCCCACCTTCTGTGTTGTAGTTAGGAACATCATCAGCGCCAGTCTTAGTGCCGGTGTCGTTGGTGGCATCAGTGTCGGCGGCGGCTCCACCACCGTCGTCATCCGTCATGACAAGGGGGTCCTGACACCCATCTTGCTATCTCTCATGATCTGCTAGAATGTCTAAGTAGGCGTGTGCTCGAAGTAATTGGGACTGAGCCGGCCTCATCGGTGTCAGTCATGTTTCACTACAAAAAAGACACATCTGTGACATTTTGGGCCAAACGAAATTTTTTCTGTCATACCTATGACACTTCTATGACGATAATTGTGACAAAACCCGGTATCATCATAGATGTGGTGGGGTCCTACTTCTATGACAAAAAATCATGACAGAAAATGGGGTTTTCATCCTGGGCGGGCCGGATACGCAGCTGCATGACATTCTTTGGGCCGTCCATGACGAAAAAAACCATGGTAGAAGCGAGGGTGAGGAAAATATCGGGGTGTTCTCGGTTACGGTGGGTGGTCGGGATCGAGCGATGCGTGTTTCTCTCGTACACGCATGTGCGTGGGTGCGAGGCGTTGGGCTCTAACTGAACCCGAGCGAGGCGTTGGGCTCTAACTGAACCTGAGCGATTGCACTGCAGGCTACGCGTTACTGAACCCGAGAGATCGATCGATGGCTGTTAACTGAACCGGTCGAGCGATTCCTTCGCTACTGCTGCTAACTGAAGCCGATCGGTGCTGCCTCTAGATGAACAGTGAGAGTTGCTGGGGGGTTTGGATGAACAGTTCCTGGTGGGGGTGGATAAACAAGACCCCAAGGTGTTGCCTCTGGATGAACAGGACCCCGATCGATCGAGCCGGTTGGGGCTGGATGAACAGGACCCAGTGGAGGGCTGGATGAACAGGACCATCCCGTGGAGGGCAGGATGAACATTCGACGGTGGAGGGCTGGATGAACAGTAGCCCGTGGAGGGGTGGTTGGACAGGAGCCCGTGGAGAGGGATGGTTGAACAGTAGCTGGTGGAGTAGCGCGCGGTGGAGGCTGGATGAACAGGAGCTCGTGGATGAACAGTCGCAGGTGGAGGCTGGAGGAGGTCGACGGTGGATGAACAGTTGCCCGTGGAGGCTGGAGGGGGTTGACGGTGGAGATGAACAGTATCCCGTGGAGTCCCGTTTCGCGGTACGCCACACCCCTCCCGATGAACAGGACCCCCGTTTCGATCGTAGCGCTCCAACACAAGTTAGTTTCCTCTGTTTTGCGGTACGCCACACCCCACCCGATCAACAGGACCCCCGTTTTGACCATAGGAGGTCCATTTCCTCCATTTTGCGGTACGCCAGACCCCTCCTGATGAACAGGATCCCGTTTCGACTGTGGCCGGTTGAACACAAGGCCGTTTCCTCCGTTCTGCGGTACACCATGCCTCATTTCCATCAGCTGTTCCGTCCAAGCCCTCCCGATGAACACGAGGACGCATTCCGTTCCGACCCAGTCGGTTGGCTCCCAATGAACACGACGACGACGCAGTTTCTCCGTTCTGACCCAGCCATGTACACGAGCCCTGACCGTATGTATGCGCGAGTAGGCGTTCGAGACCCTGCCCGTATGTACGTATGTGGCCATATTTTCTTTCTTGCACACTGGCCGATGTACGTACGTGTACATGCTACGTGTGCGCCTCTACTATGACACGTGTGCCCCTCTACATCGACCAGTATGTACGTACACATTCGTGACCAGAATGACAATGCTACGTATGCTTCGACCAGGTGGTTCCCGACTGTCAGGCACTTCCTTGCCTGCAAAGATGTAGCTGGTGGGTCCTAGTAGTCAGGGGGCGAATCGTTTATTTTGCCCGGACGCACTTCCTTGCGTGCGAAGATGTAGCTGGCAGGTCCCAGCAGTCAGGGGGAAACATTTTTTCGTGAAATACAGTTGCCTGTCTGGTGGGTTCCTGCTGTCAGGTAGAGGAATAATTGTTCGCGTGTAATAAGGAGGCACTTCCTTGCGGCCGCCGTGGACCTAGCTTCAGCCTCTCCACGTATAGTACTCTTCCGATGGAAGTCGTTCCTTGACCACATTGACCACGCCACGCTGAGAGCACCAGGGCGTTGGACGATGGCGACGCCTAGGAAGGGGACGACACGGAGCCAGGGAAGATGCGGTAGTGGAAGCCCGCGCGGAGAGGAGTACGAGGGTTCACTGGTTCGGCTGTGGTGTGAGGCTGCCGTCGCCGGAGGGCTTGGCTAGCGGTGGGGATAGTAGGGGGCGGTGAGGCCTCTGCGGCAGCACAGCAGGCCACGGGAGGCAGTAGCATGCGGCACGACCGGCGCTGCTTTGGGCGGCTGAAACAAGAAGACCAGAGGTTGAAGAAGCACTACGGCCATTGGATGGACATCATACGGTCACTGGAGCTAGAATCGTTCATATTGACTAAGTTGACAAAGCACTCCGTCCCCGTCAACTTAGTAGGCCCACAAGTCAGCCTCCCACCAAGGTGGGTCCCAACTAGCAGGGGGGGTATTCATTTTTTTTGTGCATAATAAGGAGGCACCTCCGGTGGGTCCGAGCTGACAGCGGAGGGAACATTTTTTTTCATGAAATACGTTGGCCCGTCCGGTGGGTCCCCGCAATTAAGGGGGAAACGTTTTTTTCACCAAATATGATGGCCCGTCCGGTGGGTCCCTGCTGTCAGGTGGAGGAATAATTATTTTCCGCACAATAAGGAGGCACTTCCTTGCGGCTGTCGTGGACCCAGCTGTCAGCCTCTCCATGTACAATACTCTTCCGATGGAAGTCGTTCCTTGACCACATTGACCACGCCACGCCGAGAGCACTAGGGCGGTGGATGACAACGAGGCCTAGGAAGGGGATGACGCAGAGCCGGGGAAGACGCGGCAGTGGATGCCCATGCGGAGAGGAGTACAAGGGTTCACTGGTTCGGCTACGGTGTGAGGCTGTCGTCGCCACAGAATAACAGGGGGTGTGGGTGAGTGGAGGGATGCCCCGACCAGCGGTGGGAGTAGTAGGGGCGGTGAGGCCTGTGCGGCAGCACAGCCGGCCACGAAAGGCAGGAGCAGGCGGCACGGCCGACGCTGCTTTGGGCGGCTGGAGCAAGAAGACCAGAGGCTGAAGAAGCACGACGGTCGTTGGATGGACATCGTATGGTCACTGCAGCTAGAATCGTTTATATTGACTAAGTTGACAAAGCCCTTGGTACGCGTCAACTTAGTAGGCCCACAGGTCAGCTTCCGAAACGGTGTGCCCTAGATGTCAGGGGGAGGAATCATTTTTTGGATGGGTGAAGCTAGAATATCCGAGATTCAAGAAGAAGCACGGCATCCATTGGATGGACATCCAACGGCCACTGCTGCTAGAACCGTGTGTTGACTATAAGTTGACAAAGCCTTGCATACGCGTCAACTCTTTTTTTAGGGGACGCATCAACTTAGTAAGGCCACAAGTGTGTGGCAGAGAACTTATAGCCCATTTGAGATTTGTAAGAATGTGAAGCCAATTTTTGAATTCTAATGGAGTTTACTACAACCCATTTACAGTTTGCTAAAAGTACAACCCATTTCAACCAACCGTTCAAAATAGAATTCAATAAAATTTCCCACATTTTGATGGGATCCGAAATATTTTTATCCCGAAATTTCTAATCAGATTAAATACAATTTCAATATAAATTTACATTATGTAAAAATCCAACGAAACATAGCTCTCGCAACAATTAATGAAATTAAAATTTTCAACATCCAAAAATAATATTTTATAAAGTAATTACGTGTTTGGTGCATTTTTATAGTTATTGCCCAGTTCTTATAATTACATCTCATTTATTATTTCTTAAATCCCATTTTCTTGTTAAGCCTAATTCATCACTCCTAGGAAAGATTTTCAGCTAAGCAGGGTGGAGAATAACAACTTGATATTGCCTGGGTATTCCTAAAAAAAAGTATAGCTGGGCTAGCCATTTTCAGCTTGAGAAAAATTAATATCTGAGCTGGATATCTGGCCTAGGCTAGACGGGCCATAGCCCGCCCTATTAATAGCTGCAGTGATGTTTTCGTTGTTGTTCAGAGGAGAAAAATTAATATCTAGGCTAAACACCGCTCAAGAAAAACTCTGCAGTGCTCATACCTCAAAAACACAAATACTGCTCGAGCTGCTTGATCCCAGCTGTCGGCCGCTTCTTGTGCAATTCTCTCGTTTATTGACTACATAGGTTGATAATGGTGTGGGATGGTGATGTCAGGAAACCAGGAGGAAGAAAAAAAGTTATAGTTTTATATACTAATAAGGAGGCACTTGCGTACGTGCGGCTATGGCCCTGGTGGGTCCCCACTGTCATCCTCTCTAAGTAAAGTCATCTCCTCATCCTCATGTCCGTTGACCATGTTGACAACGTGATACGGCGGTGCCACGGCGAGCGCAACAACTCGAAGGACGGCGGAGAGGGCCTCACGGGCCCTATGGATGGTCTGATACAATGCCTGCTTCTCATTCGGGAAGCCAGGATTATAGGGCCACATGTCCGCGACGGCATTGTCGTTCGCTTGTTCACCGGTGCTCATTGAGGAGACGGAGGATGCAACACAAGTCCTCCTACGCTGGTAGCTCTTCCGCCATTAGGGCATCGAAGTGCGGCCGCACCTGCTCTATGGTGAACATGGCATGAACCGGCTTGGACAGTGGCGCCGGTCCTAGTCGGAAGCTACGTCCATCGTCTGATTGTTGTCGCTCAGCTCAGTGAGGTAGCTGGCGAGCCAGCATGTCCAGCTGCTGGACCGACCCGCTGCCAAGCACGAGTCTGACTGCCCCGGCCTACCCAGACCGCCTCCCTCGCCCGCACGCGCTTTCTGCCCGAAACAGTCAGCGCCGCCCGCCCCGCTTCCCGGTGCATGCGATTGCTTCACCATCAAACGACACAAGTGTCGTCCGTCCGTCTTTCTGCTGCCCACATTAATGATAAGCGGTTGCCAAGGAGGCTACTCCGGCGCCACACGTCCGTCCCTCCGCCGCCCACCATTTCTATATAAACTACTGCGCTGGACATAGCCACAGTCATCCGCATCCGTTCCTATTCTCCTGTCCACACCACTACTGCCCACCATGGCTTCCTCGCGCTCCAGCGCTCTTTGGGATGGGCAGATGATAGACCACAAGGAGATGGCAGCCATTGCTGCCGACTGGCTGGCCTGCAGGCAGCCGGAGGACGACGACGTCCCAATGGAGAACATGGTATTCGATGATCCAGCGCCAACCCCCTCCTCCGTGCCATCCTCGCTGGTGCATTGCACCATGACCATCGGCGAGGCCCGTGCCCAATATATGGACATCGTGAGGCAGAAGAGTGAGGAGCAGTTTCGGGAGGCGCATGCCGATGCCGCCTACAACCACCATCTCCTCCAGGAGCACCTACAGGCGGAGGAGCAGATCGCCGCGGAGTGGGCGGAGCAGGAGGCACTGCTCGACTAGTACCGCTCTGCCTGCGAGGGCCGCCTCGAGCGCTGGCGGTACTGCATGCGGGTGGCGGAGGCTGCGGCCGCCTACAAAGAGGGCGATGAAGCGGGCAAGGCGCTGTTTGGCGGGTCCGAGGGCGAGGCAGAGGACAATGCCGGCTCCGACGAGTCCCCGCTTGATACGTCTCCAACGTATCGATAATTTTTTATTGTTCCATGCTATTATATTATCAACCTTGGATGTTTTATATGCATTTATATGCTATTTTATATGATTTTTGGGACTAACCTATTAATCTAGAGCCTAGTGCCAGTTTTTGTTTTTTTCCTTGTTTTAGAGTATCACAGAAAAGGAAAATCAAACGGAGTCCAATTGACCTGAAACTTCACGGAACTTATTTTTGGACCAGAAGAAGCCCACGGAGTATCGAAGATGGACCAGAAGAGTCCCGAGCTGCCCACAAGGGTGGGGGGTGCCCACCCCCCTGGGCGCACCCCCTGCCTCGTGGACAGCCCGGAGATCCACCGATGTACTTCTTCCTCCTATATATACCCATATACCCTAAAAACTTCGGGGAGCAGAATAGATCGGGAGTTCCGCCGCCAGAAGCCTCTGTAGGCACCGAAACCTATCTAGACCCGTTTCGGCACCCTGCCGGTGGGGGAACCCCTCACCGGTGGCCATCTTCATCATCCCGGTGCTCTCCATGACGAGGAGGGAGTAGTTCTCCCTCGGGCCTGAGGGTATGTACCAGTAGCTATGTGTTTGATCTCTCTCTCTCTCTCGTGTTCTTGAGGTTGTACGATCTTGATGTATCGCGAGCTTTGCTATTATAGTTGGATCTTATGATGTTTCTCCCCCTCTACTCTCTTGTAATGGATTGAGTTTTCCCTTTGAAGTTATCTTATCGGATTGAGTCTTTAAGGATTTGAGAACACTTGATGTATGTCTTGCCATGCTTATCTATGGTGACAATGGAATATCACGTGATCCACTTGATGTATGTTTTGGTGATCAACTTGCGGGTTCCGCCCATGAACCTATGCATAGGGGTTGGCACATGTTTTCGTCTTGACTCTCCGGTAGAATCTTTGGGGCATTCTTTGAAGTTCTTTGTGTGTTTGAATAGATGAATCTAAGATTGTGTGAAGCATATCGTATAATCATACCCACGGATACTTGAGGTGACATTGGAGTATCTAGGTGACATTAGGGTTTTGGTTGATTTGTGTCTTAAGGTGTTATTCTAGTACGAACTCTATGATAGATTGAACGAAAAGAATAGCTTCATGTTATTTTACTGCGGACTCTTGAATAGATTGATTAGAAAGGATAACTTTGAGGTGGTTTCGTACCCTACCATAATCTCATCGTTTGTTCTCCACTATTAGTGACTTTGGAGTGACTCTTTGTTGCATGTTGAGGGAAAGTTATATGATCCAATTATGTTATTATTGTTGCGAGAACTTGCACTAGTGAAAGTTTGAACCCTAGGCCTTGTTTCAATGCATTGCAATACGTTTGTGCTCACTTTTATCATTAGTTACCTTGCTGTTTTTATATTTTCCGATTACAAAAACCTTTATCTACCATCCATATACCACTTGTATCAGCATCTCTTCGCCAAACTAGTACACCTATACAATTTACCATTGTATTGGGTGTGTTGGGGACACAAGAGACTCTTTGTTTTTTGGTTGCAGGGTTGCTTGAGAGAGACCATCTTCATCCTACGCCTCCTATGGATTGATAAACCTTAGGTCATCTACTTGAGGGAAATTTGCTACTGTCCTACAAACCTCTGCACTTGGAGGCCCAACAACGTCTACAAGAAGAAGGTTGTGTAGTAGACATCAAGCTCTTTTCTACAAGTGTTCCGGACAAGTAGTAACTGGGCTAGCAGGACTCCAGTAAACCGGGCTGTAGCAGACTACCATGGCTCAGTGGAAGCACTAGACTACATTTCCCCATAAGAGAGGCTACCAAGGATAGACAACTAGGTTGTCGGATCCCACACATACCAAGCATTTCAATCATGCACACAATATGCTCGATATGTGCAAATACAGCATGGCATCACAACATGACTCTACAACTCAAGTATTTATTCAATAGGCTCCGAGGAGCAAGATGTTACAAACATGGGTCTCATGACCCAACATTCAGAGCATACAAGTCAAAGAACATGCGGAAGCTTAACATGTCTGAGTATAGACATCTTCAAATGAAAAAGGCTGAGAAGCCTGACTATCTACCAGATCCTGCCGTGGACACAAGATCGTAGCTACGGTAACAAGCTAAACGTCGAAGTCCACGTGGAACTAGTAGCGAGACTGAAGTCTCTCTGCAAAACATAAATTAAGCAAACGTGAGTACAAATGTACCTAGCAAGACTTACACCAGAACTATCTACATATGCATCAGTATCAACAAAGGGGCTGGTGGAGTTTAACTGGAGCAAAGCCATCTTTGACTCGGTGGCTATCCTAAACTACTACTGCAAGTAACTCTTTTGAGGTGGCGCACACAAGTCCCCATATTCACCATTTCAATACACCACTATGGACCCGCTCCCATCTCCCTACGAGAACGCCATCCATAGCACTCACGCTTATCTTGCTCATTTTAGAGTATCCACTTTCACTTGTCTATGAACTGTACAGGCAACCCACAAGTCCTTTACCGCGGACACGGCTATTTGAATAGATCATTTATAACCCTGCAGGGGTGTATTTCTTCACACATGCTCTTCGCCACTTACCACCATGTACACGTCGTGTATCTCGGCAACCTTCAAGCGGAATTCTGCCAAGGGAGTTGGTCACGACCTGACTAACCACACAAGTCTCTATTCCAGGTTTATCGCCTATTCGGGTTCCATCCGCGAGGATATCCGGCCGGGGTTTCGCTCACAGCCCCAAACGATGTGTGTATGGTTCCCAAGACACCAAACGGGCGCCCGGTACACCGTGCCACCGTGTATCTACCGCATCATAGCCCACCCCTAGGGTCAACGCTACACACGGCCTCCAACACATATCCTACAAACACTAGAAACTAGTTGCAACTCTTGGACAGAGATCAAGGTGATTAATAAGTCGAGAGAGTCAATTAAGGATCCCAATGTGTGGTAGTAGTTGTTCATGGATCACAAACACAGAGCTTAGTTCCTGAGGACAGTTTCAATGAGACAACCCACCATGTACTCCTACATGGCTTCTCACCGCTACCTTACCAAATCGTGTTCACACACTTACCTCACACACAGTAGGACATGTTCATGACCATTCCAATTCATCCCCGATGAATCAGACCTGACTCAACTCTAAGCAGTAGCAGGCATGACAATAAGCATGAATGAGTAGGCACATCAGGGCTCAAACAACTCCTACTCTTGCTAGTGGGTTTCATCTATTTACTGTGGTAATGAGAGGTCATGCAGAGGAAACGGGGTTCAAATACCGCGGCATCTAACAGTTAAATCATTGTTGTCCTAATGCAGTAAAAGAGAGCAGGAGCGAGAGAGTGGGATTGTATCAGAATGAATAAGGGGGTTTTGCTTGCCTGACAGAGTGGTCGAGGGGTACTGCCCTTCAACTGGATACTCATGAACATCCTCGGGAGCAAAACCTACCACGGAGATCACACCGGTAACACAATCAATACATGGCAATATTGATACGTCTCCAACGTATCTATAATTTTTGATTGCTCCATGCTATTATATTATCTATTTTGGATGTTAATTGGCTTTATTTTACACTTTTATATCATTTTTGGGACTAACCTATTAACCGGAGGCCGAGCCCAAATTGTTGTTTTTTGCCTATTTCAGTGTTTCGCAGAAAAGGAATATCAAACGGAGTCCAAACGGAATGAAACCTTAGGGAACGTGATTTTCTCAACAAACGTTATCTAGGAGACTTGGAGTGGGCATCAATTAACAATCGAGGAGGCCACGGGACAGGGGGGGTGTGGGGACCCCGACTCATAAGTCGCGATCACCGAATGCACGTGTACAGTGATCCCAGAGATCAATGCTCACTGAACACACAGAGGCTGAATAACAAGAGTCTTACATCCATACATATCGTCTTACACAAATTATGACCATTTTGGTCAAGTCTTACATAGATAAAGCCACAAGGGCTGAATACCAAATAAACTTAAGCAGCGGAAATCTTCATCGATAAGTAGAACCCATGCCATCTGTCTTAACCCTACAGACATTCTGACTAGGAAACGTCCTAGTTCGCATGTTCGTCTTCAAAGAACTCTTCTTCGAACTCCTACTCTTCCATGCCTGGCCAATTAAATAACCAGTGGCAAGCCAATGAGTACTTTGAATGTACTCACAAGCAACCCATGTTTTGGTTCAAGGTACAACAATGCATGATATAGGTAAATCTTTGTGGAAAGCTAGTTTTGAGTGTAATGACATGTTCAACAACTTGCAAGACATGCAAAAGGAGAATTCAAGTAACCATGAGGGCAGGTTACAGATATCAACATAAATAGAGTTGGCATCAACCCAACTCAGTCATGTCAAGTCCCTTGACATGACCCAAGTAGCTCTTCCCACTTATCCAAACACACACACTGGTTTGCAAACATGTGGACATAGTTTAAGCAGCACCGCCCAACTGTCCTTGACCGTGGACACGGCTATTCGAATAGTTTTACACTCTGCAGAGGTTGCACACTTTACCCACAAGATCCGGGGAGCTTCCGTGTCATCCACGACCCGCGGTACCTCAAGTACCTGGGGTAAGCACCCGATCACTATCTTTCCCTAGACGACACTAACATGGAGTCCACTCGATTGGTAGTAACCCCCGTGCCCAACATTTCACAACTTTAAAAATGGTGGAGCCTCGCTGCCATATTCATCACATACCACTGGCACGGGGTACCAACGGTGTGTCCGGTGCCCCATAAAAATGTTCTTGGCCGCCCTACCTGGCACGGCCCCGTCCCGAGAGAGCGCACCAACAACTCTCCTGTCACTAGTAATGCGGGCTCCAAGTTAGTTTTGGCCTAGGTAATAAATAATGCCCTTTCCCATACAAGGGTAGAGTGGTTGCTCATGTAAGGTTGGGACAGTCGACAAATCTTAAATCTAATCCGCTTTTGAAAACAACACACACACTTGCCTCGGTATACCACTTCGTCATCAAGTGGTTACCCATCTCATTATCTCCCTCGGGCATAAGTGGCACCTGACGGGGTTTTGAAAAGTCTTTTGAAAATACCTTGTCTCCATCACCATGCACATTCCCGTCCCTTTTTGCGTAGCAACTACTTTAGCATCCTATCTACTCCCACTGGCATAACCCTCATAAGAAGGTAGGGTCATGCACAATGCAAGTATCAACAAGGAGGAAATGGAGGCAACCCACCAAAGTGGCAACCATCTCATCATGATTCCGATGCAACAATAATAAAGTGCTATATGAAATGGATAAAAAGGGTTTCATATGCATGGTCAAAGGGCTGCTTGCCTGGCTCAACAAAGTCTTCTGGGTCTTCAAAGTCTTCTGGTCCAACTCCTTCGTCAGCAACGCAATCTATCATCGCAAAATAATAACGAGAAAATAAGGCAATAATAAAACAGAAAAACCAAAGTGCTTAGAAAAATGTCAACTCATTTTTATTAAATATTAGGTTGAAAACTAAGAAGGGGAAAATTCCTAGTTTTGGATTTGGAGTAGCAGAATAGGAGAAATGGGTTTTCAATGATTTATTTACAGTGAAGAAAAGGTTGTTGGATTTGAATGAAAGTTGCACCATAAATAGGTGGGATTATTACAAGAATTTAGGAGTTGGAATTATTGCATTTGGATAAATAATTAATTCTGTGGAATTTTTGGAAAAGCCACAGAAAAGAAAAAGAAAAAGGGCACTGTGCCTACCGGGCCAGAACAGCTGCGGGGCAGCCGGCCCAGCCAGCGGGCTGCGAGCCAGTGCACAGCGCGCGCACCCGCCCATTTCAAACCTGAAGGCCGGGGCCCGCAGGACAGAGAGAGAGAGGGGCGCGGGAACGAGGGAGAGAATGACAGGCTGGGCCCGCCTGTCATCACTAACCCGTGGACAGGGGGTCACGGTGCTCACCGGCGACGATGCAGGCCACGGCTAGCTCCGGTGAGTGCGGGGATGGCTTCAGGGGGCTGCTGCATGTCGGTGGGTGGTGGACTTGGCCGGCGGGGGTGCCTGGTTCGCCGGTGACGAGGAGCTGCGGCGGAGGAGCTTCGAGAGGCAGTGACTCCGGCCGTTTCCGGCAGGTACAGAGAGGGAGACAAGGGGGAAAATGATCAGTAGGGCGCGGTGGCTCCAGATCGGGACAGAGGAGGAGCGGGGGAGGCCTGTACCTCGCGAACTCCCGCGAGCCGAGGCGGCGGAGCTCGAGCTCGATCTCGAGCTCGAGCGGCTCTGGGGACAAATGGGTGGTGCGGGAGTTGGGTTAGGAGTGTGGGGGAGCGACAGGCAGTGATAGAGAGGCTCGGGGTCGCCTTTTATAGGCTGGCCGAGGTCCACCTTAGGCGCGGCCTACGGGTGTCCGCGGGATCGGCTCGGGTGTCCGTTAGAGAGGGAATGGAGGGCTCGGGGGTGTTCGTGAGAGTGGTCTAGGGTGCCAGGGAGAGAGAGGAGGAGCGGGGCGAGCTGCAGGCGGGCCATAGGAGCGGCGCGAGTATTGGCCGAACGGGGCGGCATTCTGGCGCGAGCTGCAGGAGAGAGAGGAAGGCGCGGGAGCAAGTGGGCGGACTGCTGGCATGGAGCGGACGTCGAGGGGCATCGACTGGCGCGTGGGGGAGGCTCAAGGTGGCCGGGAGGCGCGGCCTCAACGGTCGGGTGCCCTGCCAGGCGCTCCAGAGCGTGACTTTGGTCGGCATCCGCGGCTTTCCCCCGTCCGCGCGCGTCCACTTGCGTCTGGCAGCTGAAGGGGGCATGGGCAAAAGCTGGGGAGTGCCTTGGATGCTCTGAAAGGCTGAGAGGAGAGAGGGAGGCTGAGAGAGAGAGAGGAATCCACTGTCCAGAGAAGAAAAATGGCGTTCTCCCCAACTTCATCGTTGCTTCCTCGGGCAGCAAAGCTCACAGGTGCTAGAGGGGGACTAGGAGGGGTCGTGGTAGAAAGTTGAGCTTACAGAGATTTGTGGAAGAGGCCAAAATGGGATTTTTGTAAAGTGGCAGAAGGTGTTTGATGCTGGTTTGGGCAAGTAGATGGTTTCCGTTTGCCATGAGACTCCACAGGGTGGAATGACACATATAATTAGGGTCTTCCACCAATTATGAGCTTATTTGGGAAAAGTTGCCAATGCAACTTTTGTAAACCCTAGAAATTAGCAGAAATGAACTTGTGCAGATCTAGTTGATCAAATCATTTCTCCTTGATGCACCACTTGGTGTAGTGGCCTCATTTGTTCATATGAACATGATCACAAAAGTTGGGGTCAAGGAGATAAAGTTGGTAGTACAAAGTTGTTCAAATTTGATTCTAGTCAGAGAGGGTTTTGGTGCATTTTGGTGAACCAAACTGACCTTAATTGAGATGAGGATTTGCAAGGTGACCTCAATATGCATTTGCGACTTGCTGGATTTTCCTTGGATTTTTATGAAAATATTTCCTGTAGAAATATGTCAAATCCTTGAAATGGGCAGAAATAGTTTTGGGAGGTTTTGTCCAATATTCTGAACATGACCATGTGTTGAAACTCCTATATATGGAAAATATATGTCCACTCAGTTTCCCTGATTTTTGTCAAATATCTTTGAAACATTAAAATATTTTTTCCTTATTAAAGACCATTTCTGGCCTTAAGAAAAAGCTTTTAAATAAAATAGGAAAATAATTGTTAAAATTGTATTTTTGTGGTTTATGGGAATCCTGTATCTAATAGGTTTCAAATATAGTCTTTGAAATATTTTTCATACCCCAAATCAAGTACTTGTAGTGCAAACCTCAACTCAGGGGTTTTTGGAAATCTAAATTTTGAAAATACTATTTGGCCAAATTATTTTTGTAGGAAAATACTATATTGTACTATACACATGGCATGATCATTAGGCAGAAGTTTGGGGCAAGGAGATGAAGTACATAAGGTGGATTAGTTGACTTTAAAGAGCACTTGAAAAAAAATCACTCAGAGAAAACCAACTCCAAAATAAAAGCCAAATAATGCAAAAGTTTTTGTTGGTCCAATTTTTTTTCATGTTTTAATAATGAAAATGACATGTTACAAAATGCAGGGTGTGATAGACCTACCCTCCTTACAAGAATCTCGTCCCCGAGATTCCTAAACTAGGCTTTAAGGAGATACGGAAACTCGGATCTAAGGTAGCCGTCACGTTCCTAGGTTGCTTCTGCTTCAGTGTGGTTGCTCCACTGGACCTTGAAGTACTTGATGGTGCGGCTTCAAGTGCGTCGTTTAGCCTCGTCCAAAATACAGATGGGTCTCTCATGGTAGGTCAAACCGGGCTGAAAGTCAATGGCTTGGTGATCGACGTCCTTGTAAAGATCAGGTTTGTCTGGAACTTGGAGACACTTCCGGAGTTGTGACACATGGAATACGTTGTGCACATTGGATAGTTCAGGTGGCAGTTCCAACTGGTAAGCCACTTCTCTGCGTCGTGCGGTGATCTCGAAGGGGCCGATAAACCTTGGTGCGAGCTTTCCCTTAACATGGAAACACTTGGTTCCCTTAAGAGGAGTTACTCATAGGTATACATGGTCTCCGACTTGGAAGTCTACTTGTCGGCGACGAGTGTCAGCATAGCTCTTCTGCCTCGACTTGGCGGTCTTCAGTTGCTCTCTGACTAGCTGAACTTGCTCTTCTGCTTCACGGAGGATATCGGGCCCAAATACTAGTCCTTCTCCGGTTTCTGACCAATTGAGGGGTGTGCGACACTTCCGTCCGTATAACACCTCAAATGGTGCCATCTGAAGGCTTGACTGATAACTGTTGTTGTAGGATAACTCGGCAAAAGGGAGGCAATCTTCCCACTTAGCTCCATATGCTAAGACACAGGCTCGGAGCATGTCTTCGAGTATCTGATTCACTCGTTCTGTCTGACCTCCGGTCTGTGGGTGGAAGGCAGTGCTGAAGGACAACTTGGTCCCCATGGCCTCTTGGAACTTCTTCCAGAACCTTGAGGTAAACTGGGTTCCTCGATCTGACACAATCTCCTTGGGAATACCATGAAGACTTATGATTCTGTTGATGTATAGAGTCGCTAGCTGGTTGCCATCATAGGTAGTCTTCACAGGAATGAAATGGGCTACTTTAGTCAAATGATCGACTATGACCCAGATGGAGTCATGTCCCTTGTTTGACCTAGGTAGTCCAGTGATGAAATCCATTCCGACTTTATCCCATTTCCACTCGGGTACCTTGAGTGGTTGGAGCAATCCAGCAGGTCGCTGATATTCAGCTTTGACCCTTTGGCATACATCACACTTTGCAACATAGGTGGCAATCTCCCTTTTCATCCCGTGCCACCAAAATCTTTCCTTCAGGTCTTGATACATCTTGGTCCCTCCTGTCGGATTTCGGGTTCTGGCAGACCCTTGAGGTTCGAACACTGCGGTGCGTGCAGAGATTTCGCCTCCTACCTACCTGCACCCCTCCGCCGCGCTAGGATCAAAGCTATGAAAAGAACAACACAAGGGACACAGGGTTTATACTGGTTCGGGCCATCGTTGTGGTGTAATACCCTACTCCAGTGTGTGGTGTGTGGATTGCCTCTTGGGCTGATGATGATGAACAATACAAGGGAGAACAGCCTCGCGAGGGTCTGGTCTTGGCTGGGGCGATGAACTGCTGGGAGGAGTTCAGCCACCTTTCTCTCTCTCTCCCTCTTTCCAACTGGTCGACCCTTGGAGGAGACTGAGCCGAACCCTTTGCTACGTGGGTGGCCGGTCCTATTTATAGAGGCCCCGGTCCTCTTCCCAAATATTGAGCGGGAAGGGAGCCAACAATGGCGGGCTAATTTGAAAGGGGACAGCAAGTATCAACTATCCTGACAAAAGTAGTCTTCGTCTGCGCAAAGCTCTGGTGATGACGCCGTCTTGGGCCCCATGGTGACCTCCGTCTCGTAGTCCTCCTAGTCTTGGTCTCGTTGCACCGAAATGGCAACCTTTGCCCGACGCCTCGGTACTCCGCGGCTGCGCTTGCCCCCTTTGCACCAAAGAGGAAAGGAGGACGCTGCACGGGCTGGCACCCGCCTGGCGCCCTGAGTCGTCATGGCTTGTGTCACGGACAACTCGCAAGGTACCCCGCCTTGATCTCTCCGCCTCCTCATGAGCCAGCCTGACGAGGCCGTGCCTGAGGAAGCTCCGTGTTGCCCGCCCCGCGAGGCTTGGCCCCTCGCGAGGGTCTTGAGTTTGTGTTGGTGAAGATGGTCCGTGCTGGGCCCCCCTTTGAGCCACGCGCAGGCTGCAGGCAGGCAAGTCTGGGGACCCCCGTTCCCAGAATGCCGACAGTAGCCCCTGGGCCCAAGGCGAGCCTCGACTTGGCCGTGCAGGGAGGCGGAAGGGCAAGAGCGAAGTGCCGCGGGCCCTAACAGCCTGCGGCCTTAGGATCCGTGTGGCGGTTGATTGGACGTGGGTGGCACTATTCCCCCACGCCCTCCTTATCTTGCGCCTTGCTAGGCGGACCCGTAGTCGTACACAGCCGTTCCCGTTTTATCGCTCGAGCGCTTCCTGTCCTTCCTCCGCTCGAACCCTGGTTTCTGTTTTCAATTCAATCTCGAATCCTCCCCCCTTTCCTATCGCCATGGCCCCGACGAAGAAGGGAAGAGGGAAGAATCCCGTGTCTCCGCCTCGCCCGCCGCCGTTGGCGGCCCCCGCCGAGGGTTTGGGTAAGGTCAGCTTGGCTCTGGCCACCATCTTCAATGAATGCGGGAGAACGACGGCCTGGCCCGCGTCCCACTTCTCCATCGGCAGGATAGTTACCGAGGTCCCATATTTTGCCGACGCCCTGTGGGCGGGTCTGGTTCCCCCCTTTTCTGATTTCTTCAAAGCCGTGCTCTCCCACTATCAGATCCACATGATGCATCTAAGTCCTGAGTCCATCACCCTCCTTTCGGTCTTCGCCTTTGTTTGCGAAGCCTTGGTGGGAATCCCTCCTTCGGTTGCCTTGCTGCGCCACTTCTTCTCGCTGCATCTTGTCGACCCTACCCAATGCTGGGTGTGCGTGAGCTTCATTGCCGCGCCTGAGACTGCGGCCTCTGGGATTGACTTCAAGCTCCCCCTACCCGCGGTTGGGTTCCGCGAGCGGTGGCTGTATGTGGACGCAGGGGTGCCCAGCCCCCTGCTATCGGAGCCGACCTCGCCTGCTGTCCCCAATTCGGGTTGGGGCCAGGAGACGCTCGAGAGCCCCTGGCTCGTCTTCGTTTGGCGCCGCTTCGCACTCTTGAGGTTGCTTGGCATGACAGCGCCCAAGGTGGTGAAGGAGTTTCTGCTATGCCGTGTTGCTCCCCTTCAACGCCACTCTCGCCGGATGTGGGCCTTCCGTGGGCGCGAGGATAGTATGAGGCTCCAGGAAGAGGACCTGGCTCCTGAGGTGCTGAAGACGGCGCTCTTGACCTTGGCCGGGGACCCCAACCCCGGCAACGTCCGGCAGGGAGGGGCCTTGTTGTACCTCTGCCAGAGCAGGGTCGACTTTGTGAAGCAGATGCCTGCCTTTGATGAGTGGGGGCTGCGCCCCGCCGGCCTTCAGGGGTCTCGCGAGAATCTGGTGGTGGTGACTGCCCTTCCAGTAGGCCAAGGTGACTCGTCCTCGAGTGGCGGAGCAGGGAGGTACAAGGCGCTAGAGGCCGAGGGGGCTCCCGGCGTGGTGGCGGCACCGAGCGAGGCTCATGAGGAAGCAGTTATCGGGGCCCGTACCGCTGAGGCTGAGGGTGACAAACAGCTGCCCTCTGCGCCTGCGACTGGGGCCCCTGAGGCTCCAGCTGCTTCTCTTCGGGAGGCGATTGGCGGCGCACATCAGGCAGGCGCCCTTGATGCTGATCGTCTTGACACTCCATCTTCATCGCAGGTCGATCCCTGCGCCCGACTCTTAGGCCGCTTCCGCGTGGACTTTGGGGCTCTCCGGAAGAGAAGGGAGGCCCTGGGCGACGGTTACCCTTGTCGCCTACTGAAGCGCAGAAAGTACTTCGCCACTGATGAGTAAGCCTTCTCCTTTCCCTGCTCCTGATCCTTCCGTTGCTCTTATTGACCCTTGCTCCGCAGGCCCCTTCCAGCCGAGCTTGCTGAGACGGCTGAGGAGTCGTCCCCTTCGGCTTTGCCCCCTCCACTGTCCTCGAGCGCCCCAAGCAGCGGAGCCCTTGGGACGAGGGCGATCAAAGAGGCGAACCATCCCGAGGCATATCGTGGTCCCGTGCACCTCGCGATCCTCCTTCGCAAGCCTTCTTGTGGCATAGCCAACCTGCCATGGGCTTCTCGCCTGGTCGTGGACTGCGATTGGCTGAGGCGCTTCCTGCGCCCTTCTCCTGAGGTCGGGCTGGCCCCAGGCTGGGCTTCTGGCGCGGCGTGCCCGGCTATCGCGAGGGTGCCAGCCCCCAGCCCCCAGCCCGGAGGGGGAGCGCTGACCTGTAGCCCCCGGCGCTTGCTTGGGGCAGATGATGGTGTGGAAGACGTGCTTGAGCGCGCTCGGGAGCGTCGCGCTCTCCGCCAATGATTCCTTCGAAGGGTGACTAACACAGTGAGCCTGCTTGGTGAGGAGCTTGCTGATGAAGACGCGCGCCTTGAGGCCGAGGGCCTGCGCCTGGCTGCAGAGAGGCGCGAGCTGGGGGGCGCCATCGCCCTTGCGTGCCGTCAGCGCGACCTTGATGAAGCAGAGGCCAAGGCGTCGTTGGTGGACACTCGGGAGGCCCGATCTCGGGCTGCTGAGGAAGCTCGGGAGGCTGACCGGCGGTGAACGGCTGCAGAGGAGCGGGCTCGGGAGCTCCTGGCCTGGTGCCACTCGCTGGAGGAGCAGGTGGGGTTGCGCGAGGCAGCCCTCGCGTCGATGAGGGTGGCCTTCGGCGACTCGGCGGAGCTCCAGAAGCGTGAGGAGGAGCTGACGCTGGAAGCCACCGAATGTACCCTCGAGTACAAGTGTCTGGAGACGAGGGAGCGCTTGGTGACGCAGGCGGAGGACGATGTCGCTGCACAGGAAGCCCGTGTCCTGGAGGAGGTTGGGCGTCGGGTGGCGATGGCGCATTTGAACCTTGAGCACGAGTTCGAGGAGAAGCTGGGGTTGATCCGGGCTGAAGCCGAAGGCAGGACTGCTGCCCTTAGGGCCAAGCTGGAGGAGGTGACGCGGCGGGCCGATGCTTCTCGGGCCGCCCTTGAGGTGGCGCAAGGTGGGCTAACCACCTCCAGGCTGAGGTGCTCCTTCTTCGCTAGCGGGTGGAGGAGGCTGAGGCCGTTGCGCGCCAGAACGCGGACGAGATACATCAGCGGCGGCTCCTGGAGCATGAGCATGGCCCCATGCTGACCACGCTCCGGGAGAGGGCCAACGCGGCCTTGGGCAACATCTGCGAGGAGACCGTCGGCGAGCCACACGCGGTTAGCTACGCGGGCAATCTTCAATTCTTTACTGACGTGGTGACGCAGCTGGAGGCACGGTCGATCAGGGCTGACAGGTTGGTGGAGGAGAGGAGCCGCGCCCTGCTCAGGCGCGCCTTTTCTCGTGTCTTCAGCCATCTCCGGAGCATGGATCCCCACTTCGATTTCGACGCCGCCATCGCCCCAGTCCCCTAGGTCGTCCGAGGTGAGCTGGCGCACTAGGTGGAAGACCATGTGGAGGCTCTTATCAGGGCCTTCGCCTTGGACAACGACGACGCAATCGTGGTGGCCGATGAGGGTGGCGTGACGGGCGGCCCTGACGCCGCTGGTGGCAACGTGGGCAGCGGTGGCGAGTTCAGCGACGCCAGCAATGGCCCCGATGGCGCTCCTGAGGATGCATTGGGAGATTCATCCGACTGATTGCGCATCGTTCCTGCTTACCCTGTATGAATAGAACTCAGGTTTTGGCCTGATAGCTGTGAGAGCATTTTGGAGGGGGGGGCCTCATGTAAAACTTGTGTTTATCGTATGAGTAGGAGCTACATTGCCCATGCGCCCGCGCCAAGTGGTTGGCTTAAGCGACGTGCTGGTTGGCTAATTTACCTTTGTCCCGTGCTGGCCCTGGGGCAGCCCGCAGGAGATGTGGAGCCCAGAGTGTTTCCTGATTGAATCCGTTGGACCTACAGTATGACGCCCTCCTGAGAGGACGCGGCGGCGGCAGTTTGGGCTGCGCGCAAGCTAGGCCTGACCCAGCTCGTGAGGGGCTCATGAGGGGAGGTAGCTGAGGTGAAGTGGTAACCGAAACGCGAGAAATTGATCGAACGAGACTAAGCACCCCTTCCCCGAACACACGCAAATCTCAAATTCGAATCCAACTTGAATCCAGCGAGGGAAAACGACAACCAAAGGGAAGAGCAACGAAAGCAAAAAAAAGGCCACGTCCGGCACCTAGTCTAGTCTTGGACGTCTTCTCACCAGCGCGGAGGTAAGTGCTGCCACTGGGCGTGAGAGGGAGCCCCAGGGCCTGAGGCCGGCACCCCTGAGACTCCGGGGCGTGTGCAGCCCCACTCATTATTAGAGTGTCACGGGGCGGCGAGCTTCACAGGCACTGGGCCTTCTTCATAGGTACTGGCCTTGCTTCATATCGCCAGATGAGGGCCCCGCCTTGCGCCACACTCTAGTGCCATCAGCAACGATCGGAAACCAGGACGCCGCCCGATGGGGTAGAGCGGTCGCCAGCGGTTCCCCCGACGACCACGGGTCCTCCGCCGGGGGCAGGCCCTGGGGCACCTCCCCAGCGGAGGGCCTACCTCCTGAGAATGCCTTGCTCCGAACACCACGGTGGCGATGTCGGATCCCTGCCTCTCTCCTGCAGCCCCCTGCGCCCTCCTCCCGAGGGGTAGGAGACTGTGGGAGCGGGGCAGCTGCTCGCTGCGGCGACCTGCACCTCCTGCGATCCATGGTTAGCGTATACCTGCTCCTGAAGAATTAGCGGTACCCGATAATCGTTGCCTCCAGCGTGGCCAGTGGGACTGTCCCGGGGCTTCTGGAAAGGCTCAGCTTCTAGTGCCTCGTCACCCCAGCTTGGGATTAGGAGCGAGCCTTGTCCGTTCTCGTGAGGGTGTCCTTGGTCCATCATGAGGGGCACGTATTCCTCCGGCGCCGTCATCCCGAATGCCACACCGTAATGCCCCGCATGCCACGCGGTCCTGCCTGACGCGCCCACCATGGGGTGGCAGCGCGGCCGCCCACTAGGGCCACCGGTCGCGTTGAGTCATTCTTCTTCACGGACCGGGGGCGGGGGCAGCGCCGCCGCCGGTCCGGCGCTGACAGCTTCGCTGGCGTCGGAGTAGCCTTGGAGCCCACGGGCGCGCGCGGGGCCCCCGCGTGGGTCACCCTGGGCTTGAGATGGGAGCCGGGTGGAGAAGGGGTGAGCCCTTGAGGCGGTGAAGCCCAGGAGCTCTGCCACTCGCTCCAGCAGCACGTCATGGCCGCCCTCCAGCAGTCTGCACTGCAGCAGCTCTCGGGCCACCGTGAGTGCGGCTCTCGAGTTCGGCTGCACCCGGCGGGTGTACGGTTTCGTGGTTGTGGCGTGATTGGAGGCCCTTGCTGCCGACCGCGCCTGCCGCGGTGTAAGAGTTGTCGAAGCCTTTCCGCATCGCCCGCGGCCCGCAGCGCCCTGCGGACCGCGAGCTGCCTGGGGCACGGGGTCGCCCGAGGCGAGCAGTTCTGTGCGGGCGGGCCATGCAGCCCATGGGTCTGGGTTGCCCTCCTGGTCGCCGGGCATGGTGATGATGACGCGACGGGGCACGGGGCGGTGGAAGATGAATTCCGGCGCACCCCTACCTGGCATGCCAAATGTCGGATTTCGGGTTCCGGCAGACCCTTGAGGTTCGAACATTGGGGTGCGCACGGAGATTTCGCCTCCTACCTACCTGCACCCCTCCGCCGCGCTAGGATCAAAGCTATGAAAAGAACAACACAAGGGACACAGGGTTTATACTGGATCGGGCCACCATTGTGGTGTAATACCCTACTCCAGTGTGTGGTGTGTGGATTGCCTCTTGGGCTGATGATGATGAACAATACAAGGGAGAACAGCCTCGCGAGGGTCTGTTCTTGGCTGGGGTGATGAACTGCTAGGAGGAGTTCAGCCACCTTTCTCTCTCTCTCCCTCTTTCCAACTGGTCAACCCTTGGAGGAGACTGAGCCGAACCCTTTGCTACGTGGGTGGCCGGTCCTATTTATAGAGGCCCTGGTCCTCTTCCCAAATATTGAGCGGGAAGGGAGCCAACAATGGCGGGCTAATTTGAAAGGGGACAGCAAGTATCAACTATCCTGACAAAAGTAGTCTTCGTCTGTGCAAAGCTCTAGTGATGACGCCGTCTTGGGCCCCATGGTGACCTCCATCTCATAGTCCTCCTGGTCTTCGTCTTGTTGCACCGAAATGGCAACCTTTGCCCGATGCCTCAGTACTCCGCAGCTGCGCTTGCCCCCTTTGCACCAAAGAGGAAAGGAGGACGCTGCGCGGGCTGGCACCCGCCTGGCGCCCTGAGTCGTCATGGATTGCGTCACGGACACCTCGCGAGGTACCCCGCCTTGATCTCTCCGCCTCCTCGTGAGCCAGCCTGACGAGGCCGTGCCTGAGGAAGCTCCGTGTCGCCCGCCCCGCGAGGCTTGGCCCCTCGCGAGGGTCTTGAGTTTGTGTTGGTGAAGATGGGCCGTGCTGGGCCCCCCTTTGAGCCACGCCGCAGGCCGCAGGCAGGCAAGTCTGGGGACCCCCATTCCCAGAACGCCGACACCTCCAGGATGGATGGAATATGGGGTGTCATGAGCTTCTTGCAAGATCAATTTCTTGAGCTCAATCTTATTGGGTACGCAAATGTGATTCCCAAACCACACAATTCCTTGCTCATCCTCTGAGAATCCTGGGGCCTTGCCTGCCTTGATCTTCCTCTTGATGCCTTCAATACTTTCGTTTCCCTTCTAAGCTTCCTTAATATCATCCATCAGGGTAGGCTTGAATTCAAGGTTGTCTAAGAATCCTGGTGCAACCAGTTCCAACCCGAAGCTTTCAAGTTCTACATACAAGGCGGGTAGCATGTCCTTAAGCATAGCATTCAGGGAACAAGCCTTCCTACTTAATGCATCTGCTACCACATTAGCCTTTCCAGGGTGGTATTGAACACTAAGGTCATAATCCTTGATCAACTCTAGCCATCTTCTTTGCCTCATGTTCAATTCCTTCTGAGTGAAAATATACTTCAAACTTTTGTGATCCGTGTATATCTCACACCACTTCCCTAGGAGGTAATGTCGCCATGTTTGCAGGGCATGAACTACAGCTGCCAACTCGAGGTCATGAGTAGCATAGTTCTCTTCATGAGGCCGTAGTTTCCTTGAAAGGTAAGCTACGACTCTGCCCTCTTGCATCAGAACACCTCCCAGTCCGGTTCTTGACGCATCACAATATATCACAAACTCCTTGTATATATCTGGTGTGGCCTGCACTGGGGCGGTGGTTAGTCTCTTCTTCAGCTCCTAGAAGCTCTCTTCGCACGTCGGCGTCCATTCAAACTTCTTGTCCTTCTTCAAGAGCTGAGTCATGGGTCGGGCAATGCTTGAGAATCCTTCAACGAACTTGCGGTAATATCCTGCAAGTCCAAGTAAGCTTCTAACTTCCTTCACATTGCTTGGGGATTGCCATTCAGTTACGTCTTCAATCTTAGCAGGATCGACCGACAATCCTTCTTCGGTCAAAACATGACCCAAGAATCCAACTTCATGCAGCCAAAATTCGCACTTGCTGAACTTGGCAGACAGTCGGTGCTCTCGAAGCTTGTCTAGGACCATCCTCAAGTGTTGCTCGTGCTCTTCTTCCGTCTTCGAGAAGACAAGAATGTCATCAATGAAGACAACGACAAACTTGTCCAAATATTCCATGAAGACCTTATTCATGAGATACATGAAGTAAGCTGGGGCATTGGTCAATACAAAGGACATGACCGTGCACTCATATAGGCCATATCTGGTTACAAATGTCGTCTTTGGAATATCTTGGGGTCTGATTTTTAGCTGGTAGTACCCAGATCTGAGGTCAATCTTGGAGAACACCTTGGCCCCATTGAGTTGATCAAACAGATCTTCAATCTTGGGAGTGGATACTTATTCTTGATTGTAACTTCATTGAGGGAGCGATAGTCAATGCATAAGCGGATGGTACCGTCCTTCTTTGCCACAAACAGAACAGGTGATCTCCAAGGGGAGGCACTAGGGCGGATAAATCCCTTCCTCAACTGCTCTTCCAATTGCTTCTTCAACTCTGCTAACTCTTCCGATCCCATTCTATAAGGCTTCTTATAGATGGGTCCAGCTCCGGGTATGAGCTTGATGATGAACTCAATGTCTCGGTCTGGAGGCATTCCCGGTAGCTCATCAGGAAAGACATCGGGGTATTGGCATACCATCGGCACTTGCTCCAATCTGACTTCAGTCAGACAGTTGACTTGGTTGGCTTGAGTAGAGGAGCGGTTGGAGGCAAATTTAACTTCGACTCCTTGGTCATTGGTTACAGTGAGGGTCCGGTTGGCGCAATCTAACAAGCCTTGGTTCTTGATGAGCCAATTCATTCCTAAGATCACATCCAAGCCTTGTGATCTTAAGACGATAAGGTCTGCTAGGAAGTCTACCCCATTAATGACAATCCCAACTCCTTTACATCCTATCTTGGCTCTCATCTCTGCTCCGGGGGTTTGTACCACCATAGGGTTATTCAGGGGTGTAGGGGTCATGCCACTCTTTAATGCAAACTCATGGGTGGCAAATGAATGCGTGGCTCCAGAATCAAACAAGACAGTTGCAGGTGCTGAGTTGACAAGGAACGTACCCAGCACGACGTCCGGGTCTTCCTGGGCTTCTTCTGCAGTGACATGATTCACATGACCCTTGCCATTGTTAGGCGGGTTGCAAGGAGCTTGGTTCCTTGGTGGCATTCCACGGCCTTGCCCTGGGTTCTGCGCATTGGGGCGCGGGGCGTCGGGCTTCTTGTTGGGGCAATACTTGGAGTAGTGTCCTGCCTGACCACATCCGAAGCAAGTGACTTGATTGGGGTTGCTGCCCTTGCTGGCATTGTTATTGGGGTTGTTGAAGGCTGGCCTAGGGTTGGCATACTGTTGAGGCTGATAGTTGGTGCGGGGTGCAGGGGCTCTTGGCTGCTGATAGGTTGACTTGACCGGGGCTGGCTGCCATGGGCGAGGTTTCTGGTTGCTGGAGCTACCCTTGCTGATCATCTTGTGCTTACGGGTATCATCCAAAGCACGTTGCTTGTCCTGAAGCATGAGTGCCTTGTTAACCAGATGAGGAAAGGTTGGGCAGTCACACACAACAAGCGAGTACTGCAGAGTCTAGTTAAGGCCTTCCATGAAGCGCTCTCTTTTGGCAGCATCAGTGCTGACATCCTCAGGAGGATACCTAGACAGAACACTGAATTTCTGCATGTACTCCTTGACAGTGCTACTTCCTTGCTTCAGGGCTCGGAACTCACGCTTCTTGAAGGCCATGATTCCATAAGGAATATGGGCCTTGCGGAACTCTATCTTGAATTCATTCCAAGTGATGTTTTGCCTAGCATGCATGACCTTGAATCCATCCCACCAAGCTCTGGCAGTTCCCCCGAGACAGTGGGCAACATATGCCACCCTCTCACGGTCTTCAGTGCAGCCGACTAGTTCCAACAGATCCTCAATGGTGCGGACCCAGTCATCTGCATCCAGGGGTTCAGCAGTCTCGATGAAGGTGGGTGGTGCATGCTTCTTGAACTCTGCCAACATGGAACGTCCATTGCCGTTCCCCGCTGGCTGGCGGTTGACAGCCTGGGCAATCATCTGGAGGGCTGCAGTGTTGGCTTGGTGTTCCTCTCGGAAGGCTTGGAGAAGCTGAGCCATGTCCATGTTTGGAGGTGGTGGCGGTGGTGGAGCCTGCCCTTGGGTTTGGTCCCGACTAGCTCCTGCCCCGGCTTCTTGCTGCTGAGTAGAGGCACCAGTACGTGTTACAACAGGCATCCTGTTGGAGCGGTCAAGGTCTCATGATTGGGAAAGATGAGGGAAGAAGTATAGATGGAATGCCTAGTGAGGGGGTGGGCGTGACACAATTTTAAGTTAAGCAAGGGCCAGAAGGGACAAACTCATGCATTAAGACCAAATGGGTGAGGTAGTCGTTTACAAGTTCCCGAAGGAAAGCACGTCTTCCATCAAAACAAGTTGAAAGCAAACATAACACAACATGGTTTCATTTGAACCATTACATGGACTTGACTTCACACAAGGGGTACATGACCTATCCTACCTTAAGGGTTGCAGACTGGCCCATCCTAGTCCCGAACGGTGTCTAAGTGGTGGAATGCTCGGTCGCGTAGTCCGGCTCCTCTGGGTCTTCCTCCTCATCTTCATCTGTCTCAGTATCTTCGTCACTTGAGGGAATGGGGGAGTGGAGGAGCTGAACACGGCGCAGCTTCGCCGGTGGCACCATGAAGAGGTTGCGATATTCCTTCGCCGTCATACGGCGTGGCCGAGATGATCCCTTAGCATGCGTAGCCTGTGGGGGTCGCCCGCCTCGATAGGCAACAACGGGCTGTCCAGGGGGTGCGCCATCCTTCTTGATCCTGTCCGCCTTTGTCTGAGCTAGGCGGAGGAGTTCCTTGGTCTCATGGAGTTCCCTCCGAAGCTCCATCGACTCTGAGGCCAAGTGTTGTGCCAGACTATCAGCACACAAGCTGAAGTAGGTCTGGAAACGAAGGGGAAGCCCCTCGTCCATGGGTGGAGCTGGTGCGCTGCTCTCGTCATCACCCTCCTTACGATAAGGTAGGTAATGAGTGGCTGGCTCACTTGCCATCCCTGGCAGAAGATCTCGAAGGCGAGTCAGCACCTTGAGTGCAGCAATCTCAACGGCGAGGAGCAGGGTCTCCATCTGTGATCCTTCAAAGAACCAGCTTGTCGGAGAGTCGTTCGCCCTCATGACTACCTCCACGTGATACTCCTTCGTGGTGCTGTCGATCCAATGCTCGTGATAGGAGAAAGTGGGGGCTCGAGTGAACTGGCACTTCTTGAGGCTGTCCTCAAGGAGCACAGGAAATCCAGTGGTCAGGAGGTCCTCGGGTACGACGGCCATCTACAAAAGTGGAAAGGCAAGGGTCAATAGAGGAGATACGACCCATGTTTGGGATATTACTAGAATGCGTAGGTATATAGGTAATTTTCGAGATAGTCTCACTCTGACTAATGTACATGCTAACTAATGTTTCCTACAGTCAGGATGGCTCTGATACCAGCTCTGTGGGGACCCCGACTCATAAGTCGTGATCACCGAATGCACGTGTACAGTGATCCCAGAGATCAATGCTCACTGAACACACAGAGGCTGAATAACAAGAGTCTTACATCCATACATATCGTCTTACACAAATTATGATCATTTTGGTCAAGTCTTACATAGATAAAGCCACAAGGGTTGAATACCAAATAAACTTAAGCAGCGGAAATCTTCATCGATCAGTAGAACCCATGCCATCTGCCTTAACCCTACAGGCATTCTAACTGGGAAACGTCCTAGTTCGCATGTTCGTCTTCAAAGAACTCTTTTCGAACTTCTGTTCTTCCATGCCTGGCCAATTAAATAACCAGTGGCAAGCCAATGAGTACTTCGAATGTACTCGCAAGCAACCCATGTTTTGGTTCAAGGTACAACAATGCATGATATAGGTAAATCTTTGCGGAAAGCTAGTTTTGAGTGTAATGACATGTTCAACAACTTGCAAGACATGCAAAAGGAGAATTCAAGTAACCATGAGGGCAGGTTACAGATATCAACATAAATAGAGTGGGCATCAACCCAACTCAGTCATGTCAAGTCCCTTGACTTGACCCAAGTAGCTCTTTCCCACTTATCCAAACACACACACTGGTTTGCAAACATGTGGACGTAGTTTAAGCAGCACCGCCCAACTGTCCTTGACCGTGGACACGGCTATTCGAATAGTTTTACACTCTGCAGAGGTTGCACACTTTACCCACAAGATCCGGGGAGCTTCCGTGTCATCCACGACCTGGGGTACCTCAAGTACCCGGGGTAAGCACCCGATCACTATCTTTCCCTAGACGACACTAACATGGAGTCCACTCGATTGGTAGTAACCCCCGTGCCCAACATTTCACAACTTTAAAAATGTTGGAGCCTCGCTCCCATATTCATCACATACCACTGGCACGGGGTACCAACGGTGTGTCCGGTGCCCCAAAAAAATGTTCTTGGCCGCCCTACCTAGCACGGCCCCGTCCCGAGAGAGCGTGCCAACAACTCTCCCGTCACTAGTAATGAGGGCTCCAAGCTAGTATTGGCCTAGGTAATCAATAATGCCCTTTCCCATACAAGGGTAGAGTGGTTGCGCATGTAAGGTTGGGACAGTCGACAAATCTTAAATCTAATCCGCTTTTGAAAACAACACACACACTTGCCTCGGTATACCACTTCGTCATCAAGTGGTTACCCATCTCATTATCTCCCTCGGGCATAAGTGGCACCCGACGAGGTTTTGAAAAGTCTTTTGAAAATACCTTGTCTCCATCACCATGCACATTCCCGTCCCTTTTTGCGTAGCAACTACTTTAGCATCCTATCTACTCCCATCGGCATAACCCTCATAAGAAGGTAGGGTCATGCACAATGCAATATCAACAAGGAGGAAATGGAGGCAACCCACCAAAGTGGCTACCATCTCATCATGATTCCGATGCAACAATAATAAAGTGCTATATGAAATGCATAAAAAGGGTTTCATAGGCATGGTCAAAGGGCTGCTTGTCTGGCTCAACAAAGTCTTCTGGGTCTTCAAAGTCTTCTGGTCCAACTCCTTCGTCAGCAACACAATCTATCATCGCAAAATAATAACGAGAAAATAAGGCAATAATAAAACAGAAAAACCAAAGTGCTCAGTAAAATGGCAACTCATTTTTATTAAATACTAGGTTGAAAACTAAGAAGGGGAAAATTCCTAGTTTTGGATTTGGAGTAGCAGAGTAGGAGAAATGGGTTTTCAAAGGTTTATTTAAATGCTTAAAATCACATTTAAATATTTACAGTGAAGAAAAGGTTGTTGTATTTGAATGAAAGTTGCACCATAAATAGGTGGGATTATTACAAGAATTTAGGAGTTGGAATTATTGCATTTGGATAAATAATTAATTCTATGGAATTTTTGGAAAAGCCATAGAAAAGAAAAAGAAAAAGGGCACTGTGCGTGCCGGGCCAGAATAGCTGCGGGGCAGCCGGCCCAGCCAGTGGGCCGACCCAGCCGAGCCAGCGCACAGCGCGCGCGCCCGCCCATTTCAAACCTGACGGCCGGGGCCCGCAGGACAGAGAGAGAGGGGCACGGGAACGAGGAAGAGAATGACAGGCGGGGATTGCCTATCATCACTAACCCGTGGACAGGGGGTCGCGGTGCTCACCGGCGACGATGCAGACCACGGCGAGCTCTGGCGAGTGCAGGGATGGCTTCAGGGGGCTGCTGCATGTCGATGGGTGGTGGACTTGGCCGGCGGGGGTGCCTGGTTCGCTGGCGACGAGGAGCTGCGGCGGAGGAGCTTCGAGAGGCAGTGACTCTGGCAGTTTCTGGCAGCTACAGAGAGGGAGACAAGGGGGGAAATGATCAGTAGGGCGTGGTGGCTCCAGATCGGGGCAGAGGAGGAGCGGGAGAGGCCTGTACCTCGTGAACTCCGGCGAGTCGAGGCGGCGGAGCTTGAGCTTGATCTCGAGCTCGAGCGGCTCTGGGGACAAATGGGTGGTGCGGGAGGTGGATTAGGAGTGTGGGGGAGCGACAGGGAGTGGTAGAGAGGCTCGGGGTCGCCTTTTATAGGCTGGCCGAGGTCCACCGTAGGCGCGGCCTACGGGTGTCCGCGGGATCGGCTCGGGTGTCCGTTAGAGAGGGAATGGAGGTCTTGGGGGTGTTCGTGAGAGTGGTCTAGGGTGCCAGGGAGAGAGAGGAGGAGCGGGGCGAGCTGCAGGCGGGCCATAGGAGCGGCCCGAGTATTGGCCGAATGGGGCGGTGTTCTGGCGCGAGCTGCAGGAGAGAGAGGAAGGTGCGGGATCAAGTGGGCGGCCTGCTGGCGTGGAGCGGACGTCGAGGGGCATCGACTGGCGCGCGGGGGAGACTCGAGGTGACCGGGAGGCGCGGCGTCAACGGTCGGGTGCCCTGCCTGGCGCTCCAGAGCGCGACTTTGGCCGGCATCCATGGCTTGCCCGTGTCCGCGCGCGTCCACTTGCGTCTGGCAGCTGAAGGGGGCATGGGCAAAAGCTGGGGAGTGCCTTGGATGCTCTGAAAGGCTGAGATGAGAGAGGGAGGCTGAGAGAGAGAGAGGAATCCACTGTCTAGAGAAGAAAAATGGGGTTCTTCCCCCTTCATCATTGCTTCCTCGGGCAGCAAAGCTCACAGGTGCTAGAGGGGGACTAGGAGGGGTCGTGGTAGAAAGTTGAGCCTACAGATATTAGTGGAAGAGGCCAAAAATTGGATTTTTGTAAAGTGACAGAAGGTGTTTGATGCTTGTTTGGGCAAGTAGATGGTTTATGTTTGCCATGAGACTCGACAGGGTGGAATGACACATATAATTAGGGTCTTCCACCAATTTTGAGCTTATTTGGGCAAAGTTGCCAATGCAACTTTTGTAAACCCTAGAAATTAGCAGAAATGAACTTGTGCAGATCTAGTTGATCAAATCATTTCTCCTTGATGCACCACTTGGTGTAGTGGCCTCATTTGGTCATATGAACATGATCACAAAAGTTGGGGTCAAGGAGAGAAAGTTGGTAGTACAAAGTTGTTCAAATTTGATTCTAGTCAGAGAGGGTTTTGGTGCATTTTGGTGAACCAAACTGACCTTAATTGAGATGAGGATTTGCAAGGTGACCTCAATATGCATTTGCAACTTGCTGGATTTTCCTTGGATTTTTATGAAAATATTTCCTGTAGAAATATGTCAAATCCTTGAAATGGGCAGAAATAGTTTTGGGAGGTTTTGTCCAATATTCTGAACATGACCATGTGTTGAAACTCCTATATATGGAAAATATATGTCCACTGAGTTTTCCTGATTTTTGTCAAATATCTTTGAAACAATAAAATAATTTTTCCCTATTAAAGACCATTTCTAGCCTTAAGAAAAATCTTTTAAATAAAATAGGAAAATAACTGTTAAAATTATATTTTTGTGGTTTATGGGAATCCTGTATCTAATAGGTTTCAAATATAGTCTTTGAAATATTTTTCATACCCCAAATCAAGTACTTGTAGTGCAAACCTCAACTCAGGGGTTTTTGGAAATCTAAATTTTGAAAATACTATTTGGCCAAATTATTTTTGTAGGAAAATACTATAATGTACTATACACATGGCATGATCATTGGGCAGAAGTTTGGGGCAAGGAGATGAAGTACAGAAGGTGGATTAGTTGACTTTAAAGATCACTTGAAAAAAATCACTCAGAGAAAACCAACTCCAAAATAAAAGCCAAATAATGCAAAAGTTTTTGTTGGTCCAATTTTTTTCATGTTTTAATAATGAAAATGACATGTTACAAAATGCAGGGTGTGACAGGGCGTGCCTACCCCCCTGGGCACGCCCTCCACCCTCGTGGGCCCCTCGTTGCTCCACCGATGTACTTCTTCCTCCTATATATATCCACGTACCCCCCAACATCCAGGAGCACCACGAAAACCTAATTCCACCACCGCAACCTTCTGTTCCCGAGAGATCCCATCTTGGGGCCTTTTCTGGAGCTCCGCCGGAGGGGGCATTGATCATGGATGGCCTCTACATCAACTCCATGGCCTCTCCAGTGATGTGTGAGTAATTTACTTTAGACCTTCGGGTCCATAGTTATTAGCTAGATGGATTCTTCTCTCTCTTTGGATCTCAATACAAAGTTCTCCTCTATTCTCTTGGAGATCTATTCGATGTAATCTTATTTTGCGGTGTGTTTGTCGAGATCCAATGAATTGTGGGTTTATGACCCAGATTATCTATGAACAATATTTTATTCTTCTCTGAATTCTTTTATGTATGATTCATTTATCTTTGCAAGTCTCTTTGAATTATCAGTTTGGTTCAGCCTACTAGATTGATCTTTCTTGCAATGGGAGAAGTGCTTAGCTTTGGGTTCAATCTTGCGGTGTCCTTTCCCACTGACAGCAGGGGCGGCAAGGCACGTATTGTATTGTTTCCATCGAGGATAAAAGATGGGGTTTATATCATATTGCATGAGTTTATCCCTCTACATCATGTCATCTTACTTAAAGCATTACTCCGTTCTTATGAACTTAATACTCTAGATGCATGCTGGATAGCGGTCGATGTGTGGAGTAATAGTAGTAGATGCAGAATCGTTTCGGTCTACTTGTCACGGACGTGATGCCTATATACATGATCATGCCTAGATATTCTCATAACTATGCTCAATTCTATCAATTGCTCGACAGTAATTTGTTTACCCATCATAATACTTATGCTCTTGAGAGAAGCCACTAGTGAAACATATGGCCCCTGGGTCTATCTTCCATCATATTAATCTTCAAACACTTAACTATTTCTATTGCCATTTATTTTACTTTGCATCTTTATTTCTCTTTATCATAAAAATACCAGAAATATTATCTTATCATATCTATCAGATCTCACTCTCATAAGTGATCGTGAAGGGATTAACAACCCCTTTATCGCGTTGGTTGCGAGGTTCTTATTTGTTTGTGTGGGTGCGTGGGACTCGAGCATGATCTCCTACTGGATTGATACCTTGGTTCTCAAAAACTGAGGGAAATACTTACGCTACTTTACTGCATAACCCTTTCCTCTTCAAGGGAAAACCAACGCAGTGCTCAAGAGGTAGCAAATATGCAACATTATGATGCATGCAAATGACATGGCAAAATGATTGTGTTGGGCTAATGCAACTAAAACCAGGGTGGTTTGAGCTTATTTGAATCAAAGATTCAAATACAAGCCTAAACTATGAACTCATATAAGTGCATTATCATGTTTCATATAAACAGCAAGGTTAGGTTGCTCTAACATGCATGAAACCAGTACATATGGATAGATTGGATTTTTCTGATCATTTTTCATATATAACTTATTTCATTTGGAGTTAGGGCTGATTTTATATGATTTTTAGAAGTTTATAATATTTTCTGAAATAAATAAACCATTTAAGATTTATTTAAATTCCAGAAAAGAATTACCACGTCAGCATGACGTCACTGTGACGTCAGCGAGTCAACAGGGGCGGTCCAGGTCAAACCTGACCAGTGGGGCCCGCATGTCAGCGGTTGTGGCTTTAATTAAAAAGGTTTAAACATAACCATGGATTAACTGGGTAGTGGGTCCCAGTGTCAGTGGCACAGTGTTTAGTTAACGGGAGATTAACCTCTAACGGTGGCAATTAGCACTAATTATAACCCTACACTAATTCAGTCAAAGGCCGGCCCCACATGTCATGGACATAGGGGGTCCCGTCGTGGTCAAAGTGGGTCAAACCCACCGGCGTTAAGCCGCCAGCGAGGCCAGATGCGGCGGAGGGCGTAGGGATTCCTCCTCCGGTGACCAAATAGCCGATGGAGAGCATCTACGTGCTGCTGGTGAACTCGCGCGCCGAGTGGAGCAAGAAGTGTGTGCGGGGGTGGCCGGAGATGATACCGGCGTCGAGCCAGGCGGCGGACGGAGTTCGGGCGTGCATGGAAACGGCATTAGGAGGCACGACAAGGGCCACAGAGGGGTGCTACGGCCTCTTGGGGGTGCACTAAGCACGGTGACACGCTCCGTTGCGCCTATAGGTGACAGTGGCCACGGCGGCGACATGGCCGGCGGAGCCAAGCTCCTAGCCGTGATGGCCAACGGAGTTAGGGGCATCTAGGGTGACGTGGCTAGGGGAGAAGGAAGAGAAGCTCACGGGGAGTGCAGGAGTGGCCTCGTCATGATCGGGGAAGCACCGGAGCAAGCGGAGCAGCGAGGGGGATCTCTAGTGGTTGGCGACGAAGATGATGAAGATGGCGACGATACAGGGCCTCCATCGGGGCGTGGCTGGACGGAGAGGATGAGGGAGGCGCTGCGATGCTTGTGGACACGTCGGGGAGGCGAGGGGAGCATGGAGGCTGCGGCTACGGCGAGCAGCGGCGACGAGCTCCGCTCAGGCAAAGAGGGAGAGAGAGCAGAGAAGGGGGGCGAGCTCGAGAGAGAGTGAGAGGCGACCAGGGGGGATGCGTGGCGTCATAAGGGAGATACAGGGCAACGAGGGAGCACGCAGGCAGGGTGGAGGTGACCGGCGTGTGGTTGCGGGCGCCAGGCACGGGCCCCTGCCCACCGGTGCGAGGAGGAAGGTGACAGAGGGGCTGCGGTGGTGGGCTGGGCTGACTTTGCCCAGCTCAGTGGTGGGCCAGTTGGGGTGCCAGGTAAGTTCTCTCTCTTTCTCTTTTAATTCCTGTTTTCTATTTTTCTTCAACTTTGTGGCTTTTCTAAAAATACCTAAGTACTTTCAAAAATCAACAAACTCCTCATGCTCACTACATGGAATATACCCAACATGGAACATTTCAGTTTAGGATCATTTGGAAATTTAAAATATTTAATAGAATTTAAATGCCCAAATGCAAATAACATATGATTTAATCCAGTGACCTTAAGATGACCTAGAAAATTGTGCACCATTTTGTCAGAGGTTTAATACCAGGGCAAATATGATGAACATTTTAGAAGGGCATTTCAGGTTCACTGGAAAATAATTTTAGTAAACAGTAGTTGGTTTCAGGGGGGTGCTGGGGATTCTGTCATCCCCATTTCAACTTTCTGTGAATAGTAAACATGATGCAACAATAGATGCTAGCACTAGGGATGTGACAACTCACCCCCACTAAACAAGAATCTCGTCCCGAGATTCAAGCGTAGGGTAAGATGAAGGGGGGACACAAACTAACACAATCTAGACGATCTAGGTTGCATCTATAAGAACGTTGATTCGATCAATATCTTTGCCTCGATGTCTTCCTCTGAGAACTCCAACTAACATGACAATGAGAGGAAAGGGAAAACTCTAGAAGGATTGATCTTCTCGAAGATCAAACAACTCAGGATCAACTCATGGAGTGAGACATTGAAACATCTCTTGAGCTAAGACATGAAACATACATCCAGAGGGATGGAGTGTAACAGATGACGAAGGTTCACTAGGTAGAAACAATTCCACACTTAAGAGGGTGGTGAATGGTTGTCAACGTAGGGAGGAGTTGAGTTGCCAGGATATCATAACGAGACATCTTAAGGAAGGTGACTCGTAGAAATATTCCCTTAAGTGGCAAAAAGAATTACTCTTGATTCAGAGATCATTGAAACCCTTTATACTAGCCTAAGGCAATCACAATAATTGTTTGAAGTAGTTCAAAGAAATGGCATACTCAGATCGGAAAGGAAACTATGGTTATCGAACAACTCGGCAAACGGAAGGCACATCCCAATTGATATCGAGGATATAACCTAGTGACTGGGTGTGCTCTCAAGAACTTAAGCATTTCCATACTCATCAAGGTCTTACCAACATCCGTGCCGAGGATCCTGGCAACACATCTTACTACCATGATGAATAGTGATGGACAATGCAGATGCAAAGGAAGAAAACACTTTCTCATATTTCACCTTAGCGAGGCCAAGGGAATGAAATCTGGATGATCGACCGGGAGACATTTAGCACTCTGCTTCTAATGTTCTCCTTGATGTTCTTGTCAGGACCCCGACTCAATGCCACATCGATCTAGCATGTAACACCTCTATCACTTTGCGGCCTCACGCACGGTATTCCCACGGGTGTCGCCTTACCTTTGCCCGGGACCGTTTGCGCCTTTTGGCACACGAATATGACAGTGTCGCTAGCATCCATATGATAAGGAGCCCGGGCTGACATGGCTAGTCGTAAACCCAAAGTGGCACAGACTTATAGGGACAGGCATCCATGACCCAGCATCGAACGTGTCGGTCATCAGCGAGTGAATCCAGGCTGTAGCACTGGGCTAACAGGACTCCGGTGAACCGGGCTGTAGCGGGCTAACAGGACTCCGGTAATCATCGCGTGACATTTCCCCGAAGGGACAGACACAGGAACGAAGAAGGACACATGCCGGCCAGCCTAAGTGTTCCGGAGCAGTAGCAAGCTACCATGGCTCGGTGGAAACACTAGGAGACATTTCCCGGTAAGAGAGGCTACTAAAGATAAACAACTAGATGGTCAGATCCCACACATACCAAGCATTTCAATAACATACACACAATATGCTCGATATGTGCAAATACAACATGGCATCACAACATGACTCTACAACTCAAGTATTTATCCAATAGGCTCCGAGGAGCGAGATATTACAAACATGGGTCTCATGACCCAACAATCAGAGCATACAAGTCAAAGCACAAGCGGAAGCTATCATGTCTGAGTACAGACATCTATAAATGAAAAAGACTGAGAAGCCTGACTATCTACCAATTCTGCCGAGGGCACAAGATCGTAGCTGAGGTAACAAGCTAAACGTCGAAGCCCACGTGGAACTACTAGCGAGACTGAAGTCTCTCTGCAAAAACATAAATTAAGCAACGTGAGTACAAATGTACCCAGCAAGACTTACATCAGAACTAACTACATATGCATCATTATCAACAAAGGGGATGGTGGGGTTTAACTGCAGCAAGCCAGCTTTGACTCGATGGCTAACCTAAACTACGACTGCAAGTAACTCTTTTGAGGTGGCGCACACGAGTCCACATGTTCACCAACCAATACACCACTATGGAACCGCTCCCGTCTCCCTACGAGAACGCCATCCATAGCACTCACGCTTATCTTGCGTATTTTAGAGTATCCACTTTCACTTGTCTATGAACTGATATAAGCAACCCAGAAGTCCTTTACCGCGGACACGGCTATTCGAATAGATGATGTTAACCCTTCAGGGGTGTACTTCTTCATACATGTTTCCACCACTTAGCGTCTGCACACGACATGTGCTCGGCAGACTTCAAGCGAAAGCCGACGTGGGTGTAGACCACGACCTACCTAAACACTCAAGTCTCTAGTCCAGGTTTATCGCCTATTCGGGTTCCATCCATGAGGAGATCCGGCCGGAGTTTCGCTCACAGCCCCAAACGATGTGAACAGGGTTCTGTGACACCAAACGGGCGCCCGGTATACCCGGCCACGTGCCTACCGCATCACAGCCCACCCCTCCGGTCAGCGCTGTGCACGGCCTCCAGCATACTACAAACACCAGAAACTACTTGCAACTCCTGGACAGAGGACTTGGGTGAATAAGAAGTCGAGCGGGGTCATATTTCAGGGCCCAATGTATGGTAGTAGCTGAATCATGGATCACAAACACAGAACTCAGTTCCTGAGGACGGCTGCAATGAGACAACCCACCATGTACTCCTACATGGCCTCTCACCGCTACCTTTACCAAATCGTGTTCACACACTTAGCTCACACACAGTAGGACATGTTCACACACCTCTGATTCATCCCCGATGAATCAGACCTGACTCAACTCTAAGCAGTAGCAGGCATGACAAACAAACATGAATGAGTAGGAACAACAGGGCTCAAACAACTCCTACTCATGCTAGTGGGTTTCATCTATTTACTGTGGCAATGACAGGTCATGCAAAGGATAAAGGGGTTCAGCTACCGCAGCAAGTAACAGTTGAATCGTTGTTGTCCTAATGCATTAAAAGAGAGCAGGAGCGAGAGAGTAGGATTGTATCGGAATGAACAAGGGGGTTTTGCTTGCCTGGCACTTCTGAAGATAACATTGAGTCTTCATCAGTGTCAACGATCACAACGTCGAAACATCGTCTATCGGGAGGGAACAGATACCGGCAACAAGAAGAAATACAATCAATGCAATGCACAATATGATGCATGCTCATGACATGGCAATATGAATGTGTTTTGAGCTAATGCAACTAGCAACAGATTAAATGAAGTTGGTTTGAATACAAGATTCAAATTCAAACTCCATATGTGATTATTCAAATGCCATTTAATTGATTTGTGCTAAACAGCAGCTATAAGTTGTTCTAACATGCATGAAAATGGTACAGATGGATTCCTTGAATTTTTCTGATAATTTTTCATATATAAATTATTTAATTTGGAGTTACGGTTAATTTTCTATGATTTATTGAAGTTTAGAATATTTTCTGAAATTATTAAATCATTTAAGATTTATTTAAATTCCAAAAAGGAATTATTGCGTCAGCATGACCTCATAGTCAGCAGGTCAACAGGTCACTGTCCGGTCAAACCTGACAGTGGGTCCCGCGTGTCAGTGTAATTAGTTTAGTTAGAATTTAATTAAACTAAACTGGGTTAATTAACAGGGCTGGGCCCCACCTGTCAGTGAGTCAGTGGGTTAGCTAAAATTTAATTAGCGTCTAAACTAAATTAGCAGGGCCTCGGGCCCACATGTTAATGACCCAGGGGGGGTCAAACCCTGGTCAACTCGGTCAAACCTGCCGGCGACTAACCGCCGGCGAGGTCCGAGACGGCGGCGATGCGCGGAATCGCAGCACAGGCCACGGTTCGAGGCGCGGATGGCACCGTTGGAACCCCGAGCCTCGTCCGCGTCGTCTGGTGCTAGTGGGGTCACCGGAGGCGACTCAGATCGACGGCGGCGTCCGCTTCCGCGGCGGCCGGAGTTCAGGCGCGAACAGTGGCGATGCTACGGCGCACTAGAGGAGAAAACGAGGAGTGCTACGTGCTCCTGGGGGTTCACCGAGCACGGTGACGTGCTCAGGCGCGGGCTGCGGTGGCCCTGGCCACGGCGGCGCCATGGCCGGCGGAGCCGAGCTCTCGGTTGTGATGGCCAACGGGGTTTGGGGGCAGCTCGAGCAACGTGACTAGGGGGAGAAGGAAGAGGAGCTCACGGGGAGTTGGCCGGTGCAGACGACGGGGCCGGGGAAGCGTCAGAGCGAGCGGGACGGCGAGGCGGATCTCCGGTGGTCGAGGAGGGGGAAAACGTCGGGGCGGCGCTCCGGGGCTCTTCTGGTCGCGTGAGACGACGAGGAGGACGAGGGAGGACCGGCGGAGCTTGAGGGCGTGTCGGAGAGGCTTCGGGATGGCTGCAGCCGCGCGAGCGCTGGTCGGCGGCGACGGGCTCCGTTCGGTCGCGGGAGGGAGAAGGAGCAGAGGGGGATAGGGACGGAGGGAAGGAGCGAGGAGAGTGAGAGAGGGAGCCAGGGGCTGCGTGGCGTCGCGGGAGGCGACCAGGTGAGGAGGAGGCAGCCAGGCAGGGAGGAGGTGGCCGGGGCGCGTGGCCGCGCGCGCCGGGCGCGTGCCCGTCCTCCTGGCAGGGAGGAAGACGACACGGGGAGGTGGCGGTGGTGGGCTGGGCCAGGCCTCAGCCACAGTGTCGGGCCAGGTGGGCTGAGAGGTGAGCGCCAGGTAGTCCTCTGCTCTTTCTATTTCTGTTATTATTTATCTATTTTGTTCTGTGTTGTTTTAGTTTAGTAAAATACTAAACCATTTTATAAAATCCTGAAAATAGTTATGTGGCTAGAACTAAAATATACCAAACCACATAAAATGTTCCAGTAATTATTGGACATATATTATTTATATATCAAATATATATCCAATGCAAATAGTTATTGAATTAATTCAAAGGCCCAAAATAAATGTTTCAGTCACTCCAAAAATATTGGTTTGCATTATATTCTTGCCAATATTTTCAAAGCTGAAAAGGAACATTTCCTTGGACTTCTTTGAGAAGATTTTAATGTTGATCATTTTTAGAAGGTTTCTGAGGCTTTGAAAATCCCTCAATTCAAATTTCATTTGAATTAAAACATGATGCTCACATGAGGCCTAGCCTAGTGCATAACAGGACCAGGGATGTGACAACTCACCCCCACTAAACAAGAATCTCGACCCGAGATTCAAGTGTAGGGTAAGGTGAAGGGGGAACGCAAACTAGCACAATCTTCACGATCCAGGTTGCACTTCATAGGAACGTTGTTTCGATCACCATCTTTGTCTCGACGTCTTCCTCTGAGAACTCCAACTAACATGACAACGAGAGGAAAGGAAAGACCCTAAAAGAATCGTTCTTCTCGAAGGTCGAACAACTCAGGATTAACTCTCGGAATGAGACATAGCAACATCTCTCGAGCTGAGAGATGAAGCACACATCCATAGGAATGGAGTGAAGCAGATGAAAAAGGTTCACTAGGTAGACAACAATTCCAGACTTAAGAATGTGGTGACCGGTTGTCAACGTAGCGAGGAGTTGAATTGCCATGATACCATAACGATGCACCTTAGGGAAGGTGACTCGTAGAAATATCCCCTTAAGTGGCAAAAAGAATTACCTTTGATTCAAAGATCATTGAAACTCTTTAAACCAGCCTAAGGCAATTCTCGAGCGATCGTTTGGAGGGGGTCGGTAGAATGGCATACTCGGACTTGGATGATGTGGATTACCTTGTTGAAGACAACGTAATGGATGAATTTGCTTACCACCGGAAATGGAAGAGACCCATGGTAGAATGGCACATTGGCGGTGCAAGCTGGGAACAAAATGCAAATGCTGGGAATGATTCTGGTAACTGGGGGAAGAACCCAACAATAGAGAGTGAATTCACTGTTTGAAAAGGTCATAGCATAATCGAGGAAACTGAGAGCACTATATAGTTAATGCCGACGATCAAACCTAGCACTTGCGCGTGCTCTCAAGAACTTGAGCATTTCCATAATCATCAATGTTTTACCAACATCCGTGTCAAGGATCCTGGAAGCACAACATACTACCATGATGAATGATGATGGATGATGCAGATGCAAAGGAAGATAACACTTCCTCAGATTTCACCCTAGCAATGCCAAGGAAAGAAAATTTGGATGATCGACCGAGAGACATTTATCACTCCGCTTCTAATGTTCTCCTTGATGTGCTAGCGTATCCCATTCATTGAAATGGTTTCGTATCTAGAACATCAAGTAAAAGGTCGGACTTCGGGAAGACAAAAATCCATAAGGAACAACTACTAGAATAAGTTCTACGAGATCCTTATGGGGAGGTGGCCAACTTCTTCAATCAAGATACTACAATAATAGGTCTTTCGGCTGGGTGGTGCTGGCCACGACATCCACTTACCAGTTATCGAGGAACCAATATTATAGTTCTTGGGAAAATGTTCCAACCATCATATCTGCCTGAGATTCAGATCTGGTTGGTGTCAGGATATTCCAGACCCATCGAGTCTAGGAAGAAAAATGAAAGTTTGCAACACAAATCGACGAGATGACGTTGCGGGATTCTCGGGAGATGAACTACGATAGCAAGCTCCAAAACATGAGCTGGTTCTGCTACACATGTGTGAACACGCTGTCTCAGACAAACATGATCACATGGTAGTCTTACAATAAAACACTACCGAGTTCTGGTAGGGAACCATCATCGGGGATATCAGAGTCCTGTGCATTACCATGGATTAACACTTAACTCCTTTTCCTGAACAAATCAGTCAGTGGCTTGGGGTGCTACGGAACACATATAGAATGGAGGTTGCAAGTCTCCGAACCACAGAATACTTCGCACGTATGCATGACTGATTTGGGATGATTCCAAAGGAAACAACATTGACTTTCTCGAGTCCACGGCGGCAACTTGCATCCAATGCACATGAACTAGAGGAAGTCACTTCTTACATCCGAACATATGCTTCATGAGCTAGCATGAACAAATGCCTTCAAGAGTTTCCAACACTAGCTTAATGTCCAACAAGATCTTGGAGAAGATAAAATGATGTTGATGGCTCAACAACAAATCATCGAGATTTCCATGAAGATGGAATTCCCTAATTATGTGAATAGGTGATAGCATTGGTCAGACCCATAAGATATAATGGTGTATGCTCGAGGAGAAACCACGGGTAAAACCACATTACAAACATCGTTGGTACTGATTTAATTTGACGATAGCCCACACTCAAATCAAAGGATTGATGAGACAATAGGTCCAGCAACTGATCACATGGACCAATCGATGAAGATATCATCTTTCTTCGACACACACTACACAAGAATATCCCTTTGGAACGAACTAAGTCAGGCAAGCTTTTATCTTCCAACTCTCCAAGTTGTTGTTTAGCTTAACCAACTAGCTCAGGGATATCTAGCACCGATCTTGGAGAGAGAGTGGTTCACAAGAAACCAACTTGATCACGAGCTCAACATAACGGTCAGGTGACGACCTGGTGATACTTCCGAGAAGACATTCAGAAAATCACGAACCACCGGTATGTTACTAAGCTCGAGAACAATCTCGCTTTTGAGGGCAAGACGATATGACCAAATGAGTGAGGACTTGACAAGATCCTAACTCATCATTCGAAGGGTGCACCGAAATAAGGACTAGGTAGCACGATCAGTCTTAGAAGGATGATTCAAAAACCAACACGCTAAGAATGAAATTATTATCCTTTAACTACCAAGCAACAGAGTTGCTAGCAGTATTGATTTCACACGCCATGATTCATTTGTCGGCATTCCGGTTACAATAACACAGGAACCAAGGAACGAACAATGATGGCAAGAAGTATCACTGTACCAAGAGTTCATAGGATGGTGTGCAATTCCTATAACAATCCCGATATAAAGATGGTAATACTCCAAGGTAGAACAGAACCAAAAGCTGGATTGGCATTTGATCTGCGAAATACAACTTCTTTGACCCGATCCTGGATACGGATGAGGTACTGGAGTTTGTTTCTCCTAGTCATTCTGGAATAGAATGGCTTGACGGACCACAAGAGTAATAGGCATCGATAAACGAACGCACGCATACTCTTGACTATCAATTGATAGACGAAGGTCAGTAGACAACTAAAGAGGGACAACTCAAAGGAACCTATAACTTTCTGAGTTGTGGATGCATAGATTAGTATGTCGAACCAAGTTCAACATAATTCTTCCGGATAACCCATGCAGAAAGGTTGAGTTGGCAGAGTCACAATATAGCATGGAGAACTCATCGAGAGCACTCTTGTTGTCATCTTTTGGTTCAGAGGAACTCCTGCCAAGAATGGTTCATGGTAATTGGAAGAAGGATGTACCACGAACCTCGAGGACTATCGCAAAGGTTACTAATATCCTAAAGGAACTAGCAACACTATCAACATGATGTAAGTAGAGTGAATCTCGGGTTCAAAACCCAGGAGTAGAATACCTACTACTAAGTAGCATCACGGGATGCTTTCGAGAATAAAGGCCAGAAGCATCACACCGGGAACACAGATCATGGCTAGACTACTAGATGATCCCCTGAGACACCTAGGGTCATAACAATAACTCCAACATAAAGGTCGAGGCAATAGAGTACCTCAACTCAACAATTAGTGTGATTGAGCTGGCATAAAGGAACATCGAAACCAGAGGGAAAGGATTTTGCAAATGCATCAGATTATTTAGAAACCTGGGATGACTCGGACAGCATAACGGCTGTAAATGCTCAGAAAAGATTTGAGACATTCACAAAAATGGTGGCATAACCACTCAGAAGCACAATATCAAGGTTTCGAGATCAATAATTAACATACAGAGGTAGAAACTGAACTGAGGCTTAAATCCAACAATCTTATAAGTCTACTGATTAGTAACACGTGATCCTGATGGAAAGAAGAGATAGCCTAGTTCTTAATCCCCGTAGAAGAGAAGATGATGACTCAGATCAGAAGGCCATGAGGTATAAGGAGTAAAAAGAGCCTTACGTTCCATCCCACAATCAATTCCCTTATATAACTAAAGAATTTCTAGACTCAACTTCGACCAGTTTGGCTTGGTAATCCTACAGGCAGTCAAGCTCTGATACCAACACTGTCAGGACCCCGACTCAATGCTACATCGATCTAGCATGTAACACCTCATATCACTTTGCGGCCTCACGCACGGTATTCCCACGGGTGTCGCCTTACCTTTGCCCGGGACCGTTTGCGCATTTTGGCACACGTATATGACAGTGTCGCTAGCATCCATATGATAAGGAGCCCGGGCTGACATGGCTAGTCGTAAACCCAAAGTGGCACAGACTTACAGGGACAGGCATCCATGACCCAGCATCGAACGTGTCGGTCATCAGCGAGTGAATCCAGGCTGTAGCACTGGGCTAACAGGACTCCGGTGAACCGGGCTGTAGCGGGCTAACAGGACTCCGGTAATCATCGCGTGACATTTCCCCGAAGGGACAGACACAGGAACGAAGAAGGACACATGCCGGCCAGCCTAAGTGTTCCGGAGCAGTAGCAAGCTACCATGGCTCGGTGGAAACACTAGGAGACATTTCCCGGTAAGAGAGGCTACTAAAGATAAACAACTAGATGGTCAGATCCCACACATACCAAGCATTTCAATAACATACACACAATATGCTCGATATGTGCAAATACAACATGGCATCACAACATGACTCTACAACTCAAGTATTTATCCAATAGGCTCCGAGGAGCGAGATATTACAAACATGGGTCTCATGACCCAACAATCAGAGCATACAAGTCAAAGCACAAGCGGAAGCTATCATGTCTGAGTACAGACATCTATAAATGAAAAAGACTGAGAAGCCTGACTATCTACCAATTCTGCCGAGGGCACAAGATCGTAGCTGAGGTAACAAGCTAAACGTCGAAGCCCACGTGGAACTACTAGCGAGACTGAAGTCTCTCTGCAAAAACATAAATTAAGCAACGTGAGTACAAATGTACCCAGCAAGACTTACATCAGAACTAACTACATATGCATCATTATCAACAAAGGGGATGGTGGGGTTTAACTGCAGCAAGCCAGCTTTGACTCGGTGGCTAACCTAAACTACGGCTGCAAGTAACTCTTTTGAGGTGGCGCACACGAGTCCACATATTCACCAACCAATACACCACTATGGAACCGCTCCCGTCTCCCTCGAGAACGCCATCCATAGCACTCACGCTTATCTTGCGTATTTTAGAGTATCCACTTTCACTTGTCTATGAACTGATATAAGCAACCCAGAAGTCCTTTACCGCGGACATGGCTATTCGAATAGATGATGTTAACCCTACAGGGGTGTACTTCTTCATACATGTTTCCACCACTTAGCGTCTGCACACGACATGTGCTCGGCAGACTTCAAGCGAAAGCCGACGTGGGTGTAGACCACGACCTACCTAAACACTCAAGTCTCTAGTCCAGGTTTATCGCCTATTCGGGTTCCATCCATGAGGAGATCCGGCCGGAGTTTCGCTCACAGCCCCAAACGATGTGAACAGGGTTCTGTGACACCAAACGGGCGCCTGGTATACCCGGCCACGTGCCTACCGCATCGCAGCCACCCCTCCGGTCAGCGCTATGCACGGCCTCCAGCATACTACAAACACCAGAAACTACTTGCAACTCCTGGACAGAGGACTTGGGTGAATAAGAAGTCGAGCGGGGTCATATTTCAGGGCCCAATGTATGGTAGTAGCTGAATCATGGATCACAAACACAGAACTCAGTTCCTGAGGACGGCTGCAATGAGACAACCCACCATGTACTCCTACATGGCCTCTCACCGCTACCTTTACCAAATCATGTTCACACACTTAGCTCACACACAGTAGGACATGTTCACACACCTCTGATTCATCCCCGATGAATCAGACCTGACTCAACTCTAAGCAGTAGTAGGCATGACAAACAAACATGAATGAGTAGGAACAACAGGGCTCAAACAACTCCTACTCATGCTAGTGGGTTTCATCTATTTACTGTGGCAATGACAGGTCATGCAAAGGATAAAGGGGTTCAGCTACCGCAGCAAGTAACAGTTGAATCGTTGTTGTCCTAATGCATTAAAAGAGAGCAGGAGCGAGAGAGTAGGATTGTATCGGAATGAACAAGGGGGTTTTGCTTGCCTGGCACTTCTGAAGATAACATTGAGTCTTCATCAGTGTCAACGATCACAACGTCGGAACATCGTCTATCGGGAGGGAACAGATACCGGCAACAAGAAGAAATACAATCAATGCAATGCACAATATGATGCATGCTCATGAAATGGCAATATGAATGTGTTTTGAGCTAATGCAACTAGCAACAGATTAAATGAAGTTGGTTTGAATACAAGATTCAAATTCAAACTCCATATGTGATTATTCAAATGCCATTTAATTGATTTGTGCTAAACAGCAGCTATAAGTTGTTCTAACATGCACGAAAATGGTACAGATGGATTCCTTGATTTTTTCTGATAATTTTTCATATATAAATTATTTAATTTGGAGTTACGGTTAATTTTCTATGATTTATTGAAGTTTAGAATATTTTCTGAAATTATTAAATCATTTAAGATTTATTTAAATTCCAAAAAGGAATTATTGCGTCAGCATGACCTCATAGTGATGTCAGCAGGTCAACAGGTCACTGTCCGGTCAAACCTGACAGTGGGTCCCGCGTGTCAGTGTAATTAGTTTAGTTAGAATTTAATTAAACTAAACTGGGTTAATTAACAGGGCTGGGCCCCACCTGTCAGTGAGTCAGTGGGTTAGCTAAAATTTAATTAGCATCTAAACTAAATTATCAGGGCCTCGGGCCCACATGTTAATGACCCAGGGGGGGTCAAACCCTGGTCAACTCGGTCAAACCTGCCGGCGACTAACCGCCGGCGAGGTCCGAGACGGCGGCGATGTGCGGAATCGCAGCACAGGCCACGGTTCGAGGCGCGGATGGCACCGTTGGAACCCCGAGCCTCGTCCGCGTCGTCTGGTGCTAGTGGGGTCGCCGGAGGCGACTCAGATCGACGGCGGCGTCCGCTTCCGCGGCGGCCGGAGTTCGGGCGCGAACGGTGGCGATGCTACGGCGCACTAGAGGAGAAAACGAGGAGTGCTACGTGCTCCTGGGGGTTCACCGAGCACGGTGACGTGCTCAGGCGCGGGCTGCGGTGGCCCTGGCCACGGCGGCGCCATGGCCGGCGGAGCCGAGCTCTCGGCTGTGATGGCCAACGGGGTTTGGGGGCAGCTCGAGCAACGTGACTAGGGGGAGAAGGAAGAGGAGCTCACGGGGAGTTGGCCGGTGCAGACGACGGGGCCGGGGAAGCGTCGGAGCGAGCGGGACGGCGAGGCGGATCTTCGGTGGCCGAGGAGGGGGAAAACGTCGGGGCGGCGCTCCGGGGCTCTTCTGGTCGCGTGAGACGACGAGGAGGACGAGGGAGGACCGGCGGAGCTCGAGGGCGTGTCGGAGAGGCTTCGGGATGGCTGCGGCCGCGCGAGCGCTGGTCGGCGGCGACGGGCTCCGTTCGGTCGCGGGAGGGAGAAGGAGCAGAGGGGGATAGGGACGGAGGGAAGGAGCGAGGAGAGTGAGAGAGGGAGCTAGGGGCTGCGTGGCGTCGCGGGAGGCGACCAGGGGAGGAGGAGGCAGCCACGCAGGGAGGAGGTGGCCGGGGCGCGTGGTCGCGCGCGCCGGGCGCGTGCCCGTCCTCCTGGCAAGGAGGAAGACGACACGGGGAGGTGGCGGTGGTGGGCTGGGCCAGGCCTCAGCCACAGTGCCGGGCCAGGTGGGCTGAGAGGTGAGCGCCAGGTAGTCCTCTGCTCTTTCTATTTCTGTTTTTATTTATCTATTTTGTTCTGTGTTGTTTTAGTTTAGTAAAATACTAAACCATTTTATAAAATCCTGAAAATAGTTATGTGGCTAGAACTAAAATATACCAAACCACATAAAATGTTCCAGTAATTATTGGACATGTATTATTTATATATCAAATATATATCCAATGCAATTAGTTATTGAATTAATTCAAAGGCCCAAAATAAATGTTTCAGTCACTCCAAAAATATTGGTTTGCATTATATTCTTGCCAATATTTTCAAAGCTGAAAAGGAACATTTCCTTGGACTTCTTTGAGAAGATTTTAATGTTGATCAGTTTTAGAAGGTTTCTGAGGCTTTGAAAATCCCTCAATTCAAATTTCATTTGAATTAAAACATGATGCTCACATGAGGCCTAGCCTAGTGCATAACAGGACCAGGGATGTGACAACTCACCCCCACTAAACAAGAATCTCGACCCAAGATTCAAGTGTAGTGTAAGGTGAAGGGGGAACACAAACTAGCACAATTTTCACGATCCAGGTTGCACTTCATAGGAACGTTGTTTCGATCACCATCTTTGTCTCGACGTCTTCCTCTGAGAACTCCAACTAACATGACAACGAGAGGAAAGGAAAGACCCTAAAAGAATCGTTCTTCTCGAAGGTCGAACAACTCAGGATTAACTCTCGGAATGAGACATAGCAACATCTCTCGAGCTGAGAGATGAAGCACACATCCATAGGAATGGAGTGAAGCAGATGACAAAGGTTCACTAGGTAGACAACAATTCCAGACTTAAGAATGTGTTGACCGGTTGTCAACGTAGCGAGGAGTTGAATTGCCATGATACCATAACGATGCACCTTAGGGAAGATGACTCGTAGAAATATCCCCTTAAGTGGCAAAAAGAATTACCTTTGATTCAAAGATCATTGAAACTCTTTAAACCAGCCTAAGGCAATTCTCGAGCGATCGTTTGGAGGGGGTCGGTAGAATGGCATACTCGGACTTGGATGATGTGGATTACCTTGTTGAAGACAACGTAATGGATGAATTTGCTTACCACCGGAAATGGAAGAGACCCATGGTAGAATGGCACATTGGCGGTGCAAGCTGGGAACAAAATGCAAATGCTGGGAATGATTCTGGTAACTGGGGGAAGAACCCAACAATAGAGAGTGAATTCACTTTTTGAGAAGGTCATAGCATAATCGAGGAAACTGAGAGCACTATATAGTTAATGCCGACGATCAAACCTAGCACTTGCGCGTGCTCTCAAGAACTTGAGCATTTCCATAATCATCAATGTTTTACCAACATCCGTGTCAAGGATCCTGGAAGCACAACATACTACCATGATGAATGATGATGGATGATGCAGATGCAAAGGAAGATAACACTTCCTCAGATTTCACCCTAGCAATGCCAAGGAAAGAAAATCTGGATGATCGACCGAGAGACATTTATCACTCCGCTTCTAATGTTCTCCTTGATGTGCTAGCGTATCCCATTCATTGAAATGGTTTGGTATCGAGAACATCAAGTAAAAGGTCGGACTTCGGGAAGACAAAAATCCATAAGGAACAACTACTAGAATAAGTTCTACGAGATCCTTATGGGGAGGTGGCCAACTTCTTCAATCAAGATACTACAATAATAGGTCTTTCGGCTGGGTGGTGCTGGCCACGACATCCACTTACCAGTTATCGAGGAAGCAATATTATAGTTCTTGGGAAAATGTTCCAACCATCATATCTGCCTGAGATTCAGATCTGGTTGGTGTCAGGATATTCCAGACCCATCGAGTCTAAGAAGAAAAATGAAAGTTTGCAACACAAATCGACGAGATGACGTTGCGGGATTCTCGGGAGATGAACTACGATAGCAAGCTCCAAAACATGAGCTGGTTCTGCTACACATGTGTGAACACGCTGTCTCAGACAAACATGATCACATGGTAGTCTTACAATAAAACACTACCGAGTTCTGGTAGGGAACCATCATCGGGGATATCAGAGTCCTGTGCATTACCATGGATTAACACTTAACTCCTTTTCCTGAACAAATCAGTCAGTGGCTTGGGGTGCTACGGAACACATATAGAATGGAGGTTGCAAGTCTCCGAACCACAGAATACTTCGCACGTATGCATGACTGATTTGGGATGATTCCAAAGGAAACAACATTGACTTTCTTGAGTCCACGGCGGCAACTTGCATCCAATGCACATGAACTAGAGGAAGTCACTTCTTACATCCGAACATATGCTTCATGAGCTAGCATGAACAAATGCCTTCAAGAGTTTCCAACACAAGCTTAATGTCCAACAAGATCTTGGAGAAGATAAAATGATGTTGATGGCTCAACAACAAATCATCGAGATTTCCATGAAGATGGAATTCCCTAATTATGTGAACAGGTGATAGCATTGGTCAGACCCATAAGATATAATGGTGTATGCTCGAGGAGAAACCACGGGTAAAACAACATTACAAACATCGTTGGTACTGATTTAATTTGACGATAGCCCACACTCAAATCAAAGGATTGATGAGACAATAGGTCCAGCAACTGATCACAGGGACCAATCGATGAAGATATCATCTTTCTTCGACACACACTACACAAGAATATCCCTTTGGAACGAACTAAGTCAGGCAAGCTTTTATCTTCCAACTCTCCAAGTTGTTGTTTAGCTTAACCAACTAGCTCAGGGATATCTAGCACCGATCTTGGAGAGAGAGTGGTTCACAAGAAACCAACTTGATCACGAGCTCAACATAACGGTCAGGTGACGACCTGGTGATACTTCCGAGAAGACATTCAGAAAATTACGAACCACCGGTATGTTACTAAGCTCGAGAACAATCTCACTTTTGAGGGCAAGACGATATGACCAAATGAGTGAGGACTTGACAAGATCCTAACTCATCATTCGAAGGGTGCACCGAAATAAGGACTAGGTAGCACGATCAGTCTTAGAAGGATGATTCAAAAACCAACACGCTAAGAATGAAATTATTATCCTTTAACTACCAAGCAACAGAGTTGCTAGCAGTATTGATTTCACACGCCATGATTCATTTGTCGGCATTCCGGTTACAATAACACAGGAACCGAGGAACGAACAATGATGGCAAGAAGTATCACTGTACCAAGAGTTCATAGGATGGTGTGCAATTCCTATAACAATCCCGATATAAAGATGGTAATACTCCAAGGTAGAACAGAACCAAAAGCTGGATTGGCATTTGATCTGCGAAATACAACTTCTTTGACCCGATCCTGGATACGGATGAGGTACTGGAGTTTGTTTCTCCTAGTCATTCTGGAATAGAATGGCTTGACGGACCACAAGAGTAATAGGCATCGATAAACGAACGCACGCATACTCTTGACTATCAATTGATAGACGAAGGTCAGTAGACAACTAAAGAGGGACAACTCAAAGGAATGTATAACTTTCTGAGTTGTGGATGCATAGATTAGTATGTCGAACCAAGTTCAACATAATTCTTCCGGATAACCCATGCAGAAAGGTTGAGCTGGCAGAGTCACAATATAGCATGGAGAACTCATCGAGAGCACTCTTGTTGTCATCTTTTGGTTCAGAGGAACTCCTGCCAAGAATGGTTCATGGTAATTGGAAGAAGGATGTACCACGAACCTCGAGGACTATCGCAAAGGTTACTAATATCCTAAAGGAACTAGCAACACTATCAACATGATGTAAGTAGAGTGAATCTCGGGTTCAAAACCCAGGAGTAGAATACCTACTACTAAGTAGCATCACGGGATGCTTTCGAGAATAAAGGCCAGAAGCATCACACTAGGAACACAGATCATGGCTAGACTACTAGATGATCCCCTGAGACACCTAGGGTCATAACAATAACTCCAACATAAAGGTCGAGGCAATAGAGTACCTCAACTCAACAATTAGTGTGATTGAGCTGGCATAAAGGAACATCGAAACCAGAGGGAAAGGATTTTGCAAATGCATCAGATTATTTAGAAACCTGGGATGACTCGGACAGCATAACGGCTGTAAATGCTCAGAAAAGATTTGAGACATTCACAAAAATGGTGGCATAACCACTCAGAAGCACAATATCAAGGTTTCGAGATCAATAATTAACATACAGAGGTAGAAACTGAACTGAGGCTTAAATCCAACAATCTTATAAGTCTACTGATTAGTAACACGTGATCCTGATGGAAAGAAGAGATAGCCTAGTTCTTAATCCCCGTAGAAGAGAATATGATGACTCAGATCAGAAGGCCATGAGGTATAAGGAGTAAAAAGAGCCTTACGTTCCATCCCACAATCAATTCCCTTATATAACTAAAGAATTTCTAGACTCAACTTCGACCAGTTTGGCTTGGTAATCCTACAGGCAGTCAAGCTCTGATACCAACGCTGTCAGGACCCCGACTCAATGCCACATCGATCTAGCATGTAACACCTCATATCACTTTGCGGCCTCACGCACGGTATTCCCACGGGTGTCGCCTTACCTTTGCCCGGGACCGTTTGCGCATTTTGGCACACGTATATGACAGTGTCGCTAGCATCCATATGATAAGGAGCCCGGGCTGACATGGCTAGTCGTAAACCCAAAGTGGCACAGACTTACAGGTACAGGCATCCATGACCCAGCATCGAACGTGTCGGTCATCAGCGAGTGAATCCAGGCTGTAGCACTGGGCTAACAGGACTCTGGTGAACCGGGCTGTAGCGGGCTAACAGGACTCCGGTAATCATCGCGTGACATTTCCCCGAAGGGACAGACACAGGAACGAAGAAGGACACATGCCGGCCAGCCTAAGTGTTCCGGAGCAGTAGCAAGCTACCATGGCTCGGTGGAAACACTAGGAGACATTTCCCGGTAAGAGAGGCTACTAAAGATAAACAACTAGATGGTCAGATCCCACACATACCAAGCATTTCAATAACATACACACAATATGCTCGATATGTGCAAATACAACATGGCATCACAACATGACTCTACAACTCAAGTATTTATCCAATAGGCTCCGAGGAGCGAGATATTACAAACATGGGTCTCATGACCCAACAATCAGAGCATACAAGTCAAAGCACAAGCGGAAGCTATCATGTCTGAGTACAGACATCTATAAATGAAAAAGACTGAGAAGCCTGACTATCTACCAATTCTGCCGAGGGCACAAGATCGTAGCTGAGGTAACAAGCTAAACGTCGAAGCCCACGTGGAACTACTAGCGAGACTGAAGTCTCTCTGCAAAAACATAAATTAAGCAACGTGAGTACAAATGTACCCAGCAAGACTTACATCAGAACTAACTACATATGCATCATTATCAACAAAGGGGATGGTGGGGTTTAACTGCAGCGAGCCAGCTTTGACTCGATGGCTAACCTAAACTACGACTGCAAGTAACTCTTTTGAGGTGGCGCACACGAGTCCACATGTTCACCAACCAATACACCACTATGGAACCGCTCCCGTCTCCCTACGAGAACGCCATCCATAGCACTCACGCTTATCTTGCGTATTTTAGAGTATCCACTTTCACTTGTCTATGAACTGATATAAGCAACCCAGAAGTCCTTTACCGCGGACACGGCTATTCGAATAGATGATGTTAACCCTTCAGGGGTGTACTTCTTCATACATGTTTCCACCACTTAGCGTCTGCACACGACATGTGCTCGGCAGACTTCAAGCGAAAGCCGACGTGGGTGTAGACCACGACCTACCTAAACACTCAAGTCTCTAGTCCAGGTTTATCGCCTATTCGGGTTCCATCCATGAGGAGATCCGGCCGGAGTTTCGCTCACAGCCCCAAACGATGTGAACAGGGTTCTGTGACACCAAACAGGCGCCCGGTATACCCGGCCACGTGCCTACCGCATCACAGCCCACCCCTCCGGTCAGCGCTGTGCACGGCCTCCAGCATACTACAAACACCAGAAACTACTTGCAACTCCTGGACAGAGGACTTGGGTGAATAAGAAGTCGAGCGGGGTCATATTTCAGGGCCCAATGTATGGTAGTAGCTGAATCATGGATCACAAACACAGAACTCAGTTCCTGAGGACGGCTGCAATGAGACAACCCACCATGTACTCCTACATGGCCTCTCACCGCTACCTTTACCAAATCGTGTTCACACACTTAGCTCACACACAGTAGGACATGTTCACACACCTCTGATTCATCCCCGATGAATCAGACCTGACTCAACTCTAAGCAGTAGTAGGCATGACAAACAAACATGAATGAGTAGGAACAACAGGGCTCAAACAACTCCTACTCATGCTAGTGGGTTTCATCTATTTACTGTGGCAATGACAGGTCATGCAAAGGATAAAGGGGTTCAGCTACCGCAGCAAGTAACAGTTGAATCGTTGTTGTCCTAATGCATTAAAAGAGAGCAGGAGCGAGAGAGTAGGATTGTATCGGAATGAACAAGGGGGTTTTGCTTGCCTGGCACTTCTGAAGATAACATTGAGTCTTCATCAGTGTCAACGATCACAACGTCGGAACATCGACTATCGGGAGGGAACAGATACCGGCAACAAGAAGAAATACAATCAATGCAATGCACAATATGATGCATGCTCATGACATGGCAATATGAATGTGTTTTGAGCTAATGCAACTAGCAACAGATTAAATGAAGTTGGTTTGAATACAAGATTCAAATTCAAACTCCATATGTGATTATTCAAATGCCATTTAATTGATTTGTGCTAAACAGCAGCTATAAGTTGTTCTAACATGCATGAAAATGGTATATATGGATTCCTTGAATTTTTCTGATAATTTTTCATATATAAATTATTTAATTTGGAGTTACGGTTAATTTTCTATGATTTATTGAAGTTTAGAATATTTTCTAAAATTATTAAATCATTTAAGATTTATTTAAATTCCAAAAAGGAATTATTGCGTCAGCATGACCTCATAGTCAGCAGGTCAACAGGTCACTGTCCGGTCAAACCTGACAGTGGGTCCCGCGTGTCAGTGTAATTAGTTTAGTTAGAATTTAATTAAACTAAACTGGGTTAATTAACAGGGCTGGGCCCCACCTGTCAGTGAGTCAGTGGGTTAGCTAAAATTTAATTAGCATCTAAACTAAATTAGCAGGGCCTCGGGCCCACATGTTAATGACCCAGGGGGGGTCAAACCCTGGTCAACTCGGTCAAACCTGCCGGCGACTAACCGCCGGCGAGGTCCGAGACGGCGGCGATGCGCGGAATCGCAGCACAGGCCACGGTTCGAGGCGCGGATGGCACCGTTGGAACCCCGAGCCTCGTCCGCGTCGTCTGGTGCTAGTGGGATCGCCGGAGACGACTCAGATCGACGGCGACGTCCGCTTCCGCGGCGGCCGGAGTTCGGGCGCGAACGGTGGCGATGCTACAGCGCACTAGAGGAGAAAACGAGGAGTGCTACATGCTCCTGGGGGTTCACCGAGCACGGTGACGTGCTCAGGCGCGGGCTGCGGTGGCCCTGGCCACGGCGGCGCCATGGCCGGCGGAGCCGAGCTCTCGGCTGTGATGGCCAACGGGGTTTGGGGGCAGCTCAAGCAACGTGACTAGGGGGAGAAGGAAGAGGAGCTCACGGGGAGTTGGCCGGTGCAGACGATGGGGCCGGGGAAGCGTCGGAGCGAGCGGGACGGCGAGGCGGATCTCCGGTGGCCGAGGAGGGGGAAAACGTCGGGGCGGCGCTCCGAGGCTCTTCTAGTCGCGTGAGACGACGAGGAGGACGAGGGAGGACCGGCGGAGCTCGAGGGCGTGTCGGAGAGGCTTCGGGATGGCTGCGGCCGCGCGAGCGCTGGTCGGCGGCGACGGGCTCCGTTCGGTCGCGGGAGGGAGAAGGAGCAGAGGGGGATAGGGACGGAGGGAAGGAGCGAGGAGAGTGAGAGAGGGAGCCAGGGGCTGCGTGGCGTCGCGGGAGGCGACCAGGGGAGGAGGAGGCAGCCAGGCTGGGAGGAGGTGGCCGGGGCACGTGGCCGCGCGCGCCGGGCGCGTGCCCGTCCTCCTGGCAGGGAGGAAGACGACACGGGGAGGTGGCGGTGGTGGGCTGGGCCAGGCCTCAGCCACAGTGCCGGGCCAGGTGGGCTGAGAGGTGAGCGCCAGGTAGTCCTCTGCTCTTTCTATTTCTGTTTTTATTTATCTATTTTGTTCTGTGTTGTTTTAGTTTAGTAAAATACTAAACCATTTTATAAAATCCTGAAAATAGTTATGTGGCTAGAACTAAAATATACCAAACCACATAAAATGTTCCAGTAATTATTGGACATATATTATTTATATATCAAATATATATCCAATGCAAATAGTTATTGAATTAATTCAAAGGCCCAAAATAAATGTTTCAGTCACTCCAAAAATATTGGTTTGCATTATATTCTTGCCAATATTTTCAAAGCTGAAAAGGAACATTTCCTTGGACTTCTTTGAGAAGATTTTAATGTTGATCATTTTTAGAAGGTTTCTGAGGCTTTGAAAATCCCTCAATTCAAATTTCATTTGAATTAAAACATGATGCTCACATGAGGCCTAGCCTAGTGCATAACAGGACCAGGGATGTGACAACTACGCTGTCAGGACCCCGACTCGATGCCACATAGGTCTAGCATGTAACACCTCATATCACTTTGCGGCCTCACGCACGGTATTCCCACGGGTGTCGCCTTACCTTTGCCCGGGACCGTTTGCGCCTTTTGGCACACGTATATGATAGTGTCGCTAGTACCCATATGATAAGGAGCCCGGGCTGACATGGCTAGTCGTAAACCCAGAGTGGCACAGACTTACAGGGACAGGCATCCATGACCCAGCAACGAACGTGTCGGTCATCAGCAAGTGGGTCCGGGCTGTAGCACTGGGCTAGCAGGGCTCCGGTAAACCGGGCTGTAGCTGGCTAACACGACTCCGGTACTCAATGCGTGACATTTCCCCGAAGGGACAGACACAGGAACGAAGAAGGACACATGCCGGCCAGCCTAAGTGTTCCAGAGCAGTAGCAAGCTACCATGGCTCAGTGGTAACACTAGGAGACATTTCCCGGTAAGAGAGGCTACTAAGGATAAACAACTAGATAGTCAGATCCCACACATACCAAGCATTTCAATCATACACACAATATGCTCGATATGTGCAAATACAACAAGGCATCACAACATGACTCTACGACACAAGTACTTTATTTAAGGCTCAGAGAGCCATACATAACATACACATGGGTACGGGTCACACGACCCAGCATTCAAGTCATACAGTCATACAAACCAGCAGCGGAAGTAACTTGTCTGAGTACAGACAACTAGTAAAATAAAAGAGGCTTGGAAAGCCTAGCTATACTACGTGGTCCTTCACAAGCTCAGGATCACCACCTGGGCCTTAGCCTACTCATTGATGTCAACGTCTACGAAGAACCCATCAGAAGGGGTTGCAGCGTCTTCTGTAAAAATGTAAATTATAGCAACATGAGTACAAAGGTACTCAGCAAGACTTACATCAGATCCTACATACATGCACATTATCAAGAAGGGTTGGTGGAGTTGTTGCAGCAAGCCAGCTTTGACTCTTGGCTAGGCTATCCTACGAGACTCCAACTTGAAATGGTTTTGCGTACATGAGTCCACTACTCACCACTTCAATACAATACCGAGGATCCACCTCCGTCTTCCTATGGAAGAGCCATCCTCGGCACTCACACTTATCTTGAGGCTTTTAGTAGTTTCCATTTACTTGTCTATGAACTGTATAGGCAACCAAGTAGTCCTTCACCGCGGACGCGGCTATTCGAATAGATCATGTTAACCCTGCAGGGGGGTACTTCTTCATACATGTTTCCACAACTTAGCGTCTGCACACGACATGTGCTCGGCAGACTTCAAGCGAAAGCCGACATGGGTGTAGACCACGACCTACCTAAACACCTAAGTCTCTAGTCCAGGTTTATCGCCTATTCGGGTTCCATCCATGAGGAGATCCGGCCAGAGTTTCGCTCACAGCCCCAAACGATGTGAACAGGGTTCCGTGACACCAAACGGGTGCCTAGTTTACCCAGCCACGTACCTACCGCATCACAGCCCACCCCTACGGTCAGTGCTGTCCACGGCCTCCAGTAGGCTACAAACACCAGAAACTACTTGCAACTCCAGGACAGAGGACTAGGGTGAATAAGAAGTCGAGCGGGGTCATATTTCAGGGCCCAATGCATGGTAGTAGCTGTATCTTAAATCACACATACAGATCTCAGTGCTTAAGGTCGGCTTCAATGAAACAACCCACCATGTACTCCTACATGGCCTTTCATCGATACCTTTACCAAATCGTGTTCACCACACCACTCTCATTACCGACATAAACATTTCACTCTAGTCCATCACCAGATGAACCAGACCTGACACGACTCTAAGCATAGCAGGCATAGCAAGGTAGGAACAACACATACATATGGCTCAATCAACTCCTACACATGCTAGTGGGTTTCATCTAGTTACTGTGGCAATGACAGGTCATGCAGAGGAAGTGGGTTCAACTACCGTAGCACACAGCAGTTTGAAACGTGTTGTCTTAACGCAGTAAAAGAGAGCAGGAGCGAGAACATGGTATTGTATCGATATGATCAAATGGTTGGGTGCTTGCCTGATGGTTCGATGCACTGATACGGTTCTTCGTTAGGGTAATTACGGTACTCCTCGGAGGCAGAACCTGCCGCAAAGAATACCGATACACAACTATCACCAAACAATGTGCAACAATATGATGCATGCATGAAACATGGCAATATGAGTGTGTTGGGCTAATGCAACTAAGACCAGAAGGGTTTGAACCAATTTGAATCAAAGATTCAAATTTCAAACTCAAACATGGCCCTTTAAAGTGTTTTTCCTTGTTCTGCATTAAACATCAAGTTAACTTGTTTAATCATGCATGAAAATAGTACAGATGGATAGATTGAATTTTTCTAATCATTTTTCATATATAACTTGTCTGATTTGGAGTTACAGATTAAAAGTTATGAATTTTTGAAGTTTAAACTATATTCTGGAATTTCCTATATTGGATTAAATCCAGAAAATCAATTACTGCGTCAGCCTGACGTCAGTGTGACATCAGCAGGTCAACGGGACACGTCCGGGTCAAACCTGACAGTGGGTCCCGCGTGTCAGTGTGATTAATTAAACTAAAATTAATTTAAACTAATCCTAATTAGTTAACAGGGCTGGGCCCCACCTGTCATCGACTCAGGAGAGTCAACCAGGGCCCACCCATGGTCAAACCCGGGTCGGCTGCACCGGCGTTTAGCCGCCGGCGAGCCCGACGTGGCGGCGGAAGTGGTTTTTGCCGTTCCGGCAACCAAACGAGCCGCGGAGGCCACCGGAGAGGAGCTGAGGACGAACCGCAGCTCTTGGTGGAGTCCGTTGGGGTCGGGGTGGCCGGAGTTGGCGCCGGCGACGACTTTGGCGGCCACCGGAGTTCGGCCGAAGTCAAACTTGACGCAAGAGGGGTCGGTGAGGAGCGGGGAGTAGCTAGTTAGGTGCTACGTGACGCGGTGAGCATAATGGACACCGTGGAGTGGCCGGAAGATGACCGGGAGCACGTGGCGACGAGCTCCGCGACGGTGGGTGCGGTTGAGCTCCGGGAGGTCGCTACACGGCTCGGGAGCAAGAAAGAAGGGAGGGGAAGATGGCTAAGCTCACGGGGAGTTCGACGAAGCCCTTGGTGCGGCCGGGGACGGACTGGAGCGACGACGGCGTTGAAGGGGATCTCCGGCGACGGCGGTTCGGTCGAGGTCGATGCGGTGGGCTCGGGCCTTGCGAGCGCTCGGGGCTCGGCTTGCTCGAAGGAGAGGAGGGTAGCGGAGCTCCTGGACACGGCGGCACGGCATGGGGTTGACGGAGGGCGTGGCTACGGCGAGGGGGTCGCGGCGATGGCGTCGGCCATGGCGGGGGAGCGCGAGAGAGAGAGGGGTTGGGGGAGAATGGAGGTGTCCTGCGGGTTCACGGTGCTGCGTGGAGCTCATCCATCCAGCCCCGAGGCGAGGAGGTGGAGCAGGGCGGCAGCCAGCTGCGTGGCGCGCGCTGCGGTCGCCGTCGGGCACCTGCCTGCCTGCCTGGCCGGCAAGCAGCTCGCTGGAGCGGCGCTGGGCTGGGCCGGCAGGTGGGCCGGGTGCTGGCGCCAGGTAAGTTTTTCTATTTTTACTGTTTTCTGTTTTTTTAATACCTCTGCAACTTTGTTGAATTAATAAAAATACTTAGGCAACTCTAAAAAATCACCAAACTACTCCTGGTCCATAGTTGGATTATTTCCAACATGAAACATTTTAGTTTGGAGATATTTGAGCATTTAAATATTTTATATAATTTTAAATGCCCAAATTCAAATATTTATGATTTAATTCAAAAACCCTAAGATGGCCTAGGAAAATGTGCATCACTTTTGGCAGAGGATCTAAACCAAGACAAAAATGATGGGCATTTTAGAAGGGCATTTCAGGTTCATTGAAAAAGTTTTTAGTAAACCCTAATTGGTTTCAGAGGGGGCTGGGGGTTCTGTCATCCCCATTTCAGGTTTCTGATGAAAGAATAAACATGATGCAACACTCTAATGCATGAACTAGCTAGGGTGTGACAACTCACCCCCACTCAAAAGAATCTCGTCCCGAGATTTGGGTTCCTCCGGAAAAAGGGCGGGATACTCGAGTCGAAGACGATCCTCCCTTTCCCAAGTTGCTTCATCCTCAGAATGGTGCGACCATTGAACTTTGAGAAACTTGATATTATGACGTCGAGTGGTACGCTCGGCCTGATCGAGGATACGAATGGGGTACTCTCGATACGTGAGATTATCTTGGAGATCAAGCGTTTCGTGGTCCACTCCACGGATAGGATCCGAGAAGCAACGCCTGAGTTGAGAAACGTGGAAAACATCGTGGACTCTGGAGAGATGTGGAGGTAGTTCCAACTGGTAGGCAACTTCTCCTCGTTTAGCGAGAATACAGAAAGGTCCAATGTAACGAGGAGCCAATTTGCCTTTGATACCGAAACGATGGGTTCCCTTCAGAGGAGTAACCCGAAGGTAAGCTTTCTCGTCAACCTCGAAAGTCATGGCCTTATGTTTTCGGTCATACTGACTCTTTTGACGAGATTGGGCTGTTTTCAACTTTTCACGAACGATGCGAACTTGCTCTTCTGCTTCCTGAATCATATCCGGGCCAAAGAATTGTCTTTCCCCGGTTTCTGACCAGTTAAGGGGTGTTCGACACCGTCGTCCATAGAGAACTTCAAAAGGGGCTTTACCCAAGCTAGATTGATAGCTGTTGTTGTAAGCGAATTCGGCAAATGGAAGGCATTTCTCCCACTCCATTCCGAATGAGATAACAGAGGCTCGAAGCATGTCTTCTAGGATCTGGTTGACGCGTTCTACTTGACCACTCGATTGAGGGTGAAAAGCGGTGCAAAAGGAAAGGCGGGTTCCCATAGCATTTTGGAAACTTTCCCAAAATCGAGAGGTGAAAAGACTTCCTCGATCCGAGTTAATTTCCAAAGGAACACCATGGAGAGACATGATTCAGGAGATGTATAAGTCTGCCAACTGGCTAGCGGTTATACTCTCACGAACAGGTAAGAAATGGGCCACTTTGGAAAGACGATCGACAACGACGAAGATAGCATTATTCCCTCTCTTGGTTCTGGGAAAACCGGTAATGAAATCCATACCAATTTTATCCCATTTCCATTCAGGAATAGCTAAGGGTTGAAGGGTGCCAGCAGCCCATTGATGCTCTGCTTTTACACGATGGCAGACGTCGCAATTAGCAATGTACTGAGCAATTTCTCTCTTCATCCTAGTCCACCAGAACCTCTGGCGTAGGTCCTGATACATCTTGGTACTACCGGGATGAATGGTGAGAGGAGATTCATGAGCCTCCTTAAGGATCAACTGCCGTAGATGCTGGTTCTTGGGAACCACTAAACGGTTCTCAAAGTACACAACACCATGATCATTTGTGGAAAAACAACTAGCACCTCCGCTAGCAATGTTCTCCTTGATTTTAGATATTCCCTTATCTCGCTTTTGGGCAGCGATGATTTGATCCGTAAGAGTAGGTTTCGCCACCAAGGTGGAAAGAAATCCTTGAGGAACAATGTGAAGGTTAAGCTTCCGAAATTCCTCATGGAGAAGCGGTTGACTTTGTTGTAACATCAGGTTGTTACAATAAGATTTACGACTTAGCGCATCAGCCATGACGTTGGCTTTCCCTGGGGTGTAAGTTATTCCTAAGTCGAAATCTGTGATCAACTCAACCCAACGTCTTTGCCTGAGATTCAAATCCGGTTGGGTGAAGATATACTTCAGACTTTGGTGATCAGTGAATATTTCGCAACGATTACCGAGAAGGTAATGTCGCCAGGTTTTAAGTGCATAGACTACAGCTGCAAGCTCTAGATCATGAGTAGGATAATTCTCCTCATGTGGGTGCAATTGCCGTGAAGCATAAGCAATTACGTGTCGATCTTGCATGAGAATGCAACCTAGTCCTTGTCGCGAGGCGTCGCAGTAGATAACAAAGTCCTTAGAGAAGTCTGGCGGTACCAGTACGGGAGCAGAAGTCAGGCGTCTTTTCAGTTCCTGAAAGCTGTGCTCACATTGTGGAGTCCATTCGAACTTTTTATCTTTCTTGAGGAGTTCGGTTAGAGGTTTAGCAACTTTGGAGAAGTTCTCGACAAAGCGACGGCAATAGCTCGCTAAGCCCAGAAAACTCCGAACTTGCTTGACTGATTCAGGTGGAGTCCAATTAAGGACGGCTTGAACTCGCTCAGGGTTAACAGCAATACCTTTACCAGATATTACATGACCCAGATAGGTCACTTCTGACAACCAGAATTCACATTTAGAAAATTTGGCATAAAGGCGATGCTCTCGAAGTTTCTTCAACACTAGCCTTAGATGTTCGGCATGTTCTTCCTCGCTCTTGGAGTAGATGAGTATATCATCGAGGTAAACCACGACGAATTTATCCAAATACTCCATGAAGATTGAGTTCATTAACTGAGAAAAGGTGGCTGGAGCGTTGGTTAAACCGAAGGACATGACAGTGTACTCGTTTTGGCCATAACGAGTAACAAAGGCCGTTTTAGGAATGTCCCCGTTCCTGATTTTGATTTGATGGTAGCCCAACCTCAAATCCATTTTGGAGAAGATTGAGGATCCAGCGAGCTGATCATACAGGTCGTTGATCCTGGGGAGCGGATATTTGTTCTTGATTGTGACCAAATTGACAGGTCGATAATCTACAACCATCCGGTCCGTACCATCCTTCTTCTTGACGAAGAGGACGGGGTAAGCCCACGGAGATGAACTAGGTCGGATGAAACCCTTTTTCAAGGACTCATCGAGTTGTTTCTTAAGCTCGGCTAGTTCTAGTGGTGCCATCTTATAAGGTCTTCTAGCAATCAGAACGGTTCCTGGAATGAGGTCTATTACGAACTCAACATCCCTGTCAGGTGGAACACCTGGCAATTCCTCTGGGAAGACATCCGGGAAGTCACGGACTACCGGAACGTCCTCAAGGTCTGGCAAAGGGCTGGCGTTAAGAGAATATAATTGTCGCTTGGCTAATCGGGTCAAGACATTGACTATCTTCCCCGAAGGATGGGTGAGTTGAACAGTCCTAGAGAAGCAATCAATTTTGGCATGATGAGCTGACATCCAGTCCATACCCAAGATGATATTAATATCTGAAGATTTGAGAGCTATCAAAGATGCAAGGAAAACAAGTCTGTCGACTTGGATTTTATTTCCATAACTTACCCTGGAGGTTTGCCATCTAGAACTGGGAGTAGAAATTTCCATAGTGGATGGCATGTCACAGAATGCGGTGTTATGCAAACGAGCATAGTTCTCGGATATAAATGAATGAGATGCTCCTGTATCGAAAAGAACAGATGCCGGGTGGCAATTAACAAGGAGCGTACCGAGAACGACGTTGGGATCCTCTTGAGCTTCTTCGGCAGAGATACAGTTGACATGGCCACGTGTAGCGGTGGCCGGCTTGGCGTGGAACACTTTACCTGTCGGCTTGCCACGGCCAATAGCTTTAGCAGATTGGTTGGGGTTGGTTTGGGGACACTCACGCATATAGTGGCCAGATTCCCCACACTTAAAACAAGTCACGGCACTGGTACGTGGAGGAGCACTGTTGGTTGGACCACCATAGGGCTTGGCTGGTGCAGACTGTTGAACGGGGCGAGGCGCCTGGAAGGATGGCCTCAGTGTGAACCTGGGTGGCAGGGCAGTGTTGGGCACCCACACGCGGCGCTTCTGAGGACAAGCACCGGATGAGGAACCCACGTCACGGCCATGCTTGCGTGTTGCGTCATAATCAATCTGACCAGTCTCAGCACTGATGGCCTTGTTAACAAGCTTCTGAAAAGATGTGCACTCATGCAGACGGAGGTCGCGGCGAAGCTCAGGACTAAGCCCCTTACGGAACCTTGCTTGCTTCTTGGCATCGGTAGAAACTTCCTCAGTGGCATATCGTGCGAGGTTACCGAACTCCCTGCTGTAAGCATCCACAGAGAGTCGGCCCTGAGTGAAACTGCAAAATTCCTCACGTTTACGGTCCATGAGACCCTCCGGAATGTGATGTTCACGAAAAGCCTCGCTGAATTCAGCCCAAGTAGTGACATGGCCCGCTGGGCGCATAGCTCCATAATTCTCCCACCAGAGACTGGCGGGGCCTTCAAGATGATATGCAGCAAAGGTAACCTTGTCAGCCTCGGCTACTAGCGCGGAGCGCAGTTTGTGAGAAATACTGCGAAGCCAGTCATCAGCGTCGAGAGGCTCGACGGAGTGGTGGAACGTGGGTGGATGTAACTTGATGAAATCACTGAGTGACACCACGTTAGTCCTCTGATGGTGTGCTGTGTTCTGTTCAATACACTCCAACAAACGGTTGGTCTCCCGCTTGTTTCTTTCGGCTTCCATCATAACCTCGGCTAGGGAAGGAGGATGAGGCAGATTTGCATTCCTGACTTCACTGCCTTCGGCCTGCTCTTGAGGAGCAGGGTTATTGCGCGTGTTGACCATCCTAGGTAAACAAGACAATGATTTAGTCAGAACGATAAGATTCCGACATAGAATACAGAATGTAAGGAGTAACTCGGAATGCAAGATGATCATCCGTATGACATGGTAGATACAGAAACTGCTTCTTTATTCCATAGTCATACACACCATACAAGGTTTAGTACAAGACCAAACAAGGTACTATTACGGTGAAAAGAGGATTACATCTCATCGGAGGCATCCCAAGCTCCTATACATTATTTTTCTACACCTCTGGAAGGCGGTACAAGCTAGGTCATATCCCACGAGTCACGCAGGACGATAGACGACACAGCTAGTACGAACTAGTGATACTACCACTAACTCAGACCGATCCGTAGTAGTCCTCGTAGAAGTCACCTCCATAGCCTGGAAGCTCAACATGATCATCCGGGAACAGACGATCTCGCGGAGCTTGTGGACCATAGGGGCTAGGATGAGGTCTTGGACCAACAGACGGTGGCCTGCGGGGACCGCGAGGTGGGGTGATGCCTCCTACATCACGCCAACCCATCACGTCTGGCAAAGCAGATCTCACAGGATAGAGATCGCGCATATCCGAATATCCAGCTTGCACCGCCGGTGCAAACCGAGTCAATGTGGCCCAATGGTCAGCACGGGTATTGAAGAGCTCTAGCCTCAAGGCCCGATTTTCACGGTCCTTATCCTCGAGCATCTCAGCAGTGGTGCGAGTCCGTGAATCCTCCTGAGTGGGGTCAGCATAGATAGCCTGGAGATACCCTTGTGCTCCCGGAAGTGATCCTGGCATATACCGGAAATCAGAATCCCGAAATAGGCCAGTCCTGACTCGCATGATGGTCATCATAGAGTAGGCGGCATCCTGCACAGCCATCTCAATAGTAACCCCGAGTCCATAGGAGCAGTGAAGGGGCTCGGTGGATCCAGGATAAGATGGAAATATCCTGACAGTGCAGAGATGCTGGCTTTGATTAAACTCTCGAAATTGCTCTTCGACCATGTACTCAGGATACCAACGGTATCCAGCCTCAGTCATTACCCTGACCAACATGGCGGTATGACCGGGTACATCTAGGCATCGAGTCAGGCGAACCACTTGATTGAGGTCGCGAGTGGCCATCTGAAAGCACAATCATAATGCAAAGGCATTAGAATTCCTAGCAAAATTTCGGCAGCATAACAGCTGTAAATGCTCAAGAAGGATTTGAGACATTTGACAAAGGATTTCATACACACTCAACATCATCATATCAAAGTTCTGAGTCCATCCTAACAACATAATGTGGTAGTAGAACTGAACTAGGCTTGTATCCATCAAACCTATAAGGTACTACTGATTAGTAACATGTGATCCTGATAGAGAGAATAGATCCTAATTCCTTAACCCCCGGTGGAAGAATAGACTGACTCAGATCAGAATGTCATAAGATAAAGGAGTAAAAAGAGCCTTACGTTCCAACCCACAAACAATTCCCCTACATATAACTAAAGAATTTCTAGACTCAACATCGACCAGTTTGGCTTGGAGAACCTACAGGCAGCCTGGCTTCTGTCACATCCCTGGTCCTGTTATGCACTAGGCTAGGCCTCATGTGAGCATCATGTTTTAATTCAAATGAAATTTGAATTGAGGGATTTTCAAAGCCTCAGAAACCTTCTAAAAATGATCAACATTAAAATCTTCTCAAAGAAGTCCAAGGAAATGTTCCTTTTCAGCTTTGAAAATATTGGCAAGAATATAATGCAAACCAATATTTTTGGAGTGACTGAAACATTTATTTTGGGCCTTTGAATTAATTCAATAACTAATTGCATTGGATATATATTGGATATATAAATAATATATGTCCAATAATTACTGGAACATTTTATGTGGTTTGGTATATTTTAGTTCTAGCCACATAACTATTTTCAGGATTTTATAAAATGGTTTAGTATTTTACTAAACTAAAACAACACAGAACAAAATAGATAAATAAAAACAGAAATAGAAAGAGCAGAGGACTACCTGGCGCTCACCTCTCAGCCCACCTGGCCCGGCACTATGGCTGAGGCCTGGCCCAGCCCACCACCGCCACCTCCCCGTGTCGTCTTCCTCCCTGCCAGGAGGACGGGCACGCGCCCGGCGCGCGCGGCCACGCGCCCCGGCCACCTCCTCCCTGCCTGGCTGCCTCCTCCTCCCCTGGTCGCCTCCCGCGACGCCACGCAGCCCCTGGCTCCCTCTCTCACTCTCCTCACTCCTTCCCTCCATCCCTATCCCCCTCTGCTCCTTCTCCCTCCCGCGACCGAACGGAGCCCGTCGCCGCCGACCAGCGCTCGCGCGGCCGCAGCCATCCCGAAGCCTCTCCGACACGCCCTCGAGCTCCGCCGGTCCTCCCTCGTCCTCCTCGTCGTCTCATGCGACCAGAAGAGCCCCGGAGCGCCGCCCCGACGTTTTCCCCCTCCTCGGACACCGGAGATCCGCCTCGCCGTCCCGCTCGCTCCGACGCTTCCCCGGCCCCGTCGTCTGCACCGGCCAACTCCCCGTGAGCTCCTCTTCCTTCTCCCCCTAGTCATGTTGCTCGAGCTGCCCCCAAACCCCGTTGGCCATCACAGCCGAGAGCTCGGCTCCGCCGGCCATGGCGCCGCCGTGGCCAGGGCCACCGCAGCCCGCGCCTGAGCACGTCACCGTGCTCGGTGAACCCCCAGGAGCACGTAGCACTCCTCGTTTTCTCCTCTAGTGCGCCGTAGCATCGCCACCGTTCGCGCCCGAACTCCGGCCGCCGCGGAAGCGGACGCCGCCGTCGATCTGAGTCGTCTCCGGCGACCCCACTAGCACCAGACGACGCGGACGAGGCTCGGGGTTCCAACGGTGCCATCCGCGCCTCGAACCGTGGCCTGTGCTGCGATTCCGCGCATCGCCGCCGTCTCGAACCTCGCCGGCGGTTAGTCGCCGGCAGGTTTGACCGAGTTGACCAGGGTTTGACCCCCCTGGGTCATTAACATGTGGGCCCGAGGCCCTGCTAATTTAGTTTAGATGCTAATTAAATTTTAGCTAACCCACTGACTCACTGACAGGTGGGGCCCAGCCCTGTTAATTAACCCAGTTTAGTTTAATTAAATTCTAACTAAACTAATTACACTGACACGCGGGACCCACTGTCAGGTTTGACCGGACAGTGACCTGTTGACCTGCTGACGTCACTATGAGGTCATGCTGACGCAATAATTCCTTTCTGGAATTTAAATAAATCTTAAATGATTTAATAATTTCAGAAAATATTCTAAACTTCAATAAATCATAGAAAATTAACCGTAACTCCAAATTAAATAATTTATATATGAAAAATTATCAGAACAATTCAAGGAATCCATCTGTACCATTTTCATGCATGTTCGAACAACTTATAGCTGCTGTTTAGCACAAATCAATTAAATGGCATTTGAATAATCACATATGGAGTTTGAATTTGAATCTTGTATTCAAACCAACTTCATTTAATCTGTTGCTAGTTGCATTAGCTCAAAACACATTCATATTGCCATGTCATGAGCATGCATCATATTGTGCATTGCATTGATTGTATTTCTTCTTGTTGCTGGTATCTGTTCCCTCCCGATAGACGATGTTCCGACGTTGTGATCGTTGACACTGATGAAGACTCAATGTTATCTTCAGAAGTGCCAGGCAAGCAAAACCCCCTTGTTCATTCCGATACAATCCTACTCTCTCGCTCCTGCTCTCTTTTAATGCATTAGGACAACAACGATTCAACTGTTACTTGCTGCGGTAGCTGAACCCCTTTATCCTTTGCATGACCTGTCATTGCCACAGTAAATAGATGAAACCCACTAGCATGAGTAGGAGTTGTTTGAGCCCTGTTGTTCCTACTCATTCATGTTTGTTTGTCATGCCTGCTACTGCTTAGAGTTGAGTCAGGTCTGATTCATCGGGGATGAATCAGAGGTGTGTGAACATGTCCTACTGTGTGTGAGCTAAGTGTGTGAACACGATTTGGTAAAGGTAGCGGTGAGAGGCCATGTAGGAGTACATGGTGGGTTGTCTCATTGCAGCCGTCCTCAGGAACTGAGTTCTGTGTTTGTGATCCATGATTCAGCTACTACCATGCATTGGGCCCTGAAATATGACCCCGCTCGACTTCTTATTCACCCTAGTCCTCTGTCCAGGAGTTGCAAGTAGTTTCTGGTGTTTGTAGCTTACTGGAGGCCGTGGACAGCGCTGACCGTAGGGGTGGGCTGTGATGCGGTAGGTACGTGGCACGGTGTACCGGATGCCTGTTTGGTATCTCGGGAACCCTGTTCACATCGTTTGGGGCTGTGAGCGAAACTCCGGCCGGATCTCCTCATGGATGGAACCCGAATAGGCGATAAACCTGGACTAGAGACTTGAGTGTTTAGGTAGGTCGTGGTCTACACCCACGTCGGCTTTCGCTTGAAGTCTGCCGAGCACATGTCGTGTGCAGACGCTAAGTGGTGGAAACATGTATGAAGAAGTACACCCCTGCAGGGTTAACATCATCTATTCGAATAGCCGTGTCCGTGGTAAAGGACTTCTGGGTTGCTTATATCAGTTCATAGACAAGTGAAAGTGGATACTCTAAAATACGCAAGATAAGCGTGAGTGCTATGGATGGCGTTCTCGTAGGGAGACGGGAGCGGTTCCATAGTGGTGTATTGGTTGGTGAATATGTGGACTCGTGTGCGCCACCTCAAAAGAGTTACTTGCAGTCGTAGTTTAAGTTAGCCACCGAGTCAAAGCTGGCTTGCTGCAGTTAAACCCCACCATCCCCTTTGTTGATAATGATGCATATGTAGTTAGTTCTGATGTAAGTCTTGTTGGGTACATTTGTACTCATGTTGCTTAATTTATGTTTTTGCAGAGAGACTTCAGTCTCGCTAGTAGTTCCACGTGGGCTTCGACGTTTAGCTTGTTACCTCAGCTACGATCTTGTGCCCTCGGCAGAATTGGTAGATAGTCAGGCTTCTCAGTCTTTTTCATTTATAGATGTCTGTACTCAGACATGATAGCTTCCGCTTGTGCTTTGACTTGTATGCTCTGATTGTTAGGTCATGAGACCCATGTTTGTAATATCTCGCTCCTCGGAGCCTATTGGATAAATACTTGAGTTGTAGAGTCATGTTGTGATGCAATGTTGTATTTGCACATATCAAGCATATTGTGTGTATGTTATTGAAATGCTTGGTATGTGTGGGATCTGACCATCTAGTTGTTTATCTTTAGTAGCCTCTCTTACCGGGAAATGTCTCCTAGTGTTTCCACCGAGCCATGGTAGCTTGCTACTGCTCCGGAACACTTAGGCTGGCCGGCATGTGTCCTTCTTCGTTCCTGTGTCTGTCCCTTCGGGGAAATGTCACGCGATGATTACCAGAGTCCTGTTAGCCCGCTACAGCCCGGTTCACCGGAGTCCTGTTAGCCCAGTGCTACAGCCTGGATTCACTCGCTGATGACCGACACGTTCGATGCTGGGTCATGGATGCCTGTCCCTGTAAGTCTGTGCCACTTTGGGTTTACGACTAGCCATGTCAGCCCGGGCTCCTTATCATATGGATGCTAGCGACACTGTCATATACGTGTGCCAAAAGGCGCAAACGGTCCCGGGCAAAGGTAAGGCGACACCCGTGGGAATACCGTGCATGAGGCCGCAAAGTGATATGAGGTGTTACATGCTAGATCGATGTGGCATTGAGTCGGGGTCCTGACAGTTCTAGATACCATTGTCATGCTTAAAAGCTCAACATGGCCATCAAGTGAAGGTCGGACTTTGGGAGCACAAGAATCCATAAGGAGAACTATGGAAGTAAATCCTATGAAAACCTTATGGGGAGGTGGCCAACTTTCTCAATCAAGATACTACAATAATAGGTCTTCCAGCTGGGTGTGTTGGCCACGACATCCACTTACCACGTTACAGAGAGACCATTAGTATTGTTCTTGGGAAATGTTCCAACCATCATATCTGCCTGAGATTCAGATTTGGTTGGTGTCAGGATATTCCAGACTCATCGAGTCTAGAAAAAAAATGAAAGTCTACAACACAAATTGAAGATATGGCGTTGCGAGATTCTCGGGGAATGAACTACGATAGCAAGCTCCAAAACATGAGCTGGTTCTAGTACACACATGTGAACACGCTGTCCCAGACAAGCATGACCACGTAGTAGTCTTACAACAAAACACTACCGAGTTCTGGTTGGGAACCATCAACGAGGATATTGAAGTCCTTTTATAAGCCCGGGTTAGATATTAAGAAGGAGCTTCTTCCCCTTGAACAAATCAGCCAGTGGCTTGGTGTGCTAGGGAATACATATGGAATGGAGATAAATAATCTACCAAGCCACAGAATACTTCGCACGTATGCATGACTGATTTGGGATGAATCCAGGGGAACAAAACACACCTTTCTCAAATTCATGGCGGCAACTTATATACACCTAATGCACGTGAACTTTGAGAAAGTCACTTCTGTCACCCAAACATATACCTCATGAGCGGAACACGAAGGCAATGCTTACAAAAGTTTCCAACACTAGCTCAATGTTCAACATGAATCATGGAGGAGACAAGATGCTGCTGATGGGTTCAACAACAACTCATCAGAATTTCCATATCACTGGACTTGCACCATTATGTGAACAATGTGATGGTATTGGTCAGACCAAAAGATGAAATGGTGTATGCTCGAGGATTCAGCCACGAGTAAGACAACATTACAAGTATCGTTGGTTCTAACTTGATTTGATGATGGCCCACACTCAAATCAAGGTTTGGGCAATGCGATAGGTTCAACAACTGATCACGAGGACCAATCGATGAAGAAATCATCTTTCTACATCAAGCACACACCACAAAATATCCCTTAACATGAACTAAGTCAAACAAGCTTTTATCTTCCAACTCTCCAAGTTGTTGTTTGGCTTAACCAACTAGCTCAGGGGTATCCAACACAGATTCTTGGAGAAAGAGTGGTTTATTGGAAAACCAACTTGACCACGAACTCATCATAGCGGTCAGGTGACGACATGGTGATACTTCCGAGAAGATATTTAGAAAATCACGAACCACCGATTTGTTACTAAGCTCGAGAACAATCTTGCTTTTCAAGGCAAGACGATATGATCAAAAGAGCGAGGGATTGACACAATCCTAACTCATTGAACGAAGAGTGCACTAGAAATAAGGACTAGGTGGCACGATCAACCTTAGGGTGATGATTCAACAACCAACACGCTAAGAATGAGATTATTGTCCATTAACCACCAAGCAACGAGGTTGCTAGGAGTATTGATATCACACATCATAGTTCACTTGACGGCATTCCAGCTACAACAACACGGGACCGAAGAATGAATAATGATGGCGATAAGTATCATTGCGTCAAGAATTCATAAGAGATGGTGCAATTCTCATGAAATTCTTGACATAAAGATAGTAACACTCCAAGGTAGAACAGATCAAAAGCTGGATTGGCATTTTGATCCACAGAATACAACTACTTTGACCCAATCCTCAAAGTGGACAAGGTACTGGAGTTTGTTTCTCCTATTCATTCTGAGATAGAATGGCTTGACGGGCCACAAGAGTAATAGGCATCGATGAACGAATGCACACATACTCTTGACTATCAATTGATAGACGAGGGCCAGAAAATAACTAAAGAGGGACAACTCAAAGGAACATATAACTTTCCGAGTTATGGATGCATAGATCAGTATGTCAAGCAAAGTTCAACATAATTCTTCCGGATAACCCATGCAGAAAAGGAAGGACTGGCAGAGTCATAATATAGTATGGAGAACTCATCAAGAGCACTCTGGTTGTGATCTTTTGGTTCAAAAGAACTTCTACCATAAGCAGTTCATGGTATTTGGAAGAAGGAAATACCATGGACCTTGAGGACTATCGCAAAGGTTACTAATATCCTAAAGGAACTAGCAAATACTATCAATAGGAGGTGAGTGGAGTGAATCTCGGGTTCAAAACCCAGGAATAGAATACCTACTAACTAAATGGCATCACGGAATGCTTTCGATAATGATGGCCAGAATCATCACACTAGGAATATAAAGCATTGCTAGATTACGAGGTGGTTCTCTAGGATGCCTAGGTTCATAATAATAGCTCCAACCTATATACCAAGGCAATGGAGTACCCCAACTCACTGATTAGTGTGGTTAATCTAACCGAAAGGAGCATCAGGAACGGGAGGAAAGGATTTGCAAATGCAGCAGACTATTTAGGAACCTAGGATGACTCGGATAGCAAAACGGCTGTAAATGCTCAAAAAGAGTTGAGACATCCCGCAAAATAGTGGCATGACTACTCAACATCACAATATCAAGGTTCTGAGGCCAGCTATGAACATACGGAGGTAGAAGACACTGACCTGAGACTTGAGTCCATCATCCTATAAGTCTATGGATTAGTAACACATGATCCTGATAGAAAGAAGAGACGCCTAGTTCTTAATCCCCGTAGAAAAGAAGAGGCTGACTCAGATCAGAAGGGCATAAGGTATAAGGAGTAAAAAGAGCCTTATGTTCCCTCCCACAATCAACTCCCTTATATAACTAAAGCATTTCTAGACACAACTTCGACCAGTTTGGCTTGGTAATCCTACAGGCAGTCAGGCTCTGATTCCAAAGCCGTCAGGTCCCCGATCCTAAGCCACATCGATCTAGCATGTAACACAACATATCACTTTGAGGCCTCACGCATGGTATTCCCACGGGTGTCGCCTTACCTGGCCCGGGACCGTTTGAGCTTTTTGGCTCATGTATATGATAGTGTCGCTAGCATCCATATGACAGAGAACCCGGGCCAACATGACTAGTCGTGAACCCAAAGTGGCGTTAGCTTACGGGGACATGCATACATGAACCAGCATCGAATGTGTCGGTCATCAGCGTGTGAATCCGGGCTATAGCAACTGGGCTAACAGGACTCCGGGAACCCGGGCTGAAGCAGGCTAGCAGGACTCCGGAAGTCACCGCGTGACATTTCCCCAAAGGGATAGACACAAGAACGAAGTGGATCACATGCCGGCCAGTCTAAGTGTTCCGGAGCAGTAGTAACTAGGCTAGCAGGACTCAGGTAAACCGGGCTATAGCAGACTACCATGGCTCAGTGGAAGCACTAGACTACATTTCCCAATAAGAGAGGCTACCAAGGATAGACAACTAGGTTGTCGGATCCCACACATACCAAGCATTTCAATCATACACACAATATGCCCGATATGTGCAAATACAACATGGCATCACAACATGACTCTACAACTCAAGTATTTATTCAATAGCCTTCAATAAGCGAGATATTACAAACATGGGTCTCAAGACCCAACATTCAGAGCAGACAAGTCAAAGCACATGCGGAAGCTTAACATGTCTGAGTACAAACATCTACAAATGAAAAAGGCTGAGAAGCCTGACTATCTACTAGATCCTGCCGAAGACACAAAGCACTACAAAAAAAAGACACATCCGTGACATTTTGGGCCGAACGAAATTTTTTCTGTCATACTTATGACACTTCTATGATGATAATTGTGACAAAACCCGGTATCATCATAGATGTGGTGGGGATCCTACTTCTATGACAAAAAATCATGATAGAAAATGGGCTTTTCGTCCTGGGCGGGCCGGAGACGCAGCTGCATGACATTCTTTGGGCCGTCCATAACGGAAAAAACCGTGGTAGAAGCGAGGGCGCGGAAAATATTGGGGAGTCCCTGATTACGGTGGGTGGCCGGGGGCCGAGCGATGCGTGTTTCTCTCATACGTATGCGCGTGTGTGTGAGGCGTTGGGCTCTAACTGAACGTGAGCGAGGAGTTGGGCTCTAACTGAACCCGAGTGATTGCACTGCAGGCTACGCGTAACTGAACCCGAGCGATCGATCGATTGCTGTTAACAGAACCCGATGGAGCAATTCCTTCGCTACTGCTGCTAACTGAAGTCGATAGAAGCTGCCT
>NC_041384.1:548506003-548537355 GCF_002162155.2 Triticum dicoccoides
GATGAACAAGACCCCGTGTTGTTGCCTCTGGATGAACAGTACCCCGATCGATCGAGCCGGTTGGGGCTGGATGAACAGGACCCCGTGGAGGGCAGGATGAACAGGACCACCCCGTGGAGGGCAGGATGAACAGTAGACGGTGGAGGGCAGGATGAACAGTAGCCCATGGAGGGGTTGTTGAATAGGAGCCCATGGAGAGGGCTGGTTGAACAGTAGCCAGTGGAGAAGCGCGCGGTGGAGGCTGGATGAACAGGAGCCCATGGATGAACAGTCGTAGATGGAGGCTGGAGGAGGTCGACGGTGGAAGAAACAGTAGCCCGTGGAGGCTGGAGGGGGTCGACGGTGGAGATGAACAGTATCCCATGGAGTCCCGCTTTGCGGTACGCCACACCCCTCCCGATGAACAGGACCCCGTTTCGACCATTGCGCTCCAACACAAGTCCGTTTCCTCTGTTTTGCGGTACGCCACACCCCTCCCGATCAATAGGACCCCCGTTTCGACCGTAGAGGGTCCGTTTCCTCCGTTTTGTGGTACGCCAGACCCCTCCCGATGAACAGGATCCCGTTTCGAACATGGTTGGTCGAACACAAGGCCGTTTCCTCCGTTCTATGATACGCCAGGCCTTGTTTCCATCAACTGTTCCATCCAAGCCCTCTCGACGAACACGACGACGCATTCCGTTCTGACCCGGCCGGTTGGCTCCCCTTGAACACGGCGATAACGTTGTTTCTCCATTCCGACCCAGCCATGTGCACGAGCCCTAGCCGTATGTATGCGCGAGTAGGCGTTCGAGACCCTGCCCGTATGTACGTACGTGGCCGTATTTTCTTTCTTGCACACTGGCCACTGTACGTACGTGTACATGCTACATGCGCGCCTCTACTACGACACGTGCGCACCTCTACATCGACCAGTATGTACGTACACGTTCGCGACCAGAATGACAATGCTGCGTATGCTTCGACCAGGTGGGTCCCGACTGTCAGGCAATTCCTTGCGTGCGAAGATGTAGCTGGTGGGTCCCAGCAGTCAGGGGGGCAAATCGGTTTTTGCCCGGACACACTTCCTTGCGTGCAAAGATGTAGCTGGTGGGTCCCAGCAGTCAGGGGGAAACGTTTTTTTCACGAAATACGGTGGCCCGTCCGGTGGGTCCCCGCTGTCAGGTGGAGGAATAATTATTTTGCACGTAATAAGGAGGCACTTCCTTGCTGCGCCCGTGGACCCAGCTGTCAGCCTCTCAACGTACAGTCCACGTCCGATGGAAGCCGTTCCTTGACCATGTTGACCACATCGCGCCGAGAGCACCAGGGTGGTGGACTACGGTGAGGCCTAGGAAGGGGACGACGCGGAGCCGGGGAAGACGCGGCAGTGGATGCCCACGCGTAGAGGAGTATGAGGGTTCACTGGTTCGCTACGGTGTGAGGCTACCATCACCGCAGAATAACAGGGGTGTGGGTGTGTAGAGGGACAGCCTGGCCAGCGGTGGGAGTAGTAGGGGCGGTGAGGCCTCCGCCGCATCGCAGCCGGCCACGAGAGGTAGGAACACAAGGCACGACCGGCGCTGGTTTGGGCGGCTGGAGCAAGAAGACCAGAGGTTGAAGAAGCACTACGGCCGTTGGATGGACATCGTACGGTCAGTGGAGCTAGAATCATGCATATTGACAAAGTTGACAAACCCTCCGTCTCCGTCAACTTAGTAAGTCCACAAGTCAGCCTGCCACTATACTGGGTCCCAGCTAGCAGGGGGAGTATTCATTTTTTTTGCGTAATAAGGAGGCACTTCCTTGCATGCGAAGATATAGCTGGTGGGTCCAAGCTGTCAGCGGCGGTAACGTTTTTTTCGCGAAATACAGAGGCCCTTTCGGTGGGTCCCAGATGTCAGGTGGAGGAATCATTATTTTGCGCGTAATAAGGATGCATTTCCTTGCGTACGGCCATTGACCCAGCTGTCAGCCTCTCCACGTACAGTCCACTTCAGATGCATGTCGGTCATTGACCATGTTGACCAGGCCGCGCCGAGAGCACCAGGGCGGTGGACGACGGCGAGGCCTAGGAAGGGAACAGCACGGAGGCAGGGAAGACTCGGCAGTTGTTTCCCACGCGGAGGGGAGTACGACTGTATGAGGGTTTACCGATTCGTCTGCCGTCACCGGAGAATAACAACAGGTGTGGGTGAGTAGAGGGATGGCTAGGCCAGTGATGGAAGTACGGTGGGGCGGTGAGGCCTGCGCGGCGGCACAGGCGGCCGCGGGGAGGAGGGAGCAGGCAGTCCCGCCGGCACTTGTTTGAGCGGCTAGAGTAGGAAGAGCAGAGATTGAAGAAGCACGATGGCCGTTGGATGGAAATCCAATAGTCACTGCTTGTGCGTCAACCTTTTTTTAGGAAAGCCTCAAATCTATGGAAAGCAGCATACAACCCATCTGCCATTATTTCTAATAATTTACAGCCCATTTGCTAATTCTAAAGGTTTTTTTTGGAGCCCATGTTCTTTTTGTTAGCATTACAGCCCATATTGTGGCCACGGTTAAAAAATTATATGAAAATTTGCATATTTCGGTGCGGTCTGAACTGTTTTTAATCCCAAAATTTCGAGTCACATTCAAACTGATTTTAAAAATAAATGTATATCAATATAAAATCCAACAAATTGTCCACGCATAAAAATCAATGCAATTTAAAATCTCGAAATGAAAAAAAAAGAAATTTGAAACTAATTTCTGGTTTGATGTGTTTTAAAAATGTACAACCCATTTATCATTCCTAATAGGCGATTTTCTCGGCCAGCCTAATGAAGCTCTTCTCATCTTGAAAGATTTGCAGCCCAACAGGCCTGACAAAGTGACTTACTTGGCAAATCACAAAAAAACTAGGTTGTGGCCATGGACCCAGCTGTCAGCCTCTCCACGTACAGTATGGAAGTCGGTCGTTGACCACATTGACCACATCACGCTGAGAGCACCAAGGCACTGGATGATGGCGAGGCCTAGGAAGGGGACGACGTGAAGCCGGGGAAGACGTGATAGTGAATGCCCACGCGGAGAGGAGTATGAGGGTTCACTGGTTCGGCTGCGGTGTGAGGCTGCCATCGCCACAAAATAACAGGGGATGTGGGTGAGTGGAGGGATGGCCTGGCCAGCGGTGGGAGTAGTATGGGGGCGGTGAGGCCTCCGCGGTAGCACAGCCAACCACGGGAGGCAGGAGCAAGCGGCAGGACCGGCGCTGCTTTGGGCGGCTGGAGCAAGAATACCAGAGGTTGAAGAAGCACTATGGCCGTTGGATGGACATCGTACGGTCACTGGATCTAGAATCATTCATATTGACTAAGTTGACAAAGCCCTCTGTCCCCGCCAACTTAGTAGGCCCACAAGTCAGCCACCCACTATGGTGGGTCCCAGCTAGCAGGGGGTATTCATTTTTTTGTGCGTCATAAGGAGGCACTTCCTTGCGTGCAAAGATATAGCTGGTGGATCCGACATGTCAGCGGGGGCGTTTTTTCCATGAAATACAGAAGCCCTTCCCGTGGGTCCTAGCTGTCAGGTGGAGGAATCATTATTTTGCGCGTAATAAGGAGGCATTTCCTTGCGTGTAGCCATGGACCCAGCTGTCAGCCTCTCCACATACAGTTCACTTCCGATGGATGTCGTTCATTGACCATGTTGACCAGGCCGCGCCGAGAGCACCAGGGCGATGGACGATGGGGAGGCCTAGGAAAGAACAAGATGGAGGCAGGGAAGATTCGGCAGTTGTTTCCCACTCGGAGGGGAGTATGACTGTACGAGGGCTTATTGGTTCGTCTGCCATCGCCGGAGAATAATAGCGGGTGTGGGTGAGTAGAGGGATGGGTAGGCCAACGATGGGAGTGCGGTGGGGCGGTGAGGCCTGCGTGGCAGCATAGCCGGCCGCGGGAGGAGGGAGCTGGCAGTCCCGTCGGCGCTTGTTTGAGCGGCTGGAGCAGGAAAAGCAGAGATTGAAGAAGCACGACAGCCATTGGATGGACATCCAACAGTCACTGCTCTCGTGTGCATTATTTCTAAAAATGTACAGCCCACTTGCTAATTCTGAAGATTTTTTTGGAGCCCATGTTCTTTTTGTTAGCATTACACCCCATATTGTGGACACAGTTAAAAAGTATACGAATTTTTTGCATATTTCTGTGTGGTCAACTGTTTTTAATCCCGAAATATCGATTCACATTCAAACTATTTTGAAAAATAATTTATATAAATATAAAATCCAAATAATTGTCCATGCATAAAAATCAATGGAATTTAAAATCTTGTAATGAAATAAAAATTGAAACTAATTCCTGGTTTGATGTGTTTTAAAAATGTACTGTCCATTTCTGGGCAAACCAAATGAAACTCTCCTCATCTTGAAAGATTTGCAGCCCTGCAGGGATGATAAAGCAAGTAGGCCTCGTTTGGGTATTTCTTTAAAAAAATAGAACTGGGCTAGCCATTTTCAGCAAGAAAAAAACACAACTGGGCTCATGATGTGGTAAACATAAATAAAACCCTGGCTAGACGGGCCACAGCCCCCGCACAGCCCCATTGTTACCCTGATCCGTCGCTAAAACTAGTATAAATAACAACTGCTTGTTACTAAAAAAAACTGCATGACCTGTTGGGTCCCTAGTGCCAGCCGCTCGTAGTGTAATTCTCTCATTTATTGACTATGTTGACAATGGCGTGAGCCCCAGATGTCCAACCATTAGGAGGAACCATATTTTCGGGCTTGTAATATAGAGGCACTTGCTTGCGTACTGCCATGACGCTGGTGGGTCCCTACTATCATCCTCTCCATGTACAGTCATCTCCTTGTTCCTCTCGGTTGTTGACGATGTTGACAACGCAAGAGGGTGGCGCACCGTGCACGGCGAGCGAACCAAGGCCGCAAGGTGGAGGATGATGGCAAGGCCTCAGACGGAACGAACAGGATCCGCGGAAGATGCGCTGGTCCAGTCGCAGGCGAAGGGGAGCACGAGGGTTGACTGGTTCGGGTGTGGGTGCGTGTTGGGGCTGACGTCACCGGAGAATAACAGGACGCGTGGGGGAATAGAGGGAGGTACTGTCCAACGCTGGAGGGTACATACGGTAATGCGGCGGAGGCGCAGCCAGCCATGGGAGGTGGGAGCAGGCGGAGCCGATGGGGTGGTTTGGTTTGAGTGGCTGGAGGAAGAAGAACACAAGAGATAGAAGATACACGACAGATGTTGGATGTCAATCCAATGGCTGGTAGGCAGAATCGTTTGTTGACTGGCTAGTAAGTCGACACCACCTTGGATAGGCTATTTCCTTAGGGTTCCCAAATGTCAGAATCCAAATATGTCATGGTCATGCAGCCCTTCCTATGAAAATTTATAGCCCATTTGATGTGCTAGTTGGAAATAAGTTTGAGGGTGCTGGTGGGCGCTAATCACTTGGCTTCTGTAATGCACAGTGAGCTCAAGCAACCGGCGAGAGTGATGTTATTTCCCATGGTTGGGATTTGTTAGTTGTTACAATATTTCACTCTAAATTAAATGACTGGCAAGCCATTTGCCTTGCTTCCAAGAAAATATGACAGTCATAGCCGATTTGAAAAGGGAAAGAACATCTAACTCCAGCTTACAAACTGTACAAAAGCACGAGGGTTAATTGTTCATCCGGTTTACAAAAAAACCCAGGTTGAAAAGGGAAACAACATCTAACTCCAGCACTGTTTTTGGCAGTCACAGACAAATGGATCGGTCAGGTCCATAGAATGAACATCCTAGGTCGTAAAATTTACTGGAGTATGACCACAATATGTTGTAAATAGAAGCCCGACACGTTCAGAAGCTCTTTTGCCCACCCGAAACTCCTTTTTTTTGCTCTTCCACATACCCATCCGTCAAAACCATGCTGCTGATAAACTTAAGCCTAATGGACAACAGTAACCTCGCATTCAGCAGGACAAATGTGACAACTCTAGTGTTCACACGGTTGGCTACATATTGTTCTAGCATTATTGTCTTCAATCGAATCTCATGAGAAGTGAGAGAATCTTGATGCTTACGAATCCACCAATTGGTTATAACTTTCTTACCCCGTCATGTTTCCTAAATAGACATGAAGATTGAAAACAGTTAAGGTCTAAAAAAAGGAGTGTCGAAATAGCAACAGCTGAATGGGTAATTCTAGTACACTATATGCGGGCTTCCAATGTGCGTGAAATTATCACCTTTATATACAACTTCTCTAGACATGGAAAGCATTGCAGCAAGCCAATAATCTTGTTCAGATCAAAACTATTCATTTGGATATAGAAGATCTTGACAGAATCTAGCACCATTGATAGGCCATCCATGGAGAAACTCTTCATTGAGCATAGAACGTAATATTAGTACAAAATGTGTACTCTAAGATGACATATAACTTATGCACAGAAATTTAAAATGCAGCTTATGGTTACAAGTGTAGATGATAATGTAAAGTACCTGAAGAACTGTGGAGCCAAACACCATATTGAAATGAGCACAGATATCATGTATTACACCCAAGGTCTCTAGTTTAGGCGCAGAGAGGACGATTATTTGCAACGGTGAATAACTAGAATCAATGATCAACCTTTGAAGTGAAGGGGCATCTTGGATGATGAGCTGCCTTCCTTCAAAACAAATTCCAATTCTTACAAGGTTAGGCGACTTTATTTGGAGATAACCGATTCTAAATGTGAAAACAAGCACCAAGCACTCCAGGGCAGGGCAACTGGAGTGTATGATGTTGTGCAATGAGGCCTTCGATATACGAACCCGCACAAGTGAAAGTCTCTTCAGAAATGGGAGTCAAAGGTTTAGTACTAGATTGTTTGGTAGGTCACCCAGCGCAAAGGTGGCGGTGCAGAGAGAGGAGGAAAACCGCGAGATGGACATCGGTGCTGAGGGCACAGGTAGATGGCGGTCGGTATCTAGTAGGTGATTTCCAGGGGAATAGTAGAACTCAAGCAGCTATAGTTCTGTGAATTTAGGGGATTTCAGCCAGGCTTCCACCGTGCAGGGCATGGTATGCATGCTCAGGTAGCATGACGGGATGCAGAGGCTTTGAACAGAGCCCTGGTGGGAGGAGGTGATGGCTCTGGGGATTTCAAAATCATTGAAGAGAGATAGCTAATGACAGCCGAGATTAAGGGGCACGACATGCCATAGAGGGCGCCACCGAATTGAGAGGACTTGGGTGCGGCAGCAATCCTTGGTGGGGAGAAGAGAGATGATCTCCCCAAGGACGGCATCCGGGGTATCACTGATGCGGTCCACCCGAGATTCTACGGGTTCCTGGGATCCGGTGGGGGCGGGGTCGCCGCTTCTCCCCGCGCTGCCGGGTGCGGGATCTACAACAGGCGTCGCCCCTGGCGGGAGCCTCATCTTCTTGGTGCTGGGGCCAGCCGACTCCAATTTCCTTGAGGGTGTCGCGTCGCGCTCACGGATTTGAGCAGAGTAACGAATGACGAGCCTAGTTGTAGTGCGAGTGAAGAAGAAGGGGAGCTGGGGTTTTTCTGTAGTAGTGAGGAAGAAGGAGAGCTGGGGTTTTCTGTAGGACTGAGGTGAGGAATTTGGGGGTACGAGTGGAGCGAGCTGATGTGAGGTGGGTGGGAGTGAGGACGAAGAAGAACACCCAGGTTTTTGGGGGGGGGGGCGGTGTGCTGGGTGTGGGTAGCGCCTCTCATTCAGTAAATATATGGACTTTTGAATTGATTTTAATATTTACTAGGGTGGATGGGCTGTTTTCTCTTGGGCCTAGAGAAACAATTACTACTAGTACAGTGGAGACACTCTACAGCTACCCAGAAAAACAATTACTACTAGTACAGTGGATACAATACCGCTTCTGGCTCCTCCTAGGTCATCGAAACGTCTCCCTCTACTAAATGTCGTTATACTTTTGTTCACCGACATGCGGGCCATGCAGCGCGCGGGCCCAAATGCCATCCACCAAATTAGAAGGCAGTATGCAGGCGGAGAGTCACCCCGGTCGTAGCGCGGCAATAACGAGCCGTCGTATCACCAAACCCCACCTCCCCGCAGTCTAAGTTTGACGGACGAAGCAACCATCATTTCACTCTTCGCTGAATCCCCTTCTCCCTCACCGTCTTCAAGAAAGGAACACTCGCATCTGCCACTGTTCTTCTCTCCCAACGAAGGGAAGGTAAGCGGAGCCGTGATGTTGGTATATTTTCGTTCAGAGAAAAAAAAGAACTTTTGCAAAGCAGTAACCGATCCTCACTCTCTTTTTTGTTTCATTGTCATTGCGATTGTGTTTTCCTTTTAGTGGTCTCCTAGTATTCGTCAGTTTCATGATGGACCAAGGAGAACCAGGCAAAGATCTGCCGATATTGGAGCAGACACGGGAGGCTGATCCCCATGAGGCAAAGAGCTCCAAGAAGATGGAGGCAGCCACCGAGCCGACCCCAGATACGCTCACGGCCACTACTGAGATGGTCAACTCCCCATTTGAGGTTACAGCCCCCATAGCACTGCAAGAGCAGTTTTCCCCCTTCAAGGATGTCCCCCCCCCCCCGCTGAGCTACTGGGGAACGTAGTAATTTCAAAATTTTCCTACGCACACGCACGATCATGGTGATGTATAGCAACGAGAGGGGAGAGTGTAGTCTACATACCCTCATAGACTGACAGTGGAAGCATTATGACAACGTGGTTGATGTAGTCATACGTCTTCACGGCCCGACCGATCAAGCACCGAAACTACGGCACCTCCGAGTTCTAGCACACGTTCAGCTCGATGACGATCCCTGGAATCCAAACCAGCAAAGTGTCAGGGAAGAGTTCCATCAGCACGACAGCATGGTGACGATCTTGATGTTCTACTGTCGCATGGCTTCGCCTAAGCACCACTACAATATTATCAAGGACTATGGTGGAGGGGGGCACTGCACACGGGTAAGAGAACGATCTTGAAGATCAACTTGTGTGTCTAGAGGTGCCCCCCTGCCCCCGTATATAAAGGAGCAAGGGGGGAGGCCGGCCGGCCCTTGGGGCGCGCCAAGGAGGAGGAGTCCTCCTCCTAGTAGGAGTAGGACTCCCCTCTTTCCTACTCCTACTAGGAGGGGGAAAGGAAGGGGAGAGGGAGAAGGAAAGGGGGGCGCCGCCCCCCCCCCCCTCTCCTAGTCCAATTTGGACCAGAGGGGGAGGGGGCGCGCGGCCCACCCTGGCCGCCCCTCTCTCTCTCCACTAGGGCCCATAAAAGCCCATTACATCTACCGGGGGGGTTCCGGTAACCCTCCGGCACTCCGGTTTTTCTCCGAAATCACCCGGAACACTTCCGGTGTCCGAATATAGCCGTCCAATATATCAATCTTTATGTCTCGACCATTTCGAGACTCCTCGTCATGTCCGTTATCACATCCGGGACTCCAAACAAACTTCGGTACATCAAAATATATAAACTCATAATGAAATTGTCATCGTAACGTTAAGCGTGCGGACCCTATGGGTTCGAGAACAATGTAGACATGACCGAGACATGTCTCCGGTCAATAACCAATAGCGGAACCTGGATGCTCATATTGGCTCCCACATATTCTACGAAGATCTTTTATTGGTCAGACCGCATAACAACATACTTTGTTCCCTTTGTCATCGGTATGTTACTTGCCCGAGATTCGATCGTCGGTATCTCAATACCTAGTTCAATCTCGTTACCGGCAAGTCTCTTTACTCGTTTCGTAATACATCATCTCGCAACTAACTCATTAGTTGCAATGCTTGCAAGGCTTATGTGATGTGCATTACCGAGAGGGCCCAGAGATACCTCTCCGACAATCGGAGTGAAAATCCTAATCTCGAAATACGCCAACCCAACATGTACCTTTGGAGACACCTGTAGAGCTCCTTTATGATCACCCAGTTACGTTGTGACGTTTGGTAGCACACAAAGTGTCCATGCGACAAACGGGAGTTGCATAATCTCATAGTCATAGGAACATGTATAAGTCATGAAGAAAGCAATAGCAACATACTAAACGATTGGGTGCTAAGCTAATGGAATGGGTCATGTCAATCACATCATTCTCCTAATGATGTGATCCCGTTAATCAAATGACAACACATGTCTTTGGTTAGGAAACATAACCATCTTTGATTAACGAGCTAGTCAAGTAGAGGCACACTAGTGACGTTTAGTTTGTCTATGTATTCACACAAGTATTATGTTTCCGGATAATACAATTCTAGCATGAATAATAAACATCTATCATGATATAAGGAAATAAATAATAACTTTATTATTACCTCTAGGGCATATTTCCTTCATGAGCTGCACAAGGTGATTTTCTTCTTTGACGATCTCGATTGTGGTTTTTCATCTAAGTATGTGGTGATGAATAATGCAAAAATTTATTAGCTTCGATGCCATGATATACATTGTGGTTTAAATAACCTATGTTTCTTATACTGGAAAGTAATTCAGAATTTGTTTATGTTTCAATTAGAGCCCTGATGCAGACAAGGATTGTGTGGTTGTACATGTCACTCGTTATGAGGCGGATGACCTGAATATACACACTGGGAAAACAAAGTTTTTAGGCTGTTGGATCCTGGAAGCCATTTGCACTTATACCAATGAGGAGTTGTATTCCAGCCTCACTTTTGTCAGGCGTGTTGTCCAGGGTGTACTTAAGCACAAGAAGTTCAAAGATACTCCTTCATTTGTGAGGCATACTATTCTTGTCAAGCCTACGCAGGAAGATGACGTGGCATGCCTCCACAAACAAGTTTATGAGTGGCAAGGCCACAAGGTTTTCTTCATGAAGGTTCACAGGATTGAGCTGCTGCTGGACGTCCTCCATGATGTTCATGGCAAGGTCCGTCTTGTGTCCAACCCAAATTAGATCGAGGCATGGAATACTTGCCCCAGCTAGTGTTTAATAGTAGTTTGGATTCTATCTAATTATCCGAACCTTGCCTATTATCGAGCCCTCTGTGGCTAGTACACTATTTGAATCCATCTATGGGAACTGCTGCTACTTTTGTGTGCCCGTGAATCATCGTAATTGTTGCTGAAACAGATGCGTCCTCACTAGTTTTATCATATGAGCAGTGTGTGTTTTGATGAAATAGAGTACTCGTTTGAGAACTGTGCGCCGACGTATACATAAGTACTTGTAAACACTATTGGTGCTACCCCACTTGTAAGCAGCTGTGCAAAACATGGCACATTGGCTTAGCTCGCTTCAACACTAGGCTATCGACCAGCTAACTATCAACAATCTGCTGTCTGACATATAAGCAACCATGTATCTTGTTACAGTGGTTCATGCAGTTAACTGAGGCCACAACGTAAATTCCAACGTTCACACGCTAGTCCAGCATTCATGTGGAACACTCACATTAAACCCGGCTTCATAAAAAACTTGAAAAGCATAAGTTAAGCAATTTTATACATCTCAATGATTCATAGAACATAACAAACATATACTAGTTCACAGCAAAAGACAAAGTTGTGAGAAGGTTTACAAATCAGGAAAAAAAAGCAAGGCTTCTTTGAGCAAAGGGCCTCCCGGCACGCATAAATTTCCTAGAGTTCACTCTGGTTTTTTCGTGTTGCCACCATCCAGGGTTAGGTTATCTCATTCCAGAATAACCAATTATAATTGTGTTCTCAGCTAGAATGCTGAACTGAACCATGTAGTGTACTGACCAGCTGAAATTCTTTTGCATTACACTAAATTGAAGCACCGCTATTTGCAGAAATAAGCAGACCACAATGCCTCTTGTCCGCGCACTTGTCCAAAAAAAACGCCGTGCAGCCATGCCAGCTAGTCCTCGGTCCATGGATAAACTAGTAGAAAGTGCATTCTGGACTAGGATGCAGTTGTTTTCGCTCATCCCTGCACTGCAATCAGGAAGTAAAACATATGAATCAACTTCATTTATATTGCGTTGGTCATTCTACCTAGTAACTACCAATGTAGGAATACCTGGAAGACGGGTGGTTAGACGATGACAACGAGGGATAGCCATCTCATTTTGCGCAATTCTACTAAAACTGAGGTGTGTGCTTTTGATTGCGCGGATAGAAACGATACAAAGACAGACATCCCGAAACGATATGGAGACAGACATCCCTGTTTGCGCAAATACAAGATACAGTTATTTAAATAGTGACCGATATTTGCAGTGGTGTATGATTAACAGCAGCATCTATTGTGTTATAATTGGCACTATATTGACAATATGAAAGTGTCCTTACGTAAGTAGCATCACATCACATCAACACTGCCACTAGATTAACATGCAGAACAATAGGATTAGAATTACTGTCATGAGAGTAGCACATGGTCAGTAAATGTGCAATCAAATTTGTGCAGTTCCACTGGGATGAAGCAATGTTAGCGGTGTGAGATTGAAGTGGTGAGGCAGATGTGGTTGACGAGAGCGGTAAACACTCACGCAACATGTATGCATTTGTCCCATTTTTTATCTCCTCAGCGACATTTTCCTATGTGAGCACAGGAAATCTATACCTGCTCATTCTCATTTGCGTTGTCCCCCAACACCCGTCACTTTCTTTCCTTTCTCAACCAAGAGATAGGTCCACTTCCCCCACCCTTCGCCATCCACCATGCTTTCTTCGTCTTTTCAACCAAGAGACCGGTTGGGTAGCCAGTATCTACTACTTTCCCCCGTTTCCTCTTAGAACCAAGTCCTAGATTCATGCTACAACTTTCCCACTTTCTTCCCTGTTTGAACCAACTCTTAGAGTCGACTGTATGAACTAGCTTTACCTCTAATAATAGTAAAAGTCTAGGTGGCTTTGGAACAGCGGACGGAAGTAGAAAAAGATCCACACGAGGCCAAGTGGGGAGCTAGGGCAGTAGAGGAAGGCAGGTTTCGAAGGAATATATACCTGAGGGTCGTCGGCATGTGGCAAAGATGGCGTCGGGAGGTCGCATCTTGGCCACAATACCACAGGGAGGAAGACGGGGTTGGAGGCCCTCCGAAGCCGACGCTCTCTCGGAGAGAATGGCACGGCCGCCGATCGGGACGCGCGGGCAGCCGTTGGTCTCCTCCCTCGCCGCCGACGATAGCGTGAATGATGCACCTACACCCCTACCCCGGTCGAGGTTGTCCGGCCGGATTTGTGACCAGCCGTGAGCTGAGAGAGAGTGTGGCCACCTATGTCTTGCTTAGATCAAGAGAGCATGAGAGAGTGAACGAGAGGAACCCAAGTAAATCAAGCGCTAAGGCTCCTGCTTATATATATAGTGGAGTGATTTTATTGTACCAGCTTCAAAAAAATGCGCTCCTGCGTGTACCCGCGAGTGGGTGTGAGAGAACTAGTGCATGCATGCACCTCTTCTCTTCGTGAGAGTACAATATACTATGCCCAAAGAACATTCACGACAAGAGTAATAGTATAAGTGTGTGACGTGTGAGCTAAAATAAAATGTGCGCGACGTCTTTTGTTTTTTAGAAGTTCTGAGGGTAGGGTGTGAAGAGCACATATGTGTGTGACGTCTACCTGCAGATAGACGGTGGGTGCGAGAGGACTCGGGAGGGTGTGTGTGCGTGAGAGAGAGGGGGCACGTATCAATGCAATGCATGTGTCCGTAAATCATTATCCGACAAACGTTTGCCACAAGCCTTTTCTTGACGAACGCCGTAAGAACCGTTAGATCGGCATCCGACAGTGTCAGTTTTGCCATGTCATTTAACAGAACAACCACTCCTCCTACACACAAATCTTCCACGTGAGTGTTAGCAACTGCCGTATGCTCCCTCCGTTCCAAAATGCAGTGCATATAGCTTTATTGAAAATTCGAACCTTGCAAACTTTTACTGAGTTTTCGTGTACCAAATTGCACATGTAGAATAACCTGTATGTATCATTTCATTCATCTTCGAGAGGTAACTATAAAGATGGGCGAGGAGTCTACAAAGAAAGACCATCGTATCACCTGCAGCAATTTCAACCATCCTTTGGTGTGGAGGAATATCATAGGAACTCTATATGATATGATTTTTATAGGATTTTTTCCTTTAGAGCCAATTGGTTCATAGGAATAGATTCATATACTGCACATTTCAAAGGAAATAAGCATGATATCATTTCTATAGCTTTAGCGCCACTTGGTTCATATGAATGGATTCCTATACTCCCATAATTTCAAAGGAAAATAAGAATTAGCATATATTCAATAGAAAAGTTCCTATGATACGAACCAAATTACATCTCTTTCCTAATCCCTCCTCATAGGAATTGAGATACATGTCATCTCTAGATTCAATAGAAAAGTTCCTATGATGTCAACCAAATGACATCTCTTTTCCAATACCTACTCATAGGAATTGAGATACTCCATGTCATCTCTTTCCCTACAACTTCCATGTATACATCTTCTATTCCTAATTAGCTAGTACAACCCACTAGTAGCTTTTTTCCAAGACATGCACCTAAGGCACAAGAACTATATAGTGTGCGAATAACTTGAAAGATGGTCGCTGGATGAAGCTAATCCGATAGTGCAGAGATGGAAAATATGAGAAGTATTGGTCGTTGGATATCATCAACATTCCACCAGATCTGCACATGTACAATTTAGAAGACTCCATGTTTGAACTTAAGCATAATGCCCAAACCTCAAAACACAAGCACTTCTCCTTTGTTCTAGAATCTTCCGTATCATAATTGATTTTTTTCTAAATGAATTGCCATTATTTGTTTTTTACTTTATGCTTTACAATGCACAACCCCATGAATCTTACCATTTTTATAAAACTAATTGATTTTGAATGAGATGAACTATAAGAACTAAACGAACATCTACATCATGCATATATGACTCAAATCTTTACATGCTATAGTGTGTATTTATTCATAATTTGGTTTCGAAATCTCATGCGTTCAATGCATGTGTACCTTACTAGTTTTGAGTAGAGTAGCAAATTTCACACGGCCCCGGGTATATAAAATGCAGGGCCCATGCATCATTGCCTTTTGGTCGAACCTACGTCCACAATTTTTTGTACGTATTATATCTCCACTGGTCCCCGAACCCAAAATGCTACCTCGTTCCCCTAAAACCAAGTGGCCCACACATATTTAAGGCGTCGACTCAAACTCAGTCCCTCTCCTGTTTGCTACGACGTGGCCCCGCACGCCCTAGTAGTACTCCTACAAACCCTACCGCCGCACGCATCATCGGTTTTCTTCAAGAGGACAAGGGAGAAGCCGATTTGTAGTGGATGCGCTTTCAAAAAAATGATCTGTAGTGGAGACCCCTACCCTAGGGTGCCCTAGGTAGCTGCCGAACACATCATTGGTTTTCTCTTTTCTTTATGCTCTTGCGCCCTAGAGTGAAATGATGGTTGCTTCGTCCGTCCAGCTTAATGTGGGAAAGGTGGGGCTTTGTGATTTGACCCCTCATCGCTCATTTTCTACTATTGCGGCACTACGACCGGGGTGCCTCCAATTCCAACCATTGCTCCGAACTGTAATTTGGTGCATCGCACGTGGAACAAGATGGTGGATGAGCCACATGTCGGCCAAAGGGGTCCTGTTAAGTGTGTCGCCATTTCGTGTGTGGACTGACCCTGCTTGAGTCGCTACGCCAACACGACAGGTGCAGCCTACCACTTGGTTTTGCTCCTTGGTGAATCCCAACTATATTGATCCAAAAAGATACATACTGAACTACCCTCTCTGTCTCGCTTTTTTAGACGTCTCGGTTTATAGGGTGTGCACGTAGTTCTAGGTCATCCATTTGACAAACTAAATCTGAGTTACTATGTCACAAGAAGTATATCATTGGATTATTAAGCAGATGTAGTTTCTAAACATATACTGTTCATCACATATATAGCTAGTTAAACTCTCAACCTAGAACGACGTGCATTACATGTAAACCGGTATGGAGGAAGTATAGTGATAAAAATGAGGTGATTTTACCTAGCGATCGGCGGGGGAGCATGGCCTGTCATGCGGTCCCACGTGTCATGATGTACCAAGGCGATGCGCATGTCCCTCTTGTGGCAGAAGCAATACTACGTGGTTTGACATGATGGCAAACCGAAGTGTGAAATAATGGTTGCTTCGTCCGTCTGGGAAGGTGCGGCATTGTGATTTGACGTCTCATTGCTCATTACTACTACTACTGGGGTGGTACGACTGGGGTGCGTCCCCCCTGCTGTTCTGCACTGTTATTTGGTGCTTGACACGTCGACCCAGTTGCTATATGTCCAACATGTCGGCGACAGGAAGTACAGAATTCATGAAAGTGAGCATCGGCGGAGGAGTACAAGACACGGCTTGGGTTTTTGCTATTTCGCGCGATCCGTCGATACGAACCCGGACTAAAAAAGGCGAGGGCGGGTGTTTTCCCGTGCGGCAGGCAGGGGAGTTTGGCATAGTCTGTTCGAGGCAAGGAGGCAGGAAGGGAAACAAGCAAATAAAGGTTGAGCGACTTAGTTTTGGGAAAATCTGATTTTATGGAGTACACCCACTAGGGTTTATAGGGCTCATCTACAAAACATTCGTTTTTCCGTTTTATAAGTCTCAATTCTACTACTAGTAGTAGTACCATCACATGTTGGATTTCGAGGTGCGTTAGATCACCCGATGCAAGTAGTGTCAAGAGAAAACTCACCAATGCATGTAGAAGTTCATGGAAATTTAGTGGTCATTCATGCATTCGTTCTAATTAATGCCTCGGTAAACATAACTTCTTGAGAAAAACGAGCGTACTAATTACTTGTGCAAACTAGGAGTACGAAATTAATTCGACCACTCACCGTCTACCTTGGTTGGAGAGATTTTGAAATTGAGCCATAAAATTGAAAGGAGGGAGTAGTAACTTTTGTCTCGATTACTATTTGTGGCCTTGTATTGATGCAAAATGTATTTTTTATAGTGGCCTTGTATAAGAGGGTGCTTGGATCCAAGGGACTTATTTTAGTCTGACTAGACATAGTCTCTTTAAGAGGCTAAAGTTCCAAGCACCCCTGACTAAAGAGGGGCTAAAACTAGTCTTGAGACTAAATTTTTTTAGTCAGGGGTACCCCTACTAAAATGTGGATTAGTCCTCTCTCTCCTCATTTAACTCCTCTCCTTTAACACAGGCGAGTCCTGTATTGGAGGGTTTGGAGGATAATAAATGCTCATTAAATTGATTTTAGTCTCTTTAGTATTTGGATCCAAGCATGGGTGAGGCTAGCAAGTTTTAGACCCACTACTTTTAGTCATGAGACTAAAACGTATCCAAGCACCCTCTAAGTAAATGGAGGGAGTACTAAAGGACATATATATTCCAAACAGTATGATAATCTCTCTAACCAAGGTACGAACGAGGAGTAGGGAGTACTACTTCCTCCGTCTAGGTGTGTAAGTCATCTTACGTTGTGCATCGCGACCAAGGCAGAGACGAAAACGAGAAAACTTAATGTCTTTTTGCTAAATAATAGCATTGCATGCAATGAACTAACCACTACATGTTATGTTTGGTAGTCTCAAGTCATTGAAAGCATGGACGGCCCACATATCTTATTGGTTGATATGCAACAAAACAAGAAACGTGGAGGGAGTTAATGTATGGTGCCTAAGTGTTTTGGGATTATTTGGTTTTCGTAAGGTGACTTACACACCTAGATGGAGGGAGTAGTAAAATTTTCTCCTCGTCCCGCGAGCCACCACGCGCGTGGGCGAGGGAGCGGGCGTAAGGCGTAGTAAGCAAGCTTCACCTCAACCTGCGAGCCACCGCGCCCGTGGGCAGGGGAGATGGCGTACCAAGCAAGCTTCTCCTCATTCTATGAGTTGATGGGACACATCAAAAGTACTCCAGTGTATAGAGCCTTGCCTCTAAGGTAGGCCCCACATGGTTTGCCTCTTTTTTAACATAACGCGTCAAGTTGCAATTTGTTTGTTCACCCGTGGTAGACGATCCTCCCTCCATCTAGTGGACAACCAGTACATGTGTCAAGTTACCACGTGGGTTGCCTTTTCGTACAGAAATGAGCTCCACCGTGTACCCGCGCGGGTGTGGTTGGGAAAGAGACGGGAGTATGTGCGCCGTGCGTGCACATCTTCTCTTCATGCACGTCCCCCACCTACGTGGGTGTGTGTGAGAGGGACTATAGAGATACAAACCTAGACATAATGTGTCGTCCATCCCCATGCCTCCGCCCGGTCCGACCACCAGTCAGCACCACGCCCCACTCCTCCTCACCTTATCTCTCATCTTTATCCCTCCATTTTTATATACAAGGCCACTATCAAAATTACAATTTGCAAATATACAGGGCCACTAACAGTAATCAATGCAATATTAATGGTGTTTGCCTTGTAGTACTACTAGCAAAGGAGGACATTAATTATCCCTTGTATGCATGCGGGAGTGTGAGCACTGGCTTGATGTGCATGAAAGAGAAGAATACACATTAATTTACACGGCAAACAAGGAAACAAGGTGGCTTGCAACATTGAGTTAGAAGACATTAATTTTCGCCTTGGTACCTGTGATATGGGTTTGTGGCCTTGAATACAAAAATGGAGTCCGATAAAATTCTCGAGATACCATTTATCCGATAAAATTCTGGAGCAATCATTAGTTTTTACAAAATGGGATTACTCCTGCATGGGTCAATCACAACAGGTGGTTTGTAAAAATGCATCTTGATAGTCCATGAAAACAACACATGGCAAAATTCCACGGCGAACGAGGGATTTGAATCTGTTGGGAGGGGCTGTTTCGATCTTGCCCGGGGTAGCAAAATATTGGCGGCCCTTTTGTCCACCGGTGCCTTTGCCACCGATGAACGAGGAATGGCTCGGGTTCTCATGCATCCTCCAGCGTGCACGTTGGAGACGAGCTCGCACGAGCTGTGTTCTTTTTGTCCCATTGATGGAGTCCTGGATTAGGGGGTCTCCGGACAGCCGGACTATATCCTTTGGCCGGACTGTTAGACTATGAAGATACAAGATTGAAGACTTCGTCTCGTGTCCGGATGGGGCCCTGCTTGGCGTGGAAGGCAAACTAGGCAATACGGATATGTATATCTCCTCCTTTGTAACAGATCTTGTGTAACCCTAGCCCCCTCTGGTGTCTATATAAACCGGAGGGTTTTAGTCCATAGGACAACAGACAATCATACCATAGGCTAACTTCTAGGGTTTAGCCTCTCCGATCTCGTGGTAGATCAACTCTTGTAATACTCATATCATCAAGAATAAATCAAGCAGGACGTAGTGTTTTACCTCCATCAAGGGGGCCCGAACCTGGGTAAAACATCGTGTCCCCTGCCTCCTGTTACCATCCGCCTTAGACGCACAGTTCGGGACCCCCTACCCGAGATCCGCTGGTTTTGACACCGACATTGGTGCTTTCATTGAGAGTTCCTCTGTGTCGTCGCCGTTAGGCTTGATGGCTCCTACGATCATCGATAGCGATGCAGTCCAGGGTGAGACTTTTCTCCCCAGACAGATCTTTGTGTTCGGCGGCTTCGCACTGCGGGCCAACTCGCTTGGCCATCTAGAGCAGATTGAAAGTTACGCCCCTGGCCACTAGGTCAGGTTGGGAAGCTTAAACTACACGGCCGATATCCGCGGTGACTTGATCTTCGACGAATTCGAGCCCCTGCCTTGTGTGTCGCGCGGTCATGATGAGTACGATTTAGCTCTACCGTCGGACCGTATTCAGGAGATCGCGCTGGCAGCCGCTCCGACCCTCAATTCGGAGCCAGTTTCGCCATCCGTGGACGGGTGGATAGACCCCGTCATGAAGGCCATATCCTCTGTGGCGATCGAGCCGAATATCGACCCTACCCTTCACGAGAGCCGTGTTGCCAAACTGCCGGATTCTTCTCCGGCCATGGACTCCGAACCGCCTGCGCCCGTTCCTATCGAATCTGATTGGGCGCCGATCATGGAGTTTACCTCCTCGGATATTTTTCAGCACTCGCCTTTCGGCGACATACTGAACTCATTAAGGTCTCTCTACTTATCAGGAGGATCCTGGCCGAACTACGTCCGGCAGGATTGGGATGCGGATGACGAAGATTTTTGCCGCCCACTCACCACCCACTTAGTAGCCACTGTCGATGACTTAACCGACATGCTCGACTTCGAATCCGAAGACATCGACGATATGGATGACGATGCGGGAGTCGAAGAGGAATCACTGCCTACAGGGCACTGGACAGCCACCTCATCATACGATATATACATGGAGGACACACCCAAACAAGGCAATGGCGACGCGACAATGGAGGATGACCCCTCCAAGAAGCAACCCAAGCGCCGGCGTCAGCGGTGCCGCTCTAAGTCCCGCCAAGGCAAAAGTGGTGATACTGGCGCCGGAGATAATAGCACTCCGGACAGTGCCGAAGACAACAACAATCCCCTCCAGCAAGATTTAGAGCAGGAGGGTGGAGGAGCCAGCTCTCTTGAGAGAACGGTAGATGGAGAGGCGGAGGATGATAAGTACATGCCTCCCTCCAAAGACGAGGCAAGCCTCGGCGATGACGAATTCGTCGTGCCGGAGGATCTCGTCGAACAAGAGCGCTTCAAGCGCCAGCTTATAGCCACGGCAAATAGCCTTAAGAAAAAGCAGCAGCAGCTTCAAGCTGATCAAGATTTGCTAGCTGACAGATGGACTGAAGTCCTGGCGGCCGAGGAGTATAAACTCAAACGCCCCTCCAAGAGTTACCCAAAGTGCAGGTTGCTACCCCGACTGGAGGAGGAAGAACCGAAACCTACATACCCGGCATATGATGCAGCTGATCGGCCACCTCATGGCCGTGATAGAGAGACATTCCAGCCAAAAGCTCAGCCCGCACCCCGACGTCATTCAAATAAAAAGGCAGGGGTAAATACGCCAGACCTGCGAGACATATTGGAGGACAAAGCAAAACATGCAAGATCGATCTACGGATCACGAGGGCGCACCACTATGCGAGACGATAATCGTCACGCCGGATACAGTAAAAGTAAGTCCGGCCGGGTCGAACACAGTGGGCAAGACTCATTCGAGATGCGTTGCGATATAGCCCAGTACAAAGGCGCCGCACACCCCTTATGCTTCATAGAAGAAGTGATGGATCATCAAATCCCAGAGGGTTTCAAACCCGTAAATATAGAATCATACGACGGCACAACAGATCCTGCGGTATGGATCGAGGATTTCCTCCTGCACATCCACATGGCCCGCGATGATGACCTACACGCCATCAAATACCTCCCACTCAAACTCAAAGGGCCAGCTCGGCATTGGCTCAATAGCTTGCCAGCAGAGTCCATTGGCTGTTGGGAAGATCTGGAAGCCGCATTCCTCGACAACTTTCAGGGCACTTATGTGCGACCACCAGATGCCGATGACTTGAGCCACATAATTCAGCAGCCAGAGGAATCGGCCAGGCAATTCTAGAGACGGTTCCTAACAAAGAAAAATCAAATCATCGACAGTCCGGATGCAGAGGCCCTAGCAGCTTTCAAGCACAACATCCGCGACGAGTGGCTAGCCCGGCACCTTGGTTAGGAAAAGCCGAAATCTATGGCAGCCCTCACGACACTCATGACCCGCTTTTGCGCGGGAGAAGACAGCTGGCTGGCTCGCAGTAATAACATATCAAAGAACCATGGTACTTCGGATACCAAGGACGGCAATGGCAGGTCACGTCGCAACAAGCATAAGCGCCGCAGTAACAGCGATAATACCGAGGATACGACAGTTAATGCCGGATTCAAAGGCTCTAAACCCGGTCAGCGGAAAAAGCCATTCAAAAGAAGCACTCCGAGCCCATCCAGTTTGGACCGTATACTCGATCGCTCGTGTCAAATACACGGCACCCCCGACAAGCCAGCCAACCACACCAACAGGGAATGTTGGGTGTTCAAGCAGGCCGGCAAGTTAAATACCAAAAACAAAGATAAGGGGTCACATAGCGATGACGAGGAGGAGCCCCGGCAGCCGAACACTAGAGGACAGAAGAGGTTCCCCCCACAAGTGCAGACTGTGAACATGATATACGCAACCCTCATCCCCAAGAGGGAGCGGAAGCATGCGCTCAGGGACGTATATGTGTTGGAGCCAGTCGCCCCCAAGTTCAACCCATGGTCCTCCTGTCCGATCACCTTCGATCGCAGGGACCACCCCACTAGCATCCGTCATGGTGGATTTGCCGCACTGGTCCTAGACCCAATCATTGACGGATTTCACCTCACTCGAGTCCTAATGGACGGCGGCAGCAACCTGAACCTGCTTTATCACGACACAGTGCGCAAAATGGGTATAGACCCCTCAAGGATCAAACCCACTAAAACGACCTTTAAAGGCGTCATACCAGGTGTAGAGGCCCATTGCACAGGCTCAGTCACACTGGAAGTGGTCTTCGGATCTCCGGATAACTTCCGAAGCGAAGAGTTAATCTTCGACATAGTCACGTTCCGCAGTGGCTACCATGCACTGCTCGGATGAACCGCATTTGCAAGATTCAATGCGGTACCGCATTATGCATATCTCAAGCTCAAGATGCTAGGACCTCGGGGGGTCATCACAGTCAATGGAAACACAGAGCACACTCTCCGCACGGAGGAGCACACTACGGCCCTCGTAGCAGAAGTGCAAAGCAGCCTCTTAAGGCAATCCACTAGTTCGGCGATTAAGGACCCGGACAACTTCAAGCGCGCCTGGAGTAATCGGCCACTAGACCTCCTGGCACGTCCCGAGCTCGCATAGCAATGCGGCCCCCACCCCGGCCCCAGCCAAACGGTGAAATCCACGCCACGCGTACATAATTACGCATTAAAAATACCATGGGCACAGGCGGGGAGGGGGGCACGACGGTGGCACGCCCCAAGTCGCGGCTTAAACCGCACTAGGGGCTTCCCTCTTTGTTATTTTTCTCTTTCAGGACTTTACTCTCTGGAAACCCTGTCCGGCAGCGTGATTGCCGAACACATGATGCAGCAACCAAGGAGGCAGAAAGCTACGTCACACCACGGAACTCCCAGGTGGATTACGATAACGAGTGAAATATTTGTTTTAATACTATTCCTCAGCTTGCCCTTGGAAGGGACATGTCAAACAGTCCTACTTTTTTCTTATCGCACTACTTGTATCATTCTGCTTTAACGCACCTTTTTGAATAAAAATGCATAGCATTAAGACTATTATTGCATTCTTCTTTTATATATATATATGTTCACTTATGACAACTAGCACCCATACACTCTGGTACGGCCAATACGCTAGGGGCTTAAGCATACCCCATAATACGGCATGAGAAGTCCGAACACTTTCGACAGTGCGGCACCCCGAACTTATAGCATTATATGCATCAGCTCCGAATCATGTCTTGGGTCAATATTTGGGTTTGCCCGGCTCCCATGTTTTGGTACCTTACGTTCCGCTATATCGGCTAAGGTAGCACTGGGAGAACTACTGCAATTGTGCCCCGGTTCTGCTCGGCTAAGCACCTCAATAGAGAAAGCTAAAACTGACTATCATGATAAGGCGAGAGACTAGTCGCAGTTCGAGAGGTTTTCGAGTCCCTAAAGATTTATGCCGCTTAGAGTGAGGAGTCGGTCCTGTCTGGCTTAAGGCGTGTATCGCGCCCCGAATTCGGCCTTCCGAATACTAGGGGCTTCACCAAAATTTAAAATTATAGAATTCTATGGCTAAGTGAGAGTGATAATGCATTATAGTCTGATTGCCTTGTTCGTTGTGCCGAGCACCTCCCTCAAAGGACCCAACAATGGGAACAAGAGTGCTTAGGTTTATCCCGAACACCCCAGCACTCGTGGCGTGGGGGCAGAAGCCGAAGACTAGCCATCTCTCAGATTTGATAAACAGCCGAACAGAAGGTAATATTTTAAATTCAAACAAGCGTTGCATAGCGCATATGAACAAGTTTTCATAACTACAGGATTACACGAGCGAGTTTACTCGAATATTATATCTTTCGTACACTCGTCCGCTATGAGACGAGCACCCTTCAGGACACCCTCATAGTACATCTCGGTGTGGCGATGCTCCTTGCCCTCCGGCGGCCCTTCTTAATTAGCTTCACGGCGTCCAGCTTGGCCCATTGTACCTTCACACAGGCGAAAGCCCGGCGCGCACCTTCGATGCAGACGGACTGCTTGATGACTTCCAGCCATGGGCAGGCATCCACAAGCCGCCTCACCAGGCCGAAGTAGCTGCTGGGAAGGGCGTCTCCAGGCCACATCCAGACTATAAAGCCCTTCATGGCCTGTTCGGCCGCCTTGTGCAGCTCGACCAGTTGCTTCAGCTGGTCGCTCAGAGGCATCGAGTGTTCGGTCCCAGTATACTAAGACCAGAACAACTTCTCTGTTGAGCTTCCCTCCTCGGCCTGGTAAAACTGTGCGGCATCCGACACGCTGCGGGGCAAATCTGCGAATGCTCCTGGAGAGCTCCGGATTTGGGTAAGTAATAGGTAATCTACTTTCACATGCTTGCTTTGCATATAGAATGCCTTACCCGCCGCTATCTTCTTCATCGCATCAATCTCCTGGAGGGCCTTTTGGGCTTCAGCCTTGGCACTCTTTGCGCTCTCGAAGGCCGCGGCAAGCTCAGACTGTCGCGTCTTCAAGTCAAGCTCCAATGCCTCGTGCTTCGTCACGAGAGCGTGGAGCTCTTGCTGCACCTCGCCTACCCGAGCCTCATGCCTTTCCCGCCCGGTGCACTCCGTGGTCGCTTTTTTCGGCCTCGGATAGCGCTTGCTTCAGGGTCGCCACCTCGGTCGTGGCCCCTGGCAAATTTATGATGATCCAGTCATTTTGCAATCGCATTCTTTTTATACATATCTATATACTAGGTACTACTTACCTTTGTTCTCCTTGAGCTGCCTCTTGGCACGGCCGAGCTCGTCCTTGGACCCTTTAAGGTCCTTGATACGTCTCCGTCGTATCTATAATTTTTTATTGTTCCATGCCAATATTATTCAACTTTCATATACTTTTTGGCAACTTTTTATATTATTTTTGGGACTAACATATTGATCTAGTGCCCAGTGCCAGTTCCTGTCTGTTGCATGTTTTTGGTTTCGCAGAATACCCATGTCAAACGGAGTCCAAACGGGATAAAAACTGACGGAGCTTATTTTTGGAAAATATGGAAAATTCGGAAGGAAAATCAACGCGAACCAATGCCTGAGGTGGTCACGAGGCAGGGGGGCGCCTTCCCCCCCCCCTAGGGCGTGCCCCCTACCCTCGTGAGCTCATCGTAAGGCGGTTGACGCTCTTCTTTTGCCGCAAGAAAGCTAATATTCGGAAAAAAATCACGGCGAAGGTTTCAGGCCAATCGGAGTTACGGATCTCCATATATATATGAAACGGTGAAACAGAGCCAGAAGAGAACGCAGAACCAGAGAGAGAGAGAGATAGATCCAATCTCGGAGGGGCTCTCGCCCCTCCCACGCCATGGGAGCCAAGGACCAGAGGGGAAACCCTTCTCCCATCTAGGGAGGAGGTCAAGGAAGAAGAAGAAGGAGGGGAGCCCTCTCCCCCTTGCTTCCGGTGGCGCCGGAGCGCTGCCGGGGCCATCATCATCACCGCCATCTTCACCAACAACTTCACCGCCATCTTCACCAACTCTTCCCCCCTCTATGCAGCGGTGTAACCTCTCTCTTACCCGCTGTAATCTCTACTTAAACATGGTGCTCAACGCTATATATTATTTCCCAATGATGTATGGCTATCCTATGATGTTTGAGTAGATCTGTTTTGTCCTAATGGCTATTTGATGATCAAGATTGGCTTGAGTTGTATGTTTTATTATTGGTGCTGTCCTATGGTGCTCTCTGTGTCGCGCAAGCGTGAGGGATTCCCGCTGTAGGGTTTGCAATATGTTCATGATTTGCTTATGGTGGGTGGCGTGAGTGACAGAAGCACAGACCCGAGTAAGTAGGTTGTTTGCGTATGGGATAAAGGGGACTTGATACTTTAATGCTATGGTTGGGTTTTACCTTAATGAATCTTTAGTAGTTGCGGATGCTTGCTAGAGTTCCAATCATAAGTGCATATGATCCAAGTAGAGAAAGTATGTTAGCTTATGCCTCTCCCTCAAATAAAATTGCAATAATGATTACCGGTCTAGTTATTGATTGCCTAGGGACAAATAACTTTCTTGTTGACAAAAGCTCTCTACTAAAACTAATTTAGTTGTGTCTTTATCTAAACAGCCCCTAGCTTTTATTTTCGTGTTCTTTACTTTCTTGCAAGCTTACCTAAAAACACCTACAAAGTACTTCTAGTTTCATACTTGTTCTAGGTAAAGCGAACGTCAAGCGTGTGTAGAGTTGTATCGGTGGTCGATAGAACTTGAGGGAATATTTGTTATACCTTTAGCTCCTCGTTGGGTTCGACACTCTTACTTATCTAAAGAGGCTACAATTGATCCCCTATACTTGTGGGTTATCAGTCCTGCTTTAGTGCGGCGACCTCCGTAGTCAGTGCGGCAGAGGCCAGCAGCGAAGCCTGCATACGCACATTGACATACTTATATTAGACTCCTGCGATATTGTTTGATCCTCTGTTCGTCTTTTCTTTGTGAGCACTGAACAGAGCACCAGGGGCTACTGTCTATGCGGTAATATTTTTCCCCATATTCCAAAAACTTACCTCAAAGCCTGTTAGAAGGCTGGCACGGGCTTCAGTTAGTCCGCTCTTGGCGGACTGAACCTTCTGGACAACGGCACTCATAATAGTGCGGTGCTCTTCGTTGATGGAAGCGCTGCGAAGCGCTCCCAACAGATTGTCCGGTGCCTCTGGATGGACAAAGGTCACCGGCACAGGCATCTTGCCCCTTTTGGAAGGAGGCCGCCTGCCCGAGTCCAGAACCACTGGGGGTTCCGGCGCGGTGTTCGGCTGAGGGCCGAACTCAGAGCCCTCGGGAGCCTTGCTCCCTCTGCTTCCGGAGTCCGGAAGGTCGCCTTGAGGTGCCTCCGGGACTGTCTCCCCTCGACCTGGTGCCTCTTGAGACAATACCTCGGCGTTGTCCGTAGGGCAAGGGGAGGTGGCGGTCGGAAGTGGATCGCTATCCATATCCTACGAGCCCAGGGAGCCGTCCGACGATACGTTGATACAGGCTCGTGGCGGTCTGCATAGTCATAATTTGGCATTAGGAGAGGCAGTGCGACAAAGGTATGCTATGAGTTACTCTGCATCCGAATACTTACGACTTCGCCAGGGGCTTGGCCCTGAGCAGTCACTCGTCTTCGCCTTCGGCGGCATGGTGGCGTAGTCCGGAAGGAGAGTCCTTCCCTTCTTGGACCCTTCGCCCCCCCCCCCCCGGTTGGGGCGGCCTTCCTTTTCTTGTCTCCCCCGACTGGAGGGGGAGCATCTTCATCTTCCTCCTCGTCTTAGGGGGAGGAGTGCGTCGCGGAGTTATCGGACGATGAGTCTGATAACACCTGGCATCGGGAACTCTTTCGGGTTCCCTTGGCCTTCTTGGTCTTCCCTGGCACCTTGTAAGGAGCCGGAGTCAGCATCTCCGTCAGGAGAGCATCGGCAGTGTCTTCAGGCAGAGGGCCCGGATAGTTAGTCTGTCCCCACATCTCCACCCAGTCCTGTCAAAGGCATGGAGCTCAGACCCCGCACATGATTAAGATAGGGGAAATAAAATATCCTACCGGATGTATGGAACTCACCGAATGTGCTCAGCGCTTCGCGCTTAGCCTACGATCCTCGGTGAGAGAGGGAGGGACCTCGGCGCCCTTGAACAACACCCTCCAGACGTCTTTGTATGTCGTGTCGAAGAGCTCGCTCAGAGTTTGGTGCTGGGCCGGGTCGAACTCCCACAAGTTGAAATCCCATTGTTAACACGGGAGGATCCGGCGGATGAGCATGACCTGGACTATGTTGACAAGCTTGAGCTTCTTGCTTGCCATATTCTGGATACATTTCTGGAGTCCGTCCAGCTCCACCGATGAACCCCAGGACTTGCCCTTCTCTTTCCAGGAGGTGAGCCGCGTGGGGTTTTCGGATCGAAACTTGGGGGCAGCCACCCATTTGGCGTCACGCGGCTCGATGATGTAGAACCACACCGATTGCCACCCCTTTATGGTCTCCACGAAGGAGCCTTCAAGCCATATAACGTTGGGCATCTTGCCCACCATGGCTCCGCCGCATTCTGCTTGTTGGCCGCCCACCACCTTCGGCTTCATATTGAAGGTCTTTAACCACAGGCCGAAGTGGGGCCGGATGCGGAGGAAAGCCTCACACACGATGATAAACGTCGAAATGTTGAGGACGAAGTTCGGGGCCAGATCATGGAAGTCCAGCCCGTAGTAGAACATGAGACCACGGACAAATGGATGTAGGGGAAACCCCAGTCCACGAAGGAAGTGGTGGACGAAAACTACCCTCTCGTGTGGTTCAGGGGTAGGAACGATCTGCCCCGCAGCGGGCAGCCAATGCATGATGTTCGTGGCCAAGTATCCGGCTCCACGTAGCTTCTTGATGTGTCCCTCCGTAACGGAGGAAGCCATCCATTTGCCTCCCGCTCCGGACATGATTGGAGAAGGTTGAGGGGAAGGATGTGGGCTTGGGCGTTGGAGCTCGAGTGCGCAAGAGTGGATGAGCAAGGAGGAAGAAGGCGTGGGTAGAAAAAGGTTAGACCTTGTCCCTTTATAAGGGTGGCCAAAACTATGCGCCCCCACTAGCCTAGTAAAACTCGCTTATCCCCCAAGCGCCATAATCAATGGTGCGGTTGGGTTACCCACGCCCGTATTGATGAGAATCCCGTAATAAGGGGGACATGATCTCTGCTTTGACAAGACGTGTCAAAAAACTGCCTCGTGTTATGTGTGGGGCTAGTTAAAGGAAACGGTTCGAATAATCACCGGGCCATGGCATAATGTCATGTTGCCAAGACATGTCAGCAGATTAGATTTGTGGAAATATTATTCTCTCTACGGCAATATGTGGAACTTATTTTTGCAGGGTCGGACACTATCCTCGTATTCAAATTCTTCCGTGGTGTATGCGGAGGAGGAACCCGCCTTGCAATGCCGAAGACAATACTGTGCACCGGACTCATCGTCATTGAAGCCTGGTTCAGGGGCTACTGAGGGAGTCCTGGATTAGGGGGTCTCTGGACAACCAGACTATATCCTTTGGCCGGACTGTTAGACTATGAAGATACAAGATTGAAGACTTCGTCTCGTGTCCGGATGGGACCCTACTTGGCGTGGAAGGCAAGCTAGGCAATACAGATATGTATATCTCCTCCTTTGTAACTGACCTTGTGTAACCCTAGCCCCCTCTGGTGTCTATATAAACCGGAGGGTTTTAGTCCGTAGGACAACAGACAATCATACCATAGGCTAGCTTCTAGGGTTTAGCCTCTCCGATCTCGTGCTAGATCAACTCTTGTAATACTCATATCATCAAGAATAAATCAAGCAAGACATAGGGTTTTACCTCCATCAAGAGGGCTCGAACCTGGGTAAAACATCGTGTCCCCTGCGTCCTGTTACAATCCGCCTTAGACGCACAGTTCAGGACCCCCTACCCGAGATCCGCCGGTTTTGACACCGACACCCACCATGCCGCCTGAGCCGCCCGTAGACCGACCGACGACCTGCAAATTACGCCTTCCAACCATAGCCGCACACATTATGACAGCAAGTCAACCAACCGGACGAAATTCATGCAAACACGGCGATATTTCATACAAACATGACGGATTTCATTACATTCAAATGAACTACGCGGTGCTAGTTCTAGACAGCACATGTATATAATACCTGGCCTAAATGGTTGCCCGCTGATCGATTTGTGTTCATCATGTCTGGCAGCACAATCACCGGACTGCCGAGAGCCCCGGAGGTATATGCGGGGTCGACGAAGGTCCTCGCAAGAAAAGATCTGGCAAGACACCTGATGTGTACGCCGGCGTCGCCTCCGTGGTGGCCTTCATGGGACCCAAGCTGCGGCGGCCTCCCGTGTTCTACTTCTCCTCGATGATGGCGGCGGACGCGGAGGCACTCGCCACCGACTCGTCGCTCTCCGCGCACCCAGCTTATGTCGCTGCTTGCATGGCGCGGCCGCCGGCATGGTAGTCTCGGCCACAGAAACGGGAGACGCAGTACGAGGCGGTGGCGTGGACGGCAGCGACGACGCCCGTGCGCCGCTCCTCGATGAGCTGGCCTGGAGCGGCGAGTTGCTGAACCACATGCCGGCTTGGGGAGGCAACTGGCTCCGTCGAGCGAGGGGAGGGAGGTGGATCAGCGAGCTGCATAGCTCGTATCCGGCGGGCTCGGCGGGCCACCCAGCCGGCTTGGATGCGGAATAACTACTCTTTGTAAGCCATTGTAAGAGTGGACAAAATGGTGAGGAGGAGATAGGAGAGCGGCGGAGGTGTGCGATTCTTGGCCGGTGTTTCGCCTCATTTAAATAGGAGATTAAATAGATGGCAGACGGGAGGAGCTCGGCCGGCGTCGTGTTTAATGCCGGCCCGGTCATGAACGGGCATGTGTCCAGAGTGGGTTTCTCGGCTTCCACACGGGCGGGTTTCATGGAGGCATTTGAATGCGGCAAGGAGGCGTGTTCAGTCGGGCGTGCATCGAGTGGCACCCTCGACTCTGACGTAGGATAGCACATCATTCTTCCACTGACGTGTGGGATCTTTGGGTACATGGCCTGCATATCCGTGACCCAAGCAGGCAGCGCACAACAGAGGAACCTTTGGTGGGCCAGGGCGGTCAGAAGCGGGCATTTCATAAATCGATGATTGTTCATTGAGTGTGACGTCATCCTTTTCATGTAGATAAGCCTACTATGTTGATAGCCCGTTTGATACGTTGTGATTCATAAGGACCGCTACAAACATCAATGTTCTACTTATCACAGATAAGATTGATTAATACCCGTAACAATCCATGTCCTTAACAAAGGGTGCATGCACGTATAGGTTGAGCGTGTGTCTTGCATCGTGTGTTGTGTGCATGCAGGCGTGTGAGTGTTGCGTGCGTGCAAGGGTACGTTTCAGTGTTGCATGCATGTGTGCGTACGTGCGTGTGTTCGTGAGTGCATGTGTACGCGTCAGTGTTGCACGCATGCATGCATGCGTGTGTTCGTTATGTGTACGTGTCAGTGTTGCATGCCTGCATGCGTGCGTGTCTTGCGTGCGTGCATGTGTACGTGCGGGGTGAGGCTACACGTCAGTCGACTGACTTTTTCATCTCTGGTCATTAGATTTTCCAGCTGTTGGATACTAAATCAAGGGCCTGCAGTTTATCATCAAACTCCACCCCTCCCTGAGCCGCCAGCCACCACCGATCGAACTGCCGGCCCCCGCCGCCCGCGGCCGGCCCGCACAGCCACACCGCCCCGCCTGCCCCGAAACCACTCCTCACCATCGG
>NC_041384.1:548537860-548557847 GCF_002162155.2 Triticum dicoccoides
CGAGCTTTTTCTCCGGCGATCCCCACCACACCGCCTAATCAACGCCCCCACCGCCGGCGACTACCACCCAGAGGTCTCACGACTTCGAGTACCCACCGACCACTAATTTATTACCATTTCTATCCTTCATATACACGCTGACGGGTGGGCCCTATGGTAATGTGCGCTGCTGAATGTGGACCGTTTGACTGGTCAATTGATCGTGTCATCAACAAATTACGGAGCTGTATGGTGAGCCAGTGACCATATGATCACCCTAAAATGTATTTTATTAACACAGTACAGACTCAAACTACCATTTCTTTCTTTCATATACGGGCTGACAGGTGGGCCCCATGGTTACGCGCCCCGATGGTGCAACACTAGTTGCGCCACGTGGAACATTTGACTGGTCAATTGATTGTGTCATCAACAAAATACGGAGTTGTACGGGTGAGCCAATGATCGTATAATCATGACATGTATTTTTTAACACGGTACATACGCAAGGTCTCATATATACGTGCAAGCACTCACCACTATAAGCGCACACACGCAGACCCTACCCCTATGAGCACCTTCGAGAGAGTGGGCCATCATATGATCTTGAGATTTTACGAAGTCACCATAGGTGCCTTGTAGTCGAGTGGAACTTCTCCTCCCACTAAACGCACATCGTCGGAAAATACTGAAATTAACCTAGAATAAATGCGAGCACCGGGACTTTGACCTTGGTGGGCTCGAGAAACCACTGTCCTCCTAACCATCCAACCACATGTTGGTTAGCACGACAAAATGTACGTGGTGACCGTGATGAGCTTGTTCTGAAGTCTAGTGACCATATCGTTCTTTCGCTTCAAATGCAATGACCATAAGTGTCGTCAACAAAATACGGAGCACGCATCAAATGCAAAGTCCATCGGTGTCATCAAGAAAATACGGATATGTATCATGAGCTGGATACCATATGATCACCACGAGAATGTATACGGTGACCGTAATGAGCATATTCTGAACTCCAGTGACTGTATAGTGCTTTAGCTTGAAATACAGTGACCATCATGCATGAATGTGTCGTGGGCATGCATACTTTTAGAGGGACGAATGATAGTTTGTGTGCGTATGTGAAAGTGGTGTAGAAAGAGGGGATGTCCGGTGGAGACAAGGAGAGATATGCCCTTCGCTTTTCTTTCCTGTGACTAATATTTTAGGAGAATATATAAACATTCACAATGCAGAACAAATATTTTTGGATGCACCATGCAATTAACTTTCATGTATAATAGTGTACTATTGTATATGCTTATTTTCTTAGTGGCCGATTGCATGTGTGGTGTGGTGGGCACATCATTTCTAGTTGTGGTGGGTCAACATGAGGACTCATGGGTTGGTTCCATCCAGCGCCACATAGGTTGGATCGAGACGCATTATACGAAGACCCATGTGGAGGACTCGGCGTACAACACGAGGCTAGCTACCAGAGTCGCGGAGGACTCTATCCCCACTGGTGATAAGCCGACTATATATGATTTGTAACCCTAGGCCCTGAGTATGTTATAGAAGCTTGGGGGCTAGTTCGTTGATAGTATACACACACGCACAATGCCTGGTATTCACGTGTACTTTGTACACACCCTATCACTAATATATAGTACCAGGAGTAGGCTTTTTCCTCAACTGCAAGGGTCCGAACTAGGGTAAAACTTTGCCTCATATTACCATCCAGCCTAACATTCAGGGATATCCTACCGAATGATATGATGGAATCATATCTTCCAACTACTAAGAGAGAGGTGTGTCTTGGGGGGGCAATGTGTGCGAGAGAGGCCTAAAGATAATGTGCATGCAGGAGACACGTAGGCACAAATATGTGCGTATAGAGGGCTAGTAGAGACCGTGCGTGTGTATATATGCATGTGAGAGAAATAGTGTTTTCCAACTGAGATTAGTGAAAAGAGTGGTACATAGTAGTCAGAAAGAGAGAGAGAGAGAGAGAGAGAGAGAGAGAGAGCATGTGCGTGATACTCCCCGACACCCCGAGAGAGATTGTGAGCATGTGTGAAAGAGAAATGCCGATGCATATAAAGTGTGTGTACTTATGTGGTAGATAGAGAGATATATAGCGCGTTTGTGAGAACGGGTCGAGGCATAGTGCATCTATGTGTAAAAGGCAGTTCTACGCATTAAATTAAAATATAAATGGCATTATTATTTTTGGATGAGATCATGAATTTTGCAAATTGCGTATGGACGAAAATTGGTCTATCAGACACCCATACTCTATTGAATTCTAGCATGTGCATGTGTTTATTTCATATTATCGATCCATAGAACGAGAGCGGTTTGAAATACAGGCAATGGATGCTTTTGCAATTCATATATAAACATTAATTAGTGCACTCCATGTTGTTAGTGTGAAGCACTTTATACATTTGTCACTTGCATGGATACATTCCAAATTGCTAGCTACGAAATAGAATACATGTCGAATTCAACATAAAGGGGGTTTTGAAGATTCGAATTCATAGAAAGTGCATTCATCTATTTGAACCCGAGATAATGGCATTTGTAAATCAGATGTAAAAGGGGGCATCAATCTTTGTTGTGCGTTTGAACATGCTATATATATTCATATGCATGTCTAACTTTTTTTTGCAACCAAGGAGATTATATCTGGAACCATGCAAGAACTGAGGTAAGTTGCATACTTTTTAATATATACTCCTGTACAAGTATATTCAAATGTACCACCTCCATTCCAAAATAATCGTAGCTTTAGGATTTTCAAGAGTAAAGATTTGTGAAGTTTGACAAATCCTGAATGTTCAATTCAAGAGAAGCGAAAACGTTAATGCTTCTGCTCCCAAATATTGAACGAAGTGCCAAATAGGCCTTTGGTCACCCAAAACTGCGCGAGACTAATGTTTGGTGGCAGGAAATTACTGTCCTAACTCTGGCCCGTGTAGCCTATCGGCCCGATGTCCATCAGGGTAGGTTTGTAACTTCACCTAGACACCAGTCTCAACTGCCTCCGAGAAGCATTCATACGCCGTGGGCGCCTAAACACCCATGCGCTCGGCTGAAATCTATCCCGCCCACATTTGGGACACCCGAGATTACTGTCCTACCCCCAACCCGCAATATGTCCGAAATTTTAGATGGGGGCAAAGTTTGTAACTTTCCCCAAATTTCAAACAAGCGCGTCCCAAACCGAAACATTGTTCCCCCTTAGTTTCCCTCCTCCCTCCGTTTCCCTATTCATACTCTGTGGGCGCCAAAATGCCCTCTCCACCAGCCACAAAACCCTGGCCTCCTACGTCCTCCACCCCATAGCGCCCAATCCACTGCCGCCCTCCTCCATCGCGCCGGAGCCGGTACCCCGACGTCGTCGTCCAATGCAACTGCAACCGCAACACCCTCAAGGACTTAGCAGCTGAAGCCGATGTAGAGATGCCTCCATGACGCCGACGCCGATGTGCGCCGTACCAAAACTACTCCGACCATGCTGTCCTGCGCCTCACTACTGCCGCTCCACTGTTGCAACCGTCCACCACACCAAAGTTGTTCCCACTACGCCGTCGTTCACCGCCTCGGATCTGCTTCCCCGCCGCCGACAGACGACCATTGCACCACACTCAACAACTTGGCCATGGGTTCGTCCAAGGCTACACCGTCCTCCACAACTTCTTGTTTCCATCAAACCACGAGTAGATTATTGGAAAAACAGAAGGAGGACACAACACTGTCAGTAGAAAGAGGCACTCCTCTTCCCTTATTCCTGCAAACCTTACGTATCTTCTCACACTGTATTCATCCCAGGAAAGAAACTAGTTCAACGCTTCTTACTGCATCTTCTTCGTGATACTAAATGCACAAGGTTTCATCCCTTTACTATTTCACCTTTCCTAGAGGTCAGTAGCCCACCTGGATTTCAATTCAGGGTCAGTCGAACCGCAATTAAAAGAAGCAGCACCTGCTTAGGCGCGCAGAGCACCTAGTCCGCCTGTTCGCCGGGGAAGCGGCGTATCGGTGTCTATCATAGGGGTTTGGAGTGCAGGAGCTGCTTGTGCCTGATCTGGAGGTCGGCGGGGCTTGAATGGATTGCCGGGTGGCGGTGCCAAGCACGGCGGTGCGGTGAGGTCGAGGGGAGGGCGCAGGCAGGGGACTGGGCCGGTGATCGCTGCCGTTTCGAGGAAGATCGTCAACACTGACTGGCTGGAGGTAGATGAAGGCGGTCTGCCCATTCTTTGTACATCAGATGGTGCAGAAAAAATGGACTGACCTATTTGTTTTCAGTCGAATGCTATTTTCATAGAATCCTGTAGTAACTTAGTGTGCCATGCATGTTGCAGAGCTATCATATGTCTCCCGTCATTTATTTCTCATCGACCTGCTATCTGCTACCTTTACACTGTACTAATTGTGCACACACTTCACCCATACTCACACTATTTTTTTATGCATGGGTATTTTAGACTCTGAAACAGTGTTGATGAATGCTGAAAAGAAAAGACAGAAGTCGCTCCAGTGTAATTCGACGATAAGCACTAAGCGTTTCAGCGCTCTAAAGGATGCAGTGTTAGCAGTTGGAGATTGTAAATGTAGCTCTGCAGTTGATGATCTCAATTGCCACACACAACCATCCAAGGTGCTTGCTTTAACTTCACGCTGTAAAATGTGGTTGCATGTTGCATATGGTGTCTAGCTTGTATTGCTTCCAATTTGGTTAAATTGCATCTGCTTACTTTACACATTATACCTTTGATAATGACATGCCTTCCTGTTTTTGATACATACTCCCTCCGTTCGAAATTACTCGTCCAAGAAATGAATGTATCTAGATGTATTTTAGTTGTAGTACATCCATTTTTATGACAAGTAATTCTGAATGAAGCGAGTACTACATATGTCTATTAACCATGTTCGTACATCAAACTAATGCTCTTTTGTATCCCTCGTCAATCACTTATGATGAGACAGTCACCCGGGTGGGTGACTGTGAGATGCCATACTCGTTTAAAGAGTGCAGTGTCATCCTCCCCACATGATTCTCAAGAAACAGCAAGGCTAAGTGAAGATAGTCAACGTAGCTCTCTAGTTGATGACCGCAATTCCCCCACACCACCATCACAGGTGCTTGCTCTAACTTCGCAGTGTGATATGTGGTTGCATGTTGCATATGGTGTCTAGTTTGTAATGCTTCTAATTAGGGTAAATTGCATCTGCTTAGTTTACACATTATACCCGTGAATATGATATGCCTTCCTATTTTTGGTACACACTACATCTATGTGTCAACCTTGTTCTTACATGAAACTACCTCTCTTTTGTATCCTGCATCAATCACTTATGACGAGTCACCTTTATTTGTTGCATATTGCATATTATTTCTAGCCTATTGCCATGCATTGCTTCTAATTTGGTCAAATGCATTTGTTAGGGCACCCTTTTACTTTGTCAGAGTGATATTGGTTTCATCTTTCATATGGTTTCTAGCTTGCATTGATTCTAACAAGTTCAAGCACCTTGTGCTTAGTTTACACTTTATACATCATACATGTCAATATGTCACGCTATCCTGTTTTTCATACATATTCCATCCTCCTATCATGTGGCTGCCTTACAGGAAAGTAGTGTTCGTCAGTATCATGCATCAATGAGTTCTGAAGAGCAAATTTTATTCCTTTTTCTTGTGGATTTGACTTGACAAGGCAAAATCAAGAAAGAGGAAGGAAAATAGTAAGAAAGGCGATGATGGTGGTCCTCTGCAGCAACGTAAATAGAGCATCTGTACCGATTCTCCTTGTACTGATGGTGCATTACAAGGTCCAAGTCTCCGCTCCCCTACTCCACCATCCAAGGTGCTTGCTCTAACTTGGTAGTGTGATATCTGGTTGCATGGTGCATATGGTGTCTAGCTTGTATTGCTCCTAATTAGTGTAAACTGGATCTGCTTAGCTTACACATGATACGTGTGAATATGACATGCTTTCCTGTTTTTGGTACATACTATATCTGTCTATCACACCATGTTCTTACATGAAACTACTCTTCTTGTGTATCCTGCATCAGTGACTTATGATGGAACACATTTAAGTTTGTAGTGTGATATTGGTTTGCGTCTTGAATATGATTTCTAGCATGTATTGCTTCTAGTTTGATGAATGCCACCTATGATGAGACAGTTTTAACTTGGCAGAGTGATATTGATTGCACCTTTCATATGGTTTCTAGTTTGCAGTGCTTCTAATTTGTTGAAGTGCCTTCTTCTTAGTTACCACATCATAGGTGTGAATATTTCAAGCCATCCATTTTTTTCGTACATATTCCATCCTCGTATCATGACTTTGCCTTTCATCAGAGTAGTGTTCGTCAGTATCATGCATGAATGAGTTCTGAAGAGCGAATTATATTCCTTTTTCTTGTCGGTTTGACCTCACAATGCAAAATCAATAAAGCTGAAGGAAATTGGCAATGCACTGGATGATGGTGGTCCTTCCGAGCAACTGAAACGGAGCTTCTCTACAGATTCTATGCTGCCATCCTCCCAACAAGATTCGCAAGACAACGCAAGGCTAGACAGTCAACGCAGTTGTGTAGATGATGAGCACATCTCCCCTACTCCACCATCACATGTGCTTGCTCTAACTTGGCACTATTATATGTGGTTGCATGTTGCGTATGATGTCTAGCTTGTATTGCTTCTAACTTTGTTGAATTGCATCTGCTTACTTTACACATAATGCCTGTGAATATGACACGTGTTCCTGTTTCTAGAACATACGTGTACATGATGAGCACATCTCCCCTACTCCACCATCACAGGTGCTTGCTCTAACTTGGCACTATTATATGTGGTTGCATCTTGCGTATGATGTCTAGCTTGTATTGCTTCTAACTTTGTTGAATTGCATCTGCTTACTTTACACATAATGCCTGTGAATATGACATGTGTTCCTGTTTCTATAACATACGTGTATATGATGACCACATCTCCCCTACTCCACCATCACAGGTGCTTGCTCTAACTTGGTACTGTTATATGTGGTTGCATTTTCTGTATGATGTGTAGTTTGTATTGCTTCTGATTATGTTGAATTGCATCTGCGTAGCTTACAACTTAGACCTGCAACGATCACTTACCCATAAGACACATTTAACTTGTGACTGTGATGTAGGTTGCATCTTGCATTGTCTTCTAGCTTGTACTGCATCTAATTTCTTGAAATGGCACTTACGACGAGACACTTTTTACCTGATAGAGTGATATTGGTTGCATGTTTATATGGTGCCTAGCTTTCATTTCTTCTAATTTTGTTGAAATGCCTTCCGCTTACTGTTTTTTCATACATATTCCATCCTCCTATCGTACGTGTGAATATGAAATGTTGTCTTTTTTGTATATATTCCATCCTCCTATCCTGCGCTTGCCTTACATCGAAGTAGTGTTCGTCTGTATCATGCATCAACCAGTTATGCAGAGCTAATTTTATTCATCTTCTTGTGGTTTTAACTTCATAAGGCAATATCAGAAAATAGGAAGGAAAATAGTAAGTTAGGGGATGTTGGTGGTCCTCCGCATCGACGCAAACAGAGACTCTCTAGATTTGCCACTGCTACTGCTAATGAAGTTGAAGTCCCAAGTCTACATGATGAGTTCATCTCCCGTACTCCACCATCGCAGGTGCTTACTCTAAGTTGACAATGTGATAATTGGTTTCATGTTGCATATGTTGTCTAGCCTGTATTTCTTCTATTTTGATTAAATCGCACCTGCTGAGTTCATAGGTTATACGTGTGCATATGACATGTCATTCTGTGTCTAGAATACACTGCATCTATCTATCATACCATGTTCTTACATCAAAGTACTGCTGTTGTGTATCCCGCATCAGTCACTCATGATTGGACACTTTTAACATGGCAGTTTGATAGTGGTTGCATCTTGCATTGATTTCTATGTTGTACTACTTCTAATTTTTCGAATTGCCACTTATGACACGACACTTTTAACTTGGCAGAGTAATATTGGTTGCATCTTTCATATGGTGTCTAGCTTGCATTACTTCTATTTTCTTGAAAATCCTTCTGCTTAGTTTACACATCGTAGCTGTGAATATGTCATGCCGTCCTGTTTTTCTTACATATTCCATCCTCATACGGTTGTCTTACATTAAAGTATTGCTTGTCTGTATCATGCATCAATGAGTTCTAAAGAGCGATTTTATTCTTTTGTGTTGTGGGTACGGCTTGACATGGCAAAGTCAAAAAAGAGCAAGTAAAATAGTATAGTACGGAGTGGTGTTACTCGTAGAGTGAAACAGAAAAGGATCTGCTGTCCAGATTCTGCTAGTACTTATAGTGCAGTAGAAGGTCCAAGTCCACCGGCTAAATCTACGAACACAGTATCACCTGCTCCACCAGCTGCAGCATCCGCTTCCACTGTACCAGCATCTCAACAAGTTACTCGTTTGATTGCTCCAGAACTGGCCAGTTCCCAAGGTGCCTTCACACCTAACACTACTTCCAAAGCACCGCTGACACAACAGGACTTGGCAAGATCAGATGAACCTCATGAACATCAACACCAAGACGGTACCTGGCCGAGTCAAGTTGCAGTTGCATGCTACTTTATATGTACTCTCACAGTTTGATGTACACTAACACTTTCCATATTCGTTTTTGAACTAGCACCACGACGCAAGCGGAAACAGACATCAGGGATAATGCTTGACAGATTAACAAAATCTAAAGGAGGGAGAATGGAGATCCATTTTGAGGCAGTTTTAAAAAGGCCACGTGATGCTACAAAGTCAGCTAAGTTAGTATGAGAGTAAGTCGTTGCCGTTAGGTGTCATGCACGTATCCTCCCAACGTGGATCCAGTACAGGAATGAGAAAGACAATACCCAGTTTAACACCTTCCTTGACCATTTATCCGTAAGTAATGTTATTCATCGCAATTAGTAATATTGTCTTGCTCTGTCCCATACTTTCTAGCTTCCTCCTAATAAGACTCACATTCTTTTTTCAACAGATGAGGTTCAAGTTGGATCTGAAAGGTGATGCAACTAAACAAGCATGCACTCATGTTTTTCAGTCTGCTCTGCGACAGTATCGGTACCACCTTAGAAAATCTCACTTTGAAGGCAAGCCTAACAATGAAATTGCCCAAACATCTCTAGTGGAATATATTACAGAAGAAGACTGGACAACCCTCGTTAAACACTGGTCTGATCCAAAGTATCAGGTAGGCTATATGTATTTGATCAGACCACATATTGAACTTGTATTTATGTATGTGCCTTACAAGTGTATCTTCTTCTAGGCTAACTATTTGAAGAACAAGACCAACCATTCTAAAGTGAAATTCCAATAGACAACAGGATCTCGTAGCTATATTGCACACTGCGAGGCTCTTGTAAATAGCAACTACTTCCTTCTTTTTTCTGTGCCATATTATCGTCTCTATATTGACTTGTTCCAAATACAGAGGAAAGCCTATGCGGACCAAAAAGAACCTGAACTGAATGTAGTGCAAATCTTCAAGCATTGCCACACCAGCAAGATGAAGGGCATGAGCACACTAGTTCAAGCCGCTGTTGTAAGTCCTTACTCCTCCTGCCTTTGAACTGATTGGTACTATGATGTGTTCATTTAACTACTTGGTTTGCAGCCAATGTCAGTTACTCTGTTCACTTTTATACACAGTTGTCTTAACGTATCATTTCACCTTACATGGTTTAAAAGAGATGAAGGATACTCTTTTGGTCTTGATCTGTATTCTAGTTGTTATGTTCACATGCGCACACAATGATAAAATAGCATGTTTGTTTTATATTTGTTTGCCCATGATATGAATGATGTCATACTATGTTCATCCTACTTTAAACCATGTCTCTTTATCCTTAGATGTCAACGAATGTGAGGAAATAGACAATACAGTAGGCATGCTACATGGACATATGTTCCGAAAGTGGTTTTATTATGTAGTTGGCACTACAATACATGCTAATGTATTACAGTAGTTCACCAAAATAAGTTATGTATAAACGGGTAACCTACTTTGTTTGTTTTTGTCTCATTAGTAACTTATCTGGTACACCAATCTACAAGTTCATACTTTCAGGAAGCTATGGAAAAAATGATTGAACAGCCACAGCCACCTGAAGGTGACGAGGCTACCACAGGCACAATGTCACCTCTTGCTGCAGTGCATTATTATCTCTCCACCAACAATGCAAAAAGCACCTTCCTGCGTAATTCTGGGTTGGTTGTCAAGGTAACCTCGTCCAAATCGCCTACTAAACAAAATCTTCCTGCTAGACAGAGTGATATATCTGTGCTCCAGACACAAGTCCAATCCCTAATGTTTGTCGTTTTGGAAACAAGAATAATGGTTGACAAATGTCGTCAAGATATGAATGGTTTTGAAACCAGACTATCAGACATTCACTTCTTTGTTCAAGAGCAATGGCGGAAAAAAGGTGAAGATCGTGCTGCTCCATCAGATTCTACAGCCTGAAACATTAGCACTTAGGTCAAATGATCGGTGCTTCTATACAGCTGATGGTGCTTTTATCTGCAAGGACTGGAAACTTTATGCCAACAGGCCTTTTGTTGTGATACATCATTTATGATGCTGCCAAAGGCTGTAATAATTACGACGCTATTTTTGTATAGTGTAGGTTTATCTTAGTAATGTATTCGTCCGAAAGCTCGTAGGAGCCCAACATGCTAACATTCCTCGAGCCCATTCCAATTGGGCTACAAGTGATTATGGGTCGAAATTTGCATGTAGCCCACTAAAAATATCTGGGCCTAAATCAGCATAAGATTTCATATTTTTCTGGTAGGCCTGTGCCCATAGTGTGCCTTTAACAGGCCTAAACATAATTTGGGCCCTCAGTAACAATAGGCCGTTTACAGGTGTAAATATCTCGAGCCCATAAAAAATATGGGCCTTTAAAAGACCGAAGTGAGATTGGGCCCATTTACGATGCAGATCTTTCATAGGACGAAATTCGGATGGGCCGTAAATGCGCCGACCTAATACATGGGCCTTTAACAGGCCAGAAGTTCGGTTGGGCTAGATTATCGTCATGTTTATATGGGCCGTTAATGGGTCCGATGTGATGTTGGGCCACATATGGTGCATGGATTTCATCCGACGTTAACAGGCCGAAAATCACAACAGGCCGAAAGTGGCCCAAATTTATAGTGGGCCTTTAACAGGCAGAATGTCAGACATGGCCGAATAGGACCCAAATCCTTCATGGTCGTTTATGGGCCTAAAGTTTCAAAGGGCTGTAAATGGGCCCAAATGAAGCAGGACCTTTAACAAGCCGGAAATACACTGGGCCGTAATTCGGCCCATACACTTATCGGACTGTTAACGGGCCAGAAGTGACCATGGGCCGCGATGATGACAAGTTTAGGACAAGCCATTGATGGGCCCATTTCACACTAGCCGTACGGGCCTTAACTGAGAATGTTGGTCCTTTAGCTGGGCCGGCCCATTTTGGCCCGCAAAATCTCATGGGCCTTTAGCTGGGCCGACCCATTATGATACGCAAAATCTCATGGGCCTTTTGCTAGGCTGGCCCATTATGGACCGCAAAATCATGTGGGCCTTTAATTGGGCCGGCCCATTTAAACTTTATGGACCACTTTTGGGCCGGTCCACGTGTCAACATATCATAGGTGCATCTCGCCCATTGGATGAGTGACACCTGTGCCAACACGGAGCTGACACGTGTTTCTGTCAGCCAATCAGAAATTTACAAGTGGAAAATCCCAATTGGTCTGGGCCGTTAACGGGTTATCGGATCCAAAATCGGACCCCGATAGCTTAACGGCGTTCCGTTACGGTGGATGCCACGTGTCGGTCACCCTTGACGAAAGCACTTCTGTGACGTGCGATTTATCGTCATGGAAGTGGACACTTCCGTGATGATAATTTTGGTAATGTCATGGAACACTTCTACGACAGCACAGGTATGACTATCTTGATTCTGTCATAAATTTGCCATGGATGTACATGCATGATAGAAAACATGACCTACTGTGACAAACACATATCATCACGGAAGTGTATTTTTTTGTAGTGAAGATCGTAGCTGAGGTAACAAGCTAAACGTCGAAGTCCATGCGGAACTACTAGCGAGACTGAAGTCTCTCTGCAAAACATAAATTAAGCAAACGTGAGTACATATGTACCCAACAAGACTTACATCAGAACTATCTACATATGCATTAGTATCAACAAAGGGGGTGGTGGAGTTTAACTGCAACAAGCCAGCTTTGACTCGGTGGCTATCCTAAACTACTACTGCAAGTAACTCTTTTGAGGTGGCGCACACAAGTCCACATATTCACCATTTCAATACACCACTATGGATCCACTCCCGTCTCCCTACGAGAACGTCATCCATAGTACACACGCTTATCTTGCACATTTTAGAGTATCCACTTTCACTTGTCTATGAACTGTAGAGGCAACCCAGAAGTCCTTTACCGTGGACACGGCTATTCGAATAGATCATTTATAAGCCTGCAGGGGTGTACTTATTCAGACATGCTCTCGCCACTTACTACCATGTACACGTCGTGTATCTCGGCAACCTTCAAGCGGAAGCCTGGCGAGGGAGTCGACCATGACCTAACTAACCACACAAGTCTCTAGTCCAGGTTTATTGCCTATTCCGGTTCCATCCGCGAGGAGATCTGGTCGGGGTTTCTCTCACAGCCCCAAACGATGTGTGCAGGGTTCCCGAGACACCAAACGGGTGCCCGGTACACCGTGCCACGGTGTATCTACCACATCATAGCCCACCCCTAGGGTCAGCACTACGCACGGCCTCCAACACATATCCTACAAACACCAGAAACAAGTTGCAACTCCTGGACAGAGATCAAGGCGATTAATAAGTCGAGAGAGTCAATTAAGGATCCCAATGTGTGGTAGTAGCTGTTCATGGATCACAAACACAGAACTCAGTTCCTGATGACGGTTTCAATGAGACAACCCACCATGTACTCCTATATGGCCTCTCACCGCTACCTTTACCAAATCGTGTTCACACACTTAGCTCACACACAGTAGGACATGTTCATCACCATTCTAATTCATCCCCGATGAATCAGACCTGACTCAACTCTAAGAAGTAGCAGGCATGACAACAAGCATGAATTAGTAGGCACATCAGGGCTCAAACAACTCCTACTCATGCTAGTGGGTTTCATCTATTTACTGTGTCAATGACAGGTCATGTAGAGGAAAAGGGGTTCAACTACCGCAGCATGTAACAGTTGAATCGTTGTTGTCCTAATGCAGTAAAAGAGAGCAGGAGCGAGAGTGTGGGATTGTATCAGAATGAACAAGGGGGTTTTGCTTGCCTCACAGAGTGGTCGAGGGGTACTGCCATTCAACTGGATACTCTTGAATATCCTCGGGAGCAGAACCTACCACGGAGATCACACCGGTAACACAATCAATACATGGCAATATGCAACATTAAAAATTAAGAAAACGTGAGTACAAATGTACCCAGCAAGACTTACATCAGAACTATCCACATATGCATCAGTATCAACAAAGGGGGTGGTGGAGTTTAACTGCAGCAAGCCAGCTTTGACTCGGTGGCTATCCTAAACTACTACTACAAGTAACTCTTTGGAGGTGGCGCAATCGAGTCCACATATTCATCATTTCAATACACCACTCATGCTTATCTTGCGCATTTTAGAGTATCCACTTTCACTTGTCTATGAACTGTACAGGCAACCCAGAAGTCCTTTACCGCAGACACAGCTATTCGAATAGATCATTTATAACCCTGTAGGGGTGTACTTCTTCACACACGCTCTCGCCACTTACCACCATGTACACCTCGTGTATCTCAGCAACCTTCAAGCGGAAGCCTGGCGAGGAAGTCCGGCACGACCTTACTAACCACACAAGTCTCTAGTCCAGGTTTATCGCCTATTCGGGTTCCATCCGCGAGGAGATCTGGCCGGGGTTTTGCTCACAGCCCCAAACAATGTGTGCAGGGTTCCCAAGACACCAAACGGGCGCCCGGTACACCATACCATGGTGTATCTACCACATCATAACCCACCCCTAGGGTCAGCGCTACGCACGGCCTCCAACACATATCCTACAAACACCAAAAACTAGTTGCAACTCCTGGACAGAGATCAAGGCGATTAATAACTCGAGAGAGTCAATTAAGGATCCCAATGTGTGGTAGTAGTTGTTCATCGATCACAAACACAGAACTCAGTTCCCGAGGACGGTTTCAATGAGACAACCCACCATGTACTCCTACATGGCCTCTCACCGCTACCTTTACCAAATCGTGTTCACACACAGTAGGACTTGTTCATCACCATTCCAATTCATCCCCGATGAATCAGACCTGACTCAACTCTAAGTAGTAGTAGGCATGACAACAAGCATGAATGAGTAGGCACATCAGGGCTCAAACAACTCCTACTCATGCTAGTGGGTTTCATCTATTTACTGTGGCAATGACAGGTCATGCAGAGGAAAAGGGGTTCAACTACCGCAGCATGTAACAGTTGAATTGTTGTTGTCCTAATGCAGTAAAAGAGAGTAGGAGTGAGAGAGTGGGATTGTATCGGAATGAACAAGGGTGTTTTGCTAGCCTGACAGAGTGGTCGAGGGGTACTGCCCTTCAACTGGATACTCGTGAATATCCTCGGGAGCAGAACCTACCACGGAGATCACACCGGTAACACAATCAATACATGGCTATATGCAACATTATGATGCATGCAAATGACATGGCAAAATGAGTGTGTTGGGCTAATGCAACTAAAACCAGGGTGGTTTGAACTTATTTGAATAAAAGATTCAAATACAAGCCTAAACTATGAACTCATATAAGTGCATTATCATGTTTCATCTAATCAGCAAGGTTAGGTTCCTCTAACATGCATGAAACTAGTACAGATGGATAGATTGGATTTTTTGATCATTTTTCATATATAACTTATTTTATTTGGAGTTACGACTGATTTTATATGACTTTTAGAAGTTTATAACATTTTCTGAAATAAATAAACCATTTAAGATACTTAGTCCCAGTGTAAGGACTAGTGTGAGGACTTAGTCATGAGGCCAACGCATCTTTGTAGTAGCTTGAGAGGGGTTTAGCGGAATCGAGAGACGCAATATAAGACAAGGATTTAGACAGACTCGGGCCCCGGGAAACATCATCCGATAATAGCCCTACATGCTGTTTGCGGCTAGATCTCATTATGCTCATGAGAGAGTTGCTACATAAGCCGGCTCCCCCGTTGTGTCTAGCCCTTGATATTGTTTTCTGTCCCTCTTGGGATGCCCTGCCCCTCCTTATATATGTTGAAGGGGCGGGTTACATGACTAGTCCTAGTAGGATTAGGATTACTCTATTACAAGTGGAGTCCTAGTCTTGCTTCCTTTTTAGGAGAATACTCCTTATGTCTTTCTTCTTAAGCTGGCCCATCATAACGTGAGCTGGCCTTATGGTCCTTGGGCTTTGTTGTCTATCTGACCCGCCCACCGGGTTACTAATGAGTCGTCAAGATCAGGTGGGTTATCTTTGAATCGCCAAAAGCTCCGGGCGGGTCACCAGTGAGTCGCCACGCTCCAGCCGGGTCATACATCCGGCGGGTTACACCGCGGGGTATATCCCCGAAATTAGCCCCAAGTTTAATTTGGATTTATCCATGTTAAACTGATCTGCTACATAAACACAAGAACAAATTTAACAGGTTGTGCTTCGGGTTAAAAAAAATTGTAAGTCGGCACCTGATCATCCTTAAGTCCTTGTCATTTCCTCCTTCTAGAAAATCAGGGTCAATAGGCCGGCTTCATAATCAACTTTCTTGTAGAAGAAATATTGTAAATAAAGAATCCATTTGATTCGGTCTTTAATGCTTTGATTCAAAAATATTGGTCTTCAAATATTCAATTGATATACAGCCAGCTTGAAGATGTAGGGCTTGCCGGTTTATGATTACGACCATTGTCGGGTTATAAAAACTGTTAATTCTGGGTCATGATTGTTGCCAACGCCGGTTCATGATTATTGATGACGCCGAGTTATGATTGTTGTAGACACTGGGTCATAATGATTGGGGACGCCGGGTCAATCTGGTTTTCTCAAAATAGAGAATTTGAAAATATTTCTCCCGTGTATCCGTGTTACCTGTAGCCCCCAAGTCTTGAGCAGAGCAAAGTGATGACTTAAGACTTACTTCAATATAAATAACCACTTTGAAGAAATCCGTGTTGTTCATCTCAGTCGCTAGTAAAAAACTTAATATTCCATATATGTAGCCCCCAAGTGCCGGGTTGTCATGCTTGCAGCAACCTAGGACTTTGTAATTATCTGATGCTCAAAAAACTTCAACCAGTGTAGACCCCAAGAGTCGGGTCATTATGCAATAATGAGCAGGGACTTTGTATGTATGATCATGTAAATTCAAGCGGCAATGTGTAGCCCCCAAGGGCCGGCTTAGTAAGATAATTCTAAGTTGGGACTTTATATATATTTCTTTGAATAGAACATCATATGATGTAACCCCCATCATGGGGCGTGAACCCACGTCCGCAAGGTTAAGAGCTTTGTGCTTTACCAACTAAGCAGTGGACCCTTCAATATAATGGAATAAGACTTGTGTACCTTGAATTGTTGACAGGAGCAATTGGTAGCCCCCAAGGGCCGGCTCATTACAATGTGATGAGTCGGATCTTCAATAAAGTGAGCCAAAAAATGACTTTGCATTAGCCCCCAAGTGCCACAGTGCATGCTGGCAGTGACATGGGACTTGCATATTTGATATAATCTCAATCTGAATAATGTAGCCCCCAAGTGCCGGGTCGTAAGCCTGCAGCGGCTCGGGACTTTTCCTTTCATTGTAGATTAAATCATATCCATTGATAAAATAATTACCATTGCACTGAAGCGACTTTGAAGACCTTCATCATAATATTGGCTATTGATAACCATAATAAAAATCCAACCATATTAGCTATTAAAGATTTGAATAATATAATCCGGTTTGGAGAACCGGTTCCTGTGATATTGAATCGTACTGCCGGTTTAGGATACATGTGCAGTAAGGGTGATAACCTAATTTTAGAAGCCAAAACTTCCAAATGTTTATGATTGTTATATGATGGCGACTTATCATCCAAAGTCAAGCCGAGTTAATCGAAACCACATATATGCTTCAGATATGAACAAAAAGTCCCAAGACAAACCCAAAGGACTGTTTTCAAAAAACTTAAGTCAAACAAAGAGAAAAAAGAAAGGCTTATGATTCGAATACGATAAGTAAGCCAGACCAAAAGGGGTTAAGCTAGGATTTGAATACGATCGGGAAGCCCCCTAGTGGTTTTGGCATTGCGCCGATCACGAGGGTACCGACAGCTATGTTCTCTTTGGTTCGAATACGACCTATGTTTGAACAAGAAGCCCCCAAATGATCTTGAGAGTTTTTTAACGACTCTGATTCGAATACGATCAATGTTGGACCCAAAAGGGGTTAAGCTATGATTCGAATACGATCAAGAAGCCCCTAGTGGATTTGGCATTGTGTCGATCAAGAGGGTACCGACAGCTATGTTCTCTTTGGTTCGAATACGACCTATGTTTGAAGAGGAAGCCCCCAAGTGATATTTTGTAATGATGAGCCCATAAAGCAGGATACACATGTTCGAACCGTGCATCATGGAAACAAGTTCTCTTTGGCAACCTTTAATTTTTCTGAGGCCTCGAACTTTGCGATTTCCCTTGAGCCGGATTCTGAACCGGAATCTTCTCCTGATAACTCGGAGCTCTTGAATTCACTAAAACCGACCAATTTTGCCAGTTATGTCTGTGTAGCCCCCGAGTCTGAAGACGACTCGAGGAGTTGTCTTGAGATTCTCCATATTTGACCGTGATATAAACCAGTATGAGTCATTGAACAACTCAGTGATATAATAATCCATTTTGCAGTAGATAACTTGCCCTGCATTAAAGAACTTACAAGCCAGAGCAATTTCTCTTTGAAAGAAAGTAATATGTAATATAACAACATATTGAATGGATTTCACCTGATATGTCAGGCCAGAAATTATCCACCGCGGAGTTGATGGTCACCATGGTGAAGTTGAAATCAATTACGATCGAGTCGGCCGCGGGAGCAGACAAATGAGCTGGAAGGGACATCTTAAACCGGTTCGGACAGGACATTTGGCCGTAGTATTGTAAGCCGGTGCGGTCACGACAGAGTCAGCCGCAGCATTGGAAACGGCAAGGACGCGGGCGAGTCAACCGCGGGCGGGCGAGTTGATGTAAACCGGGCCACAGGATCGGCGACTTGCGCATGTTCATTCACCGGGTGGTATGACACGGACGAAATATAGTTCCTTCTGGAAAACTGTAATTAAGGCAACCGGAAGTGAACTGAAAATGAGCACAACCAACCATCCTGAAATAGATGGCCAAACTGAGAAGGTAAACCCGTAGATAAAACACTATTTCATGTGCTTTATCAGTGCTCATCCATCCTATTGGTCCAAGTGGCTTTCTCTGTGTGAATTCTGGTACAATGCCAATGACATTCCTCTGTTGGCAAGACTCCATTTGATATTTTATATGGACAAGCTCCAAGATACTTTGATATTTCTGCTTCTCACACTATAGCATTTCCTGATATTGTTGTTTGGCTGGAACAGAGAGCTCTTGTTGTTGATTTAGTCAGACAACATCTTCACAGCTCAGCAAAAGATGAAATCTCAAGCAGATAAGAACATACTAACTGACATACAGTTTGTAGTTGGTGACAAGGTATTTTTGAAACTGTTGCCTTATGTCCAATCCTTGTTTTCAGTTTAGCTAATCATAAATTTTCCTCCAAGTACTATGGGCCATATATACCATTACTAAAAAGATTGGCCAACTGGCGTATCGATTAGAATTGCCCAGTTCAAACAGAGTTCGTCCAGTGTTCCATGTTCCTCAGTTGAAACCTATGTTACTTCTCCACTTGAGGTACAACCATCTCTTCCATACTCGGATGCTTTTCTTCGAGCAGTGCATGTCCATGTTCTCCAGCACCGGGTTCGACATTGTAGACTCATACAATTCCTCAAGTACTGGTTCAGTCAACTACCTGGGACTGGGAGGACCTAGAGTCTCTACCAGTATGTACTACTCCCTCTGTCCCAAAATATAAGAACGTTTTTAACACTACACTAGTGTAAAAAACGTTCTTATATTATGCGACGGAGGGAGTACTTCCATATCAAAAAAAATCTGTACAATTGTCACATCCCTAGTTCTGGCATGCTCTGAGCTAGCTAGTCTTGTGTTGCATCAAGTCTAAAATTTCTGAAAGTTGAATTGAGGTGTGTTGAAACCCTCAGAATCAGTTCAAAAATAATCAACATTTAATTCTCATCCAATGAGCACAAGGAAATGTTCCTGTTACTCTGAGAAAATATTGGTAAGAGGTAAAATTCAAACCAATATTTTTGAAATCACAGAAATATTTATTTTGGGCCTTTGACTTAAATCAATGACATATTTGAGTTGAATTTATTTCTACTATATAAGAAATAAAGTTCAAATATTTTTGTAAGTTGCCTGTGACCTTGGACTAGTTTCTGAGCTCACATAACAATTTACAGAAAGTTCAAAAAAATGATTTGACATTTTAAATCAAATCAAAACCAATTGCAGAAAATAGAAAACATTAATAAATAGAAAAACTGGAGAGAGAGAGAGAGAGAGAATCTACCTAGCGCCTACCTGTACGGCCTGCTGCTGAAGCCGGCCCAGCCCATCCCCACCTCCCCTGTCGTCTTCCTCCTCTTGCCACGAGGACAAAGGGCGCGTGGTCGCCGCGCACGAGCCACCTCCTCCCTGCCTGCTTCATCCCAGATGCGTCTAGGCGACGCCACGCACTCCCCTCGACCCTCTCCCACTCTCCCCCATGCTCATCCCCTC
>NC_041384.1:548558315-548574397 GCF_002162155.2 Triticum dicoccoides
ACCAACGCGGCCACCATCATTCCGATGACACCCTGGAGCTACCCACGAGCTCCGCCTCGTCCCTCTCTTCCTCCTCAACAAGCCACCCGACGCCAGAAGCCCCTGGACGCCGCAAGAACCGTCGTTCCCCTCGTCGGCCGCCGAAGATCGTCGCCGTTCATTTTCTGCCTCCGGTGCCTCCCCGAGCTCTCTGACCCTCCCGTTTGACTCACTGTGAGCTCCTCTGCCGCTCCCCTCTCTCCCCGTGCTCTGTTGCGCCGTGTACCCGCCATTTCCACCAGAGCCGAGAGTCGGCCGCCGCCGTTCTTGTCGCCGTCGTAACAAGAGCTAGCAAAGCTCGTTCCCGAGCACGACTACGTGCTCCGCAGCTCTGCAGCAAGCTAACGTCACGACCAGCTCATCTTCTCGTGCACCATAGTGCTGAGCCGCTCGAACCCGAGCTCCGGCAACCACCGCGGGCTCCACTCGGGTGAGCTCCGGCCTCCCCACGACCCAGCACTTGCACCGTTCGACGCACGGGAGCAAGAGCTTTCCAACGCACCCAAACACGCTTCGAACGAGGCCCTGTACCGCTTTTCCGAGCCGCGTCACCGTCTCGACCCTCGCCGGCGACTAAATGCTGGCGGGTTGACCGCTTTGACCGGCAGGGTTTGACCCCGCTCGTCCGGGTTGACCCCGGTTTGACCTCCCCTGGGTCCTGACGTGTGGGCTCAGGCACCTGTTTAATTTGTGTTAGTTTAATTAGTGTTAATTAACTTAGTTAACCCACTGAATCGCTCACATGTGGGCCCAGCCCTGCTAACATTTTAGTTAGTGTTAGCTTAGCGCTAATTAACTTAGTTAATTAACTGAGTCACTGACCAGCGGGCCCCACTGGCCAGGTTTGACCTCGACCGGCCCTGTTGACTGCTGACGTCACAGTGACGCAATGCTGACGCAATAAGTGTTTTCTGGATTTATTTTTATCCAGGAAATTCCAAAAAATAGCCAAAACTTCTAAAAATCATAGAAAATCAACCGTAGCTCCAAATCAAACAATTTATATATGAAAAATGATCAGAAAAATCCAAAGAATCTGTTTATGGCATTTTCATGCATGTTAGAGAAACTTATGTCCTTTGCTTAGGACAATTCAATTAAATGGCATTTAAGAAAGCACATATGGAGTTTGAATTTGAACCTTTGGTTTAAACCAACTTCATTTAATATGTTGCTAGTTGCGTTAGTTCAATCAACAGCATATTGCCATGTCATGAGCATGCATCATATTGTTGCATTGCATTGATTGTGTTTCTTCTGTGATTGCCGGTGGTTGTTCCCCTTCGGTAGACGATGTTTCCGACGGTGAGATCGATGACACCGATGAAGAACTATACTATCTTCAGAAGTGCCAGGCAAGCAAACCCCCTTGTTCATTCCGATACAAACCCACTTGCTCGCTCCTGATCTCTTTTACTACATTAGGACAACAACGATTCAACTATTACATGTTGCGGTAGTTGAACCCCTTTCCTCTGCATGACCTGTCATTGCCACAGTAAATAGATGAAACCCACTAGAATGAGTAGGAGTTGTTTAAGCCATGATGTGCCTACTCATTCATGCTTGTTTGTCATGCCTGCTATTGCTTAGAGTTGTGTCAGGTCTGATTCGTCGGGGATGAATTGGAAAATGGTGAACATGTCCTACTATGTGTGAGCTAAGTGTGTTGAACACGATTTGGTAAAGGTATCAATGAGAGGCCATGTAGGAGTACATGGTGGGTTGTTTCATTGGAACCGTCCTTAAGCACCGAGATCTGTATGTGTGATTTAAGAACCAGTTACTACCATGCATTGGGATCCTTAATTGACCCTCTCGGCTTCTTAACCACCCTAGTCCTCTGTCCAGGAGTTGCAACTAGTTTCTTGTGTTTGTACGATATGTGTTGGCGGCCGTGTGTAGCGCTGACCCCAGGGGTGGGCTATGATGCGGTAGATACACCGTGGTCGGGCATGCCGGGCGCCCGTTTGGTGTCTCGGAACCCTGTACACATCGTTCGGGGCCATATGTGGAAACCTCGACCGGACTCCTTGCGGATGGAACCCGGATAGGCGATAAACCTGCACTAGAGACTTCAGTGTTTAGGTAGGCCGTGGACGACACCCTCGTTGGGCTTCCGCTTGAACGTTCGTGAGTACATGTCGTGTAAACGACGGTAAGTGGTGAGTGCGTGTATGAAGAAGTACACCCCTGCAGGGTTAACATCATCTATTCGAATAGCCGTGTCCGCGGTAAAGGACTACTTGGTTGCCTATACAGTTCATAGACAAGTGAAAGTGGATACTCTAAAATGTGCAAGATAAGTTTGAGTGCTATGGATGGCGTTCTCGTAGGGAGACGGGAGCGGATCCTTAGCGGTGTATTGATATGGTGAATATGTGGACTCTTGTGCGCCACCTCAAAAGAGTTACTTGCAGTCGTAGTTCAGGTTAGCCACTGAGTCAAAGCTGGCTTGCTGCAGTTAAACTCCACCACCCCCTTTATTGATACCGATGCATATGTAGATAGTTCTGATGTAAGTCTTGTTGGGTACATTTGTACTCATGTTTGCCTATTTTATGTTTTGCAGAGAGACGTCAGTCTCGCTAGTAGTTCCGTGTGGACTTCGACGTTTAGCTTGTTACCTCAGCTACGATCTTGTGCCCACGGCAGGATCTGGTAGATAGTCAGGCTTGTCTGGTATGCTCTGAATGTTGGGTCATGAGACCCATGTTTGTAATATCTGGCTCTTTGGAGCCTAATGAATAAATACTTTGAGTCGTAGAGTTTTGTTCTGATGCCATGTTGTATTTGCACATATCGAGCATATTGTGTGTATGTTATTGAAATGCTTGGTATGTGTGGGATCCGACAATCTGGTTGTTTATCCTTGGTAGCCTCTCTTATGGGGAAATGTAGTCTGGTGTTTCCACTGAGCCTTGGTAGTCTACTACAGCCCGGTTTACCAGAGTCCTGCTAGCCCAGTACTACTGCTCCGGAACACTTAGACTGGCCGGCATGTGATTCACTTTGTTCATGTGTCTGTCCCTTCGGGGAAATGTCACGCGGTGACTTCCGGAGTCCTGCTAGCCTGCTACAGCCCGGGTTCCTGGAGTCCTGTTAGCCCAGCTGCTACAACCCGGATTCACACGCTGATGACCGACATGTTCGATGTTGTTTCATGTATGCATGTCCCCGTAAGTTAGTGCCACTTTGGGTTCACGGCTAGTCTTGTCGGCTCGGTTGATGGTGTTGCTCGTTCCTTTAGGATATTAGCAACCTTTGCGATAGACCTCGATGTCTGTGGTATTTCCTTCTTCCAAATACTATGAACCACTTATGACAGAAGTTTGTTGGATCAAAAGATCACAACAGGAGTGCTCTCGATGAGTTCCCCATTCTATATTGTGACTCTGCCAATCCTACCTCTCTGCATGGGTTATCCGGAAGAAATATGTTGAATTTGTTCGGCATACTAATCCATGCATCCACAACTCAGAAAAACATATGTTCCTTTGAGTTGTCCCTCTTTAGTTGTCTTCTGCCCTTCGTCTATCAATTGATAGTCAAGAGTATGCATGCGTTCGTTCATTGGTGCCTATCATTCTTGTGGTCTATCAAGCCATTCTAGTTCAGAATGACTAGGAGAAACAAACTCCAGTACCTCATCCATTTCTTGGACTGGTCAAAGTAGTTGTATTTCGCAGATCAAAATGCCAATCTAGCTTTTGCTCTGTTCTACCTTGGAGTGTTACCATCTTTATGTCAGGAATGTCATGAGAATTGCACCACTTCTTATGAACTCTTGACGCAGTGATACTTCTCTCCATCATTATTCATTCCTCGGCCCCGTGTTGTTGTAACCGGAATGCCGACAAGTGAATTGTGATGTCTGAAATCAATACTCTGAGCAACTCGTTGCTTTGTAGTAAATGGACAATATTCTCATTCTTAGAGTGTTGATTATTAAATCATCATCCTAAGATTGATCGTGCTACCTAGTCCTTATTTCTGGTACACTCTTCGATCCATGAGTTGGGATTGTGTAATCCCTCACTCTTTCGATCATATCATCTTGCCCTGAAAAGCAAGATTGTTCTCAAGCTTAGAGTCATGTCGGTGGTTCGTGATTTTCCGAAGATCTTCTCGGAAGTTTTACCTGGTTGTCACCTGACCGCTATGTTGAGTTCGTGATCAAGTTGGTTCTCTTATAAATCACCCCTTCTCCAAGAATCTGTGTTGGATATCCCTGAGCTAGTTGGTTGAGCTAGACAACAACTTGGAGAGTTGGAACATAAAAGCTTGTCTGACTTAGTTCATGTTAAGGGATATCTTTTTGTATGTGTGTGTGTTGAAGAAAGATGATATCTCCATCGATTGGTCCACGTGATCAGTTATTGGATCTATTACCTTGTCAAAACTTTGACTTGAGTATGGACTATTGTCAGGTCAAATCAGAACCAGTGATGTTCGTAATGTTGTCTTACTCGTAGTTGATCCCTCGAGCATACACCATTACATCTTTTGGTCTGACCAATGCTATCACCGTGTTTACATGATGGTGGAAGTCCAGTGATAAGGAAGTTCTGATGAGTTGTTGTTGAGCCCATCAGCAGCATTTTGTCTCCCCCATGATTCATGTTGAACATTACACTAGTATTGGAAACTTTGTAAGCATTGCCTTCATGGTCCGCTCATGAGGTATATGTTTGGATGAAAGGAGTGACTTCCTCTAATTCACGTGCATTTGATGTAAGTTGCCGCCGTGAATTCGAGAAAGTTTATTTTTGTTTCCTTCGGGACCATCCCAAGTCAGTCATGCATATGTGCGAAGTATTCTATGGTTTGGAGACTTGCAACCTTCATTCTATATGTATTCCTAGCACACCAAACCACTGATTGATTTGTTCGAGGGAAAGGAGTTGTTGTGCGAATACTAGTTCATGCACAAGACTTTGATATCCTCGTTGATGGTGCCCCACCTGAACTCGGTAGTGTTTTATTATAAGACTACTACGTGGTTATGCTTGTCTGGGACAGTGTGTTCACATGTATGTAGCAGAACCAGCCCATGTTTTGGAGCTTGCTATCTTAGTTCATTCCCCGAGAATCTCGCAACTCCGTCTCGTCGGTTTGTGTTGCAAACTTTCTTTTCCAGACATGCTGTCTAAAATATCCTGTTTCCAACCAGATCTGAATCTCAGGCAGATATGATGGTTGGAACATTCCCAACATTTGCATTTTGTTCCCAGCTTGCACCCCATCATGCCAATTTTCCATGGGCTGTCCTTCTCAGCAGTTGTTGTCCAGGATCATCTTCAAAAGTGGTCCTGTCATGGGTCCCATTCATTTCTGGTGATAAGCAAAGTCATCCATTGTTGTCGGCGTTCTAGGAACGGGGTCCCCAGACTTGCCTGTCTGTGGCCTGCGGCATGGCTCAAAGGGGGGCCCAGCACGGCCCATCTTCACCAACACAAACCCAAGACCCTCGTGAGGGGCCAAGCCTCACGGGGCGGACGACGCGGAGCTTCCTCAGGCACGGCCTCGTCAGGCTGGCTCACGAGGAGGCGGAGAGATCAAGGCGGGGTACCTCACAAGGTGCCCATGACGCAAGCCATGACAACTCAGGGTGCCAGACGGGTGCCAGCCCGCGCAGCGTCCTCCTTTCCTCTTTGGTGCAAAGGGGGCAAGCGCAGCCGCGGAGTACCGAGGCATCAGGCAAAGGTTGCCATTTCGGTGCAACGAGACCAAGACCAGAAGGACTACGAGACGGAGGTCACCGTGGAGCCCAAGACGGCATCATCACCAGAGCTTTGCGCAGGCGAAGACTACTTTTGTCAGGATAGCTGATACTTGCTGTCCCCCTTCAAATTAGCCCACCATTGTTGGCTCCCTTCCCGCTCAATATTTGGGGAGAGGACCAGGGCCTCTATAAATAGGACCAGCCACCCACATAGCTGGGGGAGAGACGAAGACAAGGACGGAAAAGGAGCGAGGATGGAAAAGAGAGAGGAAGGAAGAGGCTCGTTAGAAGGGTCGGTCAAGGGAGAGCAGAGAGAGAGAAAGAGAGAAAGGTGACTGAACTCCTCTGAGCAGTTCATCGCCCCAGCCAAGAACAGACCCTCGCGAGGCTGTTCTTCCTTGTATTGTTCATCATCATCAGCCCAAGAGGCAATCCACACACCACACACTGGAGTAGGGTATTACGCCACAACGGTGGCCCGAACCAGTATAAACCCTGTGTCTCTTGTGTTGTTCTTTCCCTAGTTTAGATCCTAGCACGGCGGAGGGGGGCAGGAAGGTAGGAGGCGAAATCTCCGCGTGCACCCCAGTGTTCGAACCTCAAGGGTCTGCCGGAACCCGAAATCCGACATTTGGCGCGCCAGGTAGGGGTGCGCCAGAATTCGTCTTCCACCGCCCCGTTCTCCTCCGACCGTCACGCCCATATCTGACGCTTGTCGGGCCCGCGCCGAGCGCCGAGCCGCACTCGCTTCCCGCGTCACCCAGACGGCCCCTGTCGGCGGGCATCCATGCTGTTCCCCGTCACCTGCCGTCAACGCCGCCACTGGCCCGGTAGGGGATGAGCGGCAAGCATCGTCCCAGCATCCGTCCGTGCGGCAAGACGGCCGCACCGCAACTCCCTCGCTCGCCCCAGCTGGATCTTCGTCCTGCGCGCTCCGCGCGCCCATGGAGGCTTGGGCTGCACTCATCGCGGCAAATGAGCTCCTGCGCTACCGTCCCGTCGACGACGTCTATGAGGAATGGCTCGACCGCGTCGCCGAGCTCGTCCGCGCTGCAGGGGGCTCTTTCGCGCCGTCCGTTCCGCTGCACCGCACCCCGCCCCGCGCGGGCGAAGAGGCTCCGGCGGCGCCCCGGCCGCCTCCTCCTCAAGAAGACGCCATGGCTCCAAGGCGCATGGCCCCTGGGCGGAACCCGTTCCGTCAAGTGCCAGCACAGCAAGAACAGAGCTGCCAAGAAGTCCCTCGCCCGCCAGAAGCTGCCCGGGTGCTCCCTGCTCCAGCACGTCGCGACCATCCTCCTGCTCCAGCGCATGGGGACATGCAAGACCAGGCTCTCCGTCACCCAAGGCCTCCCGTGGCCACAGCAGGCTGCCGCGCCTACACCACCGAACTACACAGCGTCGCGTGGCCCGGCAAGTTCAAACCAGACCTGCCTCCACGCTACGATGGCACGGCCGACCCTGCGGAGTTCCTCCAGCTCTACGAGCTGGGCATCGAAGCTGCCAACGGAGATGAGAAGGTCATGGCGAACTGGTTTCCCATGGCGCTCAAGGACGGGGCCCGCACCTGGCTCCAAGAACAATCTCCTCCTGGGAAGAGATGCGCACCCGCTTCATCGCCAACTTCCAAGGTACTCGCGACCGGCCACCCGCCGTGAGCGACATGCGCTGCATCAAGCAACAACCCGGGGAAACCCTGCAGAAGTACATACAACATTTCAACAACGCACGCCTCAAGATCCCCAAGGTGACTGAGGAGGCCATCATCTCAGCTTTCTCCGACGGAGTGCGCGACGTCAAGATGAAGGAGGAGCTGGCGATGCATGAAGACCTGTGCACTTCCTTGGAGCTGTTCAACTTGGCAAACAAGTGCGCCAGGGCTGAGGAGGGGCGTCTCTCCCTCCTCGAGCTGCCTGCCGCAGACCCAGAAGAGAAGAAGCTCAAGGCCAAGGATGTGAAGCGCAAGGGGGCTGCAGTGCTTGCGGCAGAACCAGACACCAAGCAGGGCAGAGATCAGCCCGAAGCTCCCAAGGGCAGCCGATACTGCATGTACCACGACCTCCACACCCACAACACCAACGAATGCCAAGAACTCCGAGCCGTGCGTGAAGGAAGGATCGGCCGTCGCCCCGACCGCGGTGACCGGGGCTACGGTCGAGGAGGAGGAAGAAACGCAGGACGCTGGGAAGACCGTGGGCTGCGCCAAGGGTGGCGCGACCAAACTCGCGAGGATCGCTAGCAAGACCCGCCTCACGAGAGAGGATGGAGGGATCCGCCTCGCGAGGGAGACTGGAGGGATCAGCCTCGCGAGGATCGCCCGCTGGGCAACGCAGGCCTCCCACCGCTGCCACCGCAGCCAAGGAGAAACGAGGACCGCCATCAGGATGAGGAGGCTGGGGGCTTCTAGGAGCCGCGCGCGATCGCCTGCATCCTGGGCGGAGCTCAAGCCCCAGCCTCTTAGCGCATCTTCAAGCAGTTCGCCCGCGAAGTGAACGCAGTACTCCCCAGACTCGAAGCAACACGCCCTCTCAGGTGGTCGGCGTGCGCCATCACGTTCAGCTCAGCAGATCAGCTCAAGTGTGCGGCAACAGCCGGAGTCCTCCCGATGCTTTGTTCCCCAATCATCAGCAACGTGGTGGTCACCAAGACCCTCATCGATGGCGGGGCAGGGCTCAACGTCCTGTCCGTGGAGACGTTCAACAACCTCCAAGTGCCCTACAGCCATCTTCAGCCAACCAAGCCCTTCTCCGGTATCACTGACGGCTCCACGGTCCCGATTGGGCAGGTCCGCCTCCCTGTCACCTTCAGGGCACGCGACAACTACCGCACCGAGCTCATCGACTTCGACGTCGCTCACATTCGCCTGCCGTACAACGCCATCCTTGAGTACCCAGCGCTGGCCAAGTTCATGGTCGTAACTCACCACAGCTACAACGTCCTCAAGATGCCAGGAAGCGGCGGAGTCATCACGGTGCCCTGTGGAGAGAAGGACGCGGTGTGTTCCCTGGAACGAGCCTTTTAGGCCGCGTCACTGGAAGACCCGGGTCGTGGAAGTAGGAGGCCTCCCAAGACCACCCCCAAGAAGAAGAAGACATTGTCCGACTCGACCACTCAGGAGGCAGGCCCCTCTGGGCCCGCACCTACCCAGGGGGAGCCTCCCTCCATCGCATAGGAAAGCGCTCCCGACAGGCAGGGCTCGAGGGCTCTCCCCTAGAGGGCCACCGACCTAGCTAGGGTCACGAGGGAGGCGCTTGGGCACCACATGGGGGCGTGTTTTGAAGCATGTTTCCCTCAAGAAGGAGCAAGGCAAGCAGATCCAGACCCACAGGAGTTCGTCAGCAAGGCCATTCAGGAGCTACAGGAGTCAAGAGTCATGAGAGGCGCCCGCCGCCTACCAGCAGTGGCCCCCCATCCAGGCGAGGATGGTGGGCTGCGCGTCTGCATCGACATACCAGGGCTCAACCGAGTCATCTCTCTGGAGCGCCTCTGGCCCTCGCAGGTGGGGCCCTGCGGAGGTCCACCCCACAGCTACGTTTGCATGCCTTACGGCTTGCCGAACGCGGCTGACGCATACCAGCGCCTCATGAGGGGCATCACGGAGGCACGAGAGGCCAGGCGTTCTGCGACCCTGACAGAGATGGAGATGGCCCGCGAGGAGCCGCCAGCGCCTCCGGAGCCTCCCGAGGCCCCTGGGCCTGGGGGCTCATGAGGATCGGCTCCCGCAGCCCCCCGAGCCTGCTACACCAACACCCCTTCATCCTCAACATCATCAGGTGACATCTTTCGAGTTTTACTTCCAGCTGGGAGCGCCCCCAGGGCTGCATTATTCCCAGGCCGCATGGGTCCGTCCCTGCGGAGCGTATCCCTTTATTCCATGTTGTTAGCTTACCTTGTTGGGGGCGCCCCTCAGGCTGCATGATCCCCAAGCCGCTCGGGCCAGGCCCAGTGGCCTGTATCCCATTTGCGTTTATTTCTGATCATGCGTTAGACCCACCATGCTTGATTATTTGACGCCTGTCCACGGCACCTCTTCTCCTCCATGCCGACCACTTGCACGTTAAAGGGGGGGCACCTGAGCATCGCGACTCAGGGCTCTTACTGGCTCTCCAGCCCTCACCCTCTGGCCTTGTCCATGGCATCGCGACCTGGCATACCAGCGACGGCTGAGACCAACTTGAGGGCCGGGACCCGAGGACGTAGAGTGCCGACATCTAACTAAATTTGCAAGGACACATCATAAGATAAGGCACAGTGCCAGGCGCAACCCGCCTAGAGGTAGGGCCCCGTGAGTCCCGCTGGCTCATGGGTGCCCAGATACACCTCGCCAGGCCCTACCGTGCCAGCCACGTGTCCGGGCGGGGTTGTATACGCCCCGGGGGCTCCTCCCAGAGGGGGCCCCCTCCCACGTACCAGTGGAAGCACCATGCTCCGTGCTGGCTGACGACACTGCCGAGGAGCGGCTATGCCCGTACACATACGGTAGCACTATGCTCCGCGCTGGTGATAAACAACTGAGGGTGGCCCCCGGGCCGCATCAACCTCAGGGAGCCCAGAGCTCAGTTTCTAGCCTCATCATAACGCCTCCCCTCGGGAGTGCCGCGCGAGGGGGCTGGGCACGGGGGCTGCACCTGGGTCACACCCAGACGCACGCCGTCCGGCCAGGTCCCTTGGGCCTAGTTCGTCCCGCGTCTCTCCCCGAGCGGAGCCAAGGTACGAAGGCCGTTTGAGCGTCAAGGGGGACTCCTGAGCATCGCGACTCAGGAGCCTAACTGGTCACGTAGCCCCTCACTCCATGGCCCCGTCCTGGTTTCCGGTCGGGACCATCGCTGGGTGAGGCACGCGCGTGGCCGGGCCCTGCAGACGTAGAACGGTGGATCCACCCGCATCACACCTCCCTACTTGTTGTTCGTGCGCCAAGGGGGACTCCTGAGCATCGCGACTCAGGAGACTTACTTGTCACGTAGCCCCTCACTCCTTGGTCCCGTCCTGGTTTCCGGTCGGGACTATTGCTGGGTGAGGTACGCGCGGGGCCGGGCTCTGCCGGCGTAGAACGTAAGCAAGTAGGAAGGAAAACGCTAATCTCAAGGAATTCAAAAGCAAATATTACAGTCCACACTGTTATTTCAATGCCAAACGCAAGTTTAAATGCCTCCCCGAGGTATGATACGTGTGCAGGAATTAAAAGCAGGACAGGAGCCACGACAGAGTCACTTGGTGGCGAGGCAGCAGCGCGGAGCGGGTTCGCCTCACGGAGCAGCGGGGTCGGCAGCGCCTTGCTCCGGCATGGTGCTGAAGGCCCGGAATTTCCCCAGCAGAGCCTCCGCGCGACCCTTCACGGCCTCGGTAGCGGCAGCGGCACGCTCACCACTCACTGGCTCCAGCAGGCTGTCAAGGTCGACACCGGGATCGTGAAGGTAGATGTGGGTGAGGACCCGCGTCAGTGCTGCAGAAGACAGGACACGCGCCTCGGCCTCGGCCGTGGGGCCAAGGCCAAGGGCGACATCTTCAAGAGCGTGAACCAGGAAGGGAAGCAGCTTGGCAGGGCCGTCCTCGGTGCCGGCCAGTGGGCTCTCCAGGCCGCTGTCATAAAGCGTCCTCAGCGAGGAGCGAGCCTTCGCCTCTAACTCCGTGAAGGCCGCGCGGTCCTCGGCAAGAACCAGGGCCTTGCCGTCCAGCTCGGCCTTCCTCGCCCCCAACTCCTGCTCCAGCGCGCCTAGGCGGTCGCGGCGCTTCCTGAGCTTGGCCTCCTGGCCTTCGACGGCTGCCTTGCGAGCCTTCACGCCTTCTTCCTGCTCTTGGCGAAGGCGGACCTCTTCCGCGAGCCGATCCCGCAGGACTTGCAGCTCGTCCTCCAGCGCCTTGCAGCGACCACGGACGTCGACCACCTCCCCCAAAGCTGCATCACGGGCAGCCTTCACCTCCAGGACGGCCTGCTTCTCCTCGTCGTATGTTGTCGAGGCCTGGACCAGCGTCGCCCGAATCGAGGCGTCAGAGCGAACCCATCCAGAAGCTAGCTCTAAACACCCGGCCACCAAGCGGGGGTCGGCGCCAAGAAGATCCTGCCGCAGTCGGTCCAGCTCAGCAACAGCACGATCTAGAACAGCAGAAGGAGTCGGAAAGACAGCGGCCGGTGGAGTAGGAGGAGAAGGCGGCAGCGCAGCCGCAGCATCCTGAGGTGGAGTCTGCCGCGCCCCGACAGCTGTAGTGGCGGCGGCAGGCAAGAGCACCTCAGGAGCCACTTGGGCCGTGGGGGCTGAGCTCGCCCCAGCCGGCTCAGCCAAACCTCGCGAGGACGACCGGGTAGGAGAAGCATGTGCATCGCGGTCACCTTCCTTCGCGGTCAGAAGCGCCGCCACGGATGGAACCTCGGGAGCCCCCTTCGGCTTCTTTGCTGTGGGCGCCAACCTATCCAAAGATGTGAACGTCAAGCCTCAGAAGCAGAGCAAGAGATAAAGACAAGAATCGAATGCTTACGGGTCGTCGCCAGTGAGCTCAAGCGGCCTCCGGCCAAATTTGAAGCCTGAAAGCCGGCTGGAAGGATCAACCTCGGGAAGCTTGGAGGCAGAAGGTGCGTCTGCGGTTCGCCCCGGGGCCGGGGGAGACCCGCGGGAGATCAGCCCGGTCCTGTCCTTCTTCGGGATCGGGGGCGAGCTCCCCCCATCCTGCTCGTCGTCGTCTTCATCGTCATCCTCGTCGTCATCATTCGGAGAGAGGCGGAGAACGCGGGACCTGCGCCGGGGGAGGGGAGCCCTCGACTCTCCGTCAATCACCTCGGAGTCAGGCCCTCTTCCGCGCTCCACTCCCTCTTCCTCTTCGCTGGAGTCGCCGGAGGGCACGTCCACCGGTTCCTCGGGAGCTTCCAGGGGCACTGGCCCATCCCCATTGAAGACGGGCATGGACTTCACCACCCGCTCCTAGTCGTTGTGGAGGAACAAGGGCGTTGGAGCGCCCTCCAGCCTCGCCACATTGCCCCTGACCAGAGATTGGAGGACCGCAGCCAGGTCTCCGGCGGCCAAGGCCGCGGGGTTCGGACGGGGCCTCCACATTGGAAGCGAGTACTGCCGAAGTGGAGCCAGCCGGTGCTCTAGGAATTCCCTCAGCAGCGACACGCCGGTCAGCTTCGCCGCCGCCATGTCGGTCGGCCTTAGATCCGCGTCCATCTTCTCCAACACCATCTTCGCGCGGGGATCCGTGAGCTCCACTCGACCCCAGTCGCTAGAGCTTGTGGGCTGCTCCGTGGGCAGGATCAGCCGAGGGTGGATGCGCTGAGCATCCACCAAGATCCACTTGCTCCTGAAGCCCTCAATCCTCTTCCCAGAGTTCGAGATGGCAATGGCGCCGCCGGACGCGACGAAGCTCGCGCACGCGGAAGCGGTCCCACGAGAGGTCCGGAGGTAGAAGTAGTGGCGTAGCAAGGCCACTGAGGGCTGCACCCCAACATGTGCTTCGCAATAATAAGCAAATATTGCCAGGAGAAGGACGAAGTTGGGATGGAGATGCAGAGCCTGTAGCTTGTAATGGCGGAGGACAGAGAAGAAGAACTCGGAGAAGGGAGGCACCAGGCCAGCAACAATGGCACTTACGAAGAGCGGATAGAAGGTGCTCCTTTGACCCTCAGGGGTGGCGGAGCCGGCCTTGAACACCTTCTCCCCATCGATGCCCCATGCCTTCGCCATCCGGCGCAACTGGGCAAGGCCCGCCTCCGACACATTCGGCGAGTCTAGGGCAGACGAGTACCAAGCTGTGGCCGGGGGCTGACGAGGCGCCATGGCTCCCTAGGCCACGCGGTCAGAGCAGATCTGGAAATCTCGGAGGAAGGAAGGAGAGGCGCAAGAAAGGGGATCTGAGCAGCAACCGGAGAAAGCAAGAAGCAGGGCCTAGGCGGATGCCACTCCTTTATCAACTCGCGCGGTTACTGAGGCGCCCACGTCCAATCAACCACCACGCGGCGCCCAAGGCCGCAGGCTGTTAGGGCCCGCGGCGCTTCGCTCTTGCCCTTCCACCTCCCTGCACGGCCAAGTCCAGGCGCGCCTTGGGCCCGGGGGCTACTGTCTGCGTTCGGGAACGGGGGTCCCCAGACTTGCCTGCCTGCAGCCTGCGGTGTGGCTCAAAGGGGGGCCCAGCACGGCCCATCTTCACCAACACAAACCCAAGACCCTCGCGAGGGGCCAAGCCTCGCGGGGTGGACGACGCGGAGCTTCCTCAGGCACGGCCTCGTCAAGCTGGCTCATGAGGAGGCGGAAAGATCAAGGCAGGGTACCTCACGAGGTGCCCATGACGCAAGCCATGACAACTTAGGGCGCCAGGCGGGTGCCAGCCCGCACAGTGTCCTCCTTTCCTCTTTGGTGCAAAGGGGGCAAGCGCAGCCGTGGAGTACCAAGGCATCGGGAAAAAGGTTGCAATTTCGGTGCAACGAGACCAAGACCAGGAGGACTACGAGATGGAGGTCACCGTGGAGCCCAAGACGGCGTCATCACCAGAGCTTTGCACAGTCGAAGACTACTTTTGTCAGGATAGCTGATACTTGCTGCCCCCCTTCAAATTAGCCCGCCATTGTTGGCTCCCTTCCCGCTCAATATTTGGGGAGAGGACCAGGGCCTCTATAAATAGGACCAGCCACCCACATAGCTGGGGGAGAGACGAAGACGAGGACAGAAAAGGAGGGAGGACGGAGAAGAGAGAGGAAGGAAGAGGCTCGTTAGAAGGGTCGGTCAAGGGAGAGCAGAGAGAGAGAGAGAAAGGTGACTGAACTCCTCCGAGCAGTTCATCGCCCCAGCCAAGAACAGACCCTCGCGAGGCTGTTCTTCCTTGTATTGTTCATCATCATCAGCCCAAGAGGCAATCCACACACCACACACTGGAGTAGGGTATTACACCACAACGGTGGCCCGAACCAGTATAAACCCTGTTTCTCTTGTGTTTTTCTTTCCCTAGCTTAGATCCTAGCACGGCGGAGGGGTGCAGGAAGGTAGGAGGCGAAATCTCCATGCGCACCCCAGTGTTCGAACCTCAAGGGTCTGCCGGAACCCGAAATCCGACAATTGCGTTGTCTTCAACAAGGTAGTCCACATCATCCATCCTAGTCTGAGTATGCCATTCCTTCGAGCTCTTTCAAACGATCAATTATAAATTGCCTTAAGATGGTATGAAGAGTTTCAATGATCTATGGATCAAAAGTAATTCTTTTTGCCACTTAAGGGAACATTCCAACGAGTCACCTTTCCCAAGGTGCCCCGTTACGGGATCATGGCAATTATTTCCTCGCCACCTTGACACCATCCACCATCTTTCTAAGCGTGGAATTGTTGCCCACCAAATCAAACCCCGTCGTTGTTCTTCCATCCCTGTCGATGTGTTTTGTGTCTCAACTCAAGATGTTTCAACATCTCATTCCGCGAGTTGATCTTGTATAGCTCGATCTTCGAGAAGATCAATCCTAGTATAGTTTCTTTCTGTCGTCATCGCGTGAATGAAGATTTCAAAAGCGAGGATGTCAAGATCAACGTATGCAACGAATCAACAACCTTATGAGGTGCAACCTGGATCGTGAAGAATATATTAGCTTGTGTCCCTCTATCTTCTTACCTCACGACTAGAATCTCGGGACGAGATTCTTGTTTAGTAGGGGTGAGTTGTCACATCCCTAGTTCTGGCATGCTCTGAGCTAGCTAGTCTTGTGTTGCATCAAGTCTAAAATTTCTGAAAGTTGAACTGAGGTGTGTTGAAACCCTCAGAATCAGTTCGAAAAATAATCAACATTTAATTCTCATCAAATGAGTCCAAGAAAATGTTCATGTTACTCTGAGAAAATACTGGTAAGAGGTAAAATTCAAACCAATATTTTTGAAATCACAGAAATATTTATTTTGGGCCTTTGACTTAAATCAATGACATATTAGTTGAATTTATTTCTACTATATAAGAAATAAAGTTAAAATATTTTTGTAAGTTGCCTGTGACCTTGGACTAGTTTCTGAGCTCACATAACAATTTACAGAAAGTTCAAAAAATGATTTGACATTTTAAATCAAATCAAAACCAATTGCAGAAAATAGAAAACATTAATAAATAGAAAAACCGGAGAGAGAGAGAGAGAGAATCTACCTGGCGCCTACCTGTGCGGCCTGCTGCTGAAGCCTGCCCATCCCATCCCCACCTCCCCTGCCGTCTTCCTCCTCTTGCCAGGAGGACGAAGGGCGCGTGGTCGCCGCGCGCGAGCCACCTCCTCCCTGCCTGCTTCATCCCAGATGCGTCTAGGCGACGCCACGCACTCCCCTCGACCCTCTCCCACTCTCCCCCATGCACATCCCCTCCCCTGGAC
>NC_041384.1:548574631-548665650 GCF_002162155.2 Triticum dicoccoides
CGACACCCTGGAGCTACCCACGAGCTCCGCCTCGTCCCTCTCTTCCTCCTCACCGAGCCGCCCGACGCCGGATGCCCCTGGATGCCGCAAGCACCGCTGTTCCCCTCGTCGGCACCGAAGATCGTCGCCGTTGATTTGCTGCCTCCTGTGCCTCCCTGAGCTCTCTGACCCTCCTCTGTCGTTCCCCTCTCTCACCGTGCTCTGTTGCGCCGTGTACCCGCCGTTTCCACCGGAGCCGTGAGCCGGCCGCCGCCGTTCTTGTCGCCGCCATAACAAGAGCTAGCAAACCTCGTTCCCGAGCACGACTACGTGCTTCGTAGCTCCGCGGCAAGCTAACGCCGCCACCAGCTCGTCTTCTCGTGCACCATAGCGCTGAGCCGCTCGAACCCGAGCTCCGGCAACCGCCACGGGCTCCACTCTGGCGAGCTCCGGCCTCCCCACAACCCAGCACCTGCACCGTTCGACGCGCGGGAGCAAGAGCTTTCCAACGCACCTAGACACGCTTCGAACGAGGCCCTTTAGCGCTTTTCCGAGCCACACCGCCGTATCGGCCCTCGCCGGCGACTAAACGCCGGCGGGTTGACCGCTTTGACCGGTAGGGTTTGACCCCGCTGGCCTGGGTTGACCCCGGTTTGACCTCCCCTGGGTCCTGACGTGTGGGCTCAGGCACCTGTTTAATTTGTGTTAGTTTAAATAGTGTTAATTAACTTAGTTAACCCACTGACTCGCTGACATGTGGGCCCAGCCCTGCTGACATTTTAGTTAGTGTTAGCTTAGCGCTAATTAACTCAGTTAATTAACTGAGTCACTGACCAGCGGGCCCCACTGGCCAGATTTGACCTGGACCGCCCTGTTGACTGCTGATGTCACAGTGACGCAATAAGTGTTTTCTGGATTTATTTTTATCCAGGAAATTCCAGAAAATAGCCAAAACTTCTAAAAATCATAGAAAATCAACCGTAGCTCCAAATCAAACAATTTATATATGAAAAATGATCAGAAAAATCCAAAGAATCTGCTTATGGCATTTGCATGCATGTCAGAGCAACTTATGTCCTCTACTTAGGACAATTCAATTAAATGACATTTAAGAAAGCACATATAGAGTTTGAATTTGAACCTTTGGTTCAAACCAACTTCATTTAATATGTTGCTAGTTGCATTAGTTCAATCAATAGCATATTGCCATGTCATGAGCATGCATCATATTGTTGCATTGCATTGATTGTGTTTCTTCTGTGTTTGCCGGTGGTTGTTCCCCCTCGGTAGACGATGTTTTCGATGAAGAGGTCGATGACACCGATGAAGAACTATACTATCTTCAGAAGTGCCAGGCAAGCAAACCCCCTTGTTCATTCTGATACAAACCCACTTGCTCGCTCCTGCTCTCTTTTACTACATTAGGACAACAACGATTCAACTGTTACATGCTGTGGTAGTTGAACCCCTTTCCTCTGCATGACATGTCATTGCCACAGTAAATAGATGAAACCCACTAGCATGAGTAGGAGTTCTTTGAGCCATGATGTGCCTACTCATTCATGCTTGTTTGTCATGCCTGCTATTGCTTAGAGTTGTGTCAGGTCTGATTCATCGGGGATGAATTGGAAAATGGTGAACATGTCCTACTGTGTGTGAGCTAAGTGTGTTGAACACGATTTGGTAAAGGTATCAATGAGAGGCCATGTAGGAGTATATGGTGGGTTGTTTCATTTGGAATCGTCCTTAAGCACCGAGATCTGTATGTGTGATTTAAGAACCAGTTACTACCATGCATTGGGATCCTTAATTGACCCTCTCAGCTTCTTAACCACCCTAGTCCTCAGTCCAGGAGTTGCAACTAGTTTCTGGTGTTTGTAGGATATGTGTTGGCGGCCGTGCGTAGCGCTGACCCCGAGGGTGGGCTATGATGCGGTAGATACACCGTGGCCAGGCATGCCGGGCGCCCGTTTGGTGTCTCGGAACCCTGTACACATCGTTCGGGGCCGTATGTGGAAACCTCGGCCGGACTCCCTGCGGATGGAACCCGGATAGGCGATAAACCTGGACTAGAGACTTGAGTGTTTAGGTAGGCCGTGGCCGACACCCTCGTTGGGCTTCCGCTTGAAGGTTGCCGAGTACATGTCGTGTAAGCGACGGTAGGTGGTGAGAGCGTGTATGAAGAAGTACATGCCTGCAGGGTTAACATCATCTATTCGAATAGCCGCGTCCGCGGTAAAGGACTACTTGGTTGCCTATACAGTTCATAGACAAGTGAAAGTGGATACTCTAAAATGCGAAAGATAAGTTTGAGTGCTATGGATGGCGTTCTCGTAGGGAGACAGGAGCGGATCCTTAGCGGTGTATTGATATGGTGAATATGTGGACTCGTGTGCGCCACCTCAAAAGTGTTACTTGCAGTCGTAGTTCAGGTTAGCCACTGAGTCAAAGCTGGCTTGCTGCAGTTAAACTCCACCACCCCCTTTATTGATACCGATGCATATGTAGATAGTTCTGATGTAAGTCCTGCTGGGTACATTTGTACTCACGTTTGTCTATTTCATGTTTTGCAGAGAGACGCCAGTCTCGCTAGTAGTTCCATGTGGACTTCGACGTTTAGCTTGTTACCTCAGCTACGATCTTGTGCCCTCGGCAGGATCTGGTAGATAGTCAGGCTTCTCAGCCTTTTTCATTTGTAGATATCTGTACTCAGACATGTTAAGCTTCCGCATGTGCTTTGTCTGGTATGCTCTGAATGTTGGGTCATGAGACCCATGTTTGTAATATCTGGCTCTTCGGAGCCTAATGAATAAATACTTTGAGTCGTAGAGTTTTGTTGTGATGTCATGTTGTATTTGCACATATCGAGCATATTGTGTGTATGTTATTGAAATGCTTGGTATGTGTGGGATCCGACAATCTATTTGTTTATCCTTGGTAGCCTCTCTTATGGGGAAATGTAGTCTGGTGTTTCCACTGAGCCTTGGTAGTCTGCTACAGCCCGGTTTACCGGAGTCCTGCTAGTCTAGTACTACTGCTCCGGAACACTTAGACTGGCCGGCATGTGATTCACTTCGTTCCTGTGTCTGTCCCTTCGGGGAAATGTCACGCGGTGATTTCCGGAGTCCTGCTAGCATGCTACAGCCCGGGTTCCCGGAGTCCTGTTAGCCCAGCTGCTACAGCCCGGATTCACACGCTGATGACCGGCATGTTTGATATTGTTTCATGTATGCATGTCCCCGTAAGTTAGTGCCACTTTGGGTTCACGGCTAGTCATGTCGGCCCGGGTTCTCTGTCATATGGATGCTAGCGACACTATCATATACGTGAGCCAAAAGGCGCAAACGGTCCCGGGCCAAATAAGGTGACACCCGTGAAAATATCATGCGTGAGGCCGCAAAGTGATATGAAGTGTTACATGCTAGATTGGTGTGACTTAAGATCAGGGTTCTGACAACAACTTCAATTTATGCAATGCTACTTCATAGCCATGCTTTCCCATAGAAGAGAGAAGAAACTTTAAGTAATTCTATTCCTGGATCATGGCGTGTACTTGCGATTGGTTGAAAGAAGAATCAACACACATACAGCTATGGCCACGTCTACAGAAAAGATTAGCCTGGAACTAATGGATTTCGATGTCCTTGGATTAACGTTGTTTGTTTCAAATTAGCACTACCGCGAGCACTTGATTATTCGCGGTGTCCGGTCATCCGCCGGGCTGGTCGTCGCCCTCCTTCTTGAGGTCTGACGGCGGCAGGAAGTAGTCGGAGGTGAGGCCTTTCACGTTGAAGTCGGCCTCCTCCACCGTCCACGTCTCCTCCAGCTTCCTCTTGTGGTTGACGGAGCCCTCGCCGTAGCGGAAGAGCGTGACGGCGGTTTTCCCGCCGTGCGCGATGTTGACGCCGTCGATGTGGCGGTAGTTGTTGATGACGGATTCCATGCTGGTCTCCCAAAAGATGTTCTCACTGCGTCGCGCGCCCTTGCCCGACTTCATGCGGAGCAGGTGATTATCCTCGAGCTGGATGAGCAGGCCAGTGCGCTGGCTGAAGTATCCCCACACCGTGTGGTGGATGATGTCGAACGCAGCCGCGCTCCGCGCCCGCAGTGTCGCGGCGCTCGCCTCCAGCTTCAGGATGAAGCATTCCTCGCCGTTGATGACCTTCTCGCCGATGCATACCGCGTCGGAGAAGAGGTTGGCGATCGACCGCGGGTCCAGACCCTGCAGGCCATGCATGCATGCGTCAAGAAGGTCTCGAATTGATCGATGCATCTGGTGGAATACATCGTACAATTGGTAGGATACGTGGGCGTGCCTGGAGGGACCGGCGGAGGGGGCGGGGCGGGCCGCGGGAGGCGTGGGAGTTCTCGGCGGCGGACTGGCGCCAGGCGACCTTGCCGTCGCTGCCGGCGCTCATCTTGTGACCGGCCATGATGAGCTCGAAGTACCAGACCTCGGGGCACTTCTGCCAGAGCACGAAGCCGCCGACCTCGGCGCGTCCCTGGGCGGCGGTGACTGTCTGGTCGCCGAGGTGGAACTCGGACGCGCACATCTTCACCTTCCCGACGGCGTACATGCTCTGCACGCCCTGCAGCGCCGCCTGCCCGCCCGTGGCGGCGATGTACTGATGCATGATGTACTTGGCCGTCGACGCTTGCTTCATTCATGCATCCACACAACCAAACACACGTACGCTACGCGCGTCAGGAATGAATTCAACCGTGTGTGCTGCTGTTGCTGTGGCGTGCACGGAGCATGCATGCATGGCTTACGATGGAGGAGTCCCGGATGGAGCGGCTGAAGGCGCGGTCGTGGGGGACGGGGCAGGGGATGAGCGGCGAGCCGACGACGTTGAGGAAGAGCTGGAGCTCGGCGTTGGCGGCGGCGGCGGCGGGCCCGTCGGCAGTGGCGCGGTCGAACGCCTGGGTCTTGAGCCAGGCGCGCATGTTGGCACCGCCCCCCCGGCGCTTGTCGGCGCCGGGGGCGTTGGCGAGCATCTCATCGGGGATGGGCACCTCCAGCACGGTGTCCAGGGAGTCGTCGCGGTCATGGTTCGGGCACAGCTTCCTCATCACACGACCACCACCGCATCAATAATGCCGACCGGCCGACGGGAGCAGGACGCCCGGCGCGCTGTGCAGGACAGACAGGAGAGTCGGAGGGAGAGAAACAGGGGGAGGAAGGAACGAGAGGAGAGGGAAGGTCGGGGACATGTAGGAGCAGGACGCCATGCATTGGAAGCGAGGAATTAGTGGATCCCGCGGAGCCCGGAGGTCGAGGCGAGGCCGGAGCTGCATGCATGCAGCAGCGTCTCGCCGGGACCCGGGAGCGCCCTGGACCAGACCAGGCCGCGGCCCATTTCACGAAAATGGCCTTACACTTTGGTGACACCACACGGCCCGGCCGGCAGAGCAGACCTTGCGTTCCACTACAAAAAAAAAAGGCAGAGCAGACCCTACCTTAACTTCCACACAGCAGCGGCGGCGGCGGCGGCGGTACGATTAGCTTCCTCGCCGGCGCGATCGACGCCCACTCCGCCACCAGCCTATGACATCTGGTACCCGCCTCTGAGATCCGGTATGCGCCTCTTCCTCACCCCTCTCCTCGAAACTCCGGTGGTGGAATGGTGGTACCCCATCCGCTGAACCGTGCACGCCAAGTGCTCGACGCTTCGTGTGCTTGGTCGGTTGCGATGAACCAGGATCTCACCCACTGAGTATTCTCGCAGGAACGATGGCGGAGACGCAGCCGCGCTCGCCGCCGCCGTCGTGGTCGGCCATCCCGCTGGACCTGGCAAGCCTGGTGCTCCGCCTCCTCCCCGCCTATGCCGACCGCGCCCGCTTCGCCGCCGTGTGCCCGCAGTGGCGCGACGTCGCGCAGCAGTTCCTCCGCCTGCACCCGCCGCTGCCGCTGCTCGCGCTCCCGGACGGCACCTTCTACAGCCTCCCCTACGCCAAGCCCTTCCGCTTCCCGGGATTCGGCTTCGCCGGGTACCAGGGCGTCTGCGGCAGCTGGCTCGTCTTCCCGCGCGACGACGAGTGCTTCCTGCATGACCCGTTCGCCAGGGCAACCGTCAGGCTCCCTCCTCTCTCGCGCGTCCGGCTGCGTCCTCCAAACGCAGTCCAGAAATGGACAAAATGGGAAGACGGGGAGCGCTCCCCCGACCCTTACACCACATGGATGCATATAGAGGACATGGAAGGGAAGCTGCGCATGAGCAAGATAATATTGTGCTCTCCCAACCTTGTTGCTGCTCTGGTCGGTGTTGGAAGGCCCTGTCACCTTCCAATATGCCATCCAGGAGGCCCCAGTCAGATTCTAATGTGCCAGCCGGGGGCCTCGTCGTGGTCAGTACGCGCGTACGACAGGTGTAGGCTTTATGAAGACATGGCGTTCTACCAGGGCAAGCTCTACGCCATTGCCAATGATGAGAACCTCTTTGTGGTGAACATCAGCCAGGACCAATGCACCGGGGATCCACAGGTTTCTCGAGTTGGACAGGTCATCAAGGGTGATCCCTGGCAGACAGTTGCGTCCGAAGGTGACAATGCACCCGGCAAGAAGCTCTACCTGGTTGAATCACGCGGTAAATTGCTGATGGTATGCAGGAAGATTTGGGTTCCTGAACTTGAAGACGGAGATTTTTCTTTCGGGAATGAGTTTGAGGTATTCGAGGCTGACTTTGAGCATTCACGGTGGGTGAAGGTGACAACTGTGGGGGATGACCAGGTGCTGTTTCTTGGGAGAAGGTGCTCCAGGGCTGTCTCTGTGTCTCAGTATGGGTTGCCGGGTGATCGCATCTTTTTCTTGGATGATGACGAAGTGAATCGTGTGAAATACGGCTATGATGAGAACACCTTTTGCAGTGCCTATAACATGAGAGACGGCAAGGTCTCTTCCCCTCACCCAATGATCTCCTGGAAACGTTGTGATGAGATGTGTCTTGCAGCATGGCTCTTCCCTCAGGACTGAATCGCTGAAGTGAAGATGTTATTGCTATTCCAGCTGCTTCCAAGTTGGTATGGTGATCAGTAGTTACCAAGCCAATAAATTGCCTTAGTATGTATCCAGTTTGACCACCTTATTTATCTGAACTTACATGGTGGTTACTATGGTGCAAGTTGTTCACTTAATTGGTTTACCGTTTCCTGGGAAAGATCCTAAAGTGCATGACTGCTTATGTATCAATTGTCTTAGCATGGTGATCTCTGACCTTTTGTAGTGGCTGTAGAGTTGATTGTTCATACTGAAGTTCGATGAACCTACTGCTGCCTTTTGCGACTAATAGTTTGTAGGAACCTCATATGTGTGAGCCTACATGATGGTTGCATTGTGCATGTCCCATGTGGATCATGTAGATGAGATAACTATTTTATATTGCTACTAGACGACACCTAACTGAATGTTTGCAATATCCAATATTACCAATTGCTCCCATCGTTAACAAATACTATAAGATGTGCCAACTTATTTTAGAATCCGACGTATAGAGATATGTCTTAGTGTGCTTGTTCACTCATTTCAATCTGTATGTAATCTATACTGAAATATCCAATACATCTTATATTTATGAATGGAGGGAGTAGTTACGTGCATAGTAAGGCCTCCTTTGGTTTGGAGGATTTTTGTAGGAATTTCATAGGATAAGATTTTTGCAGGAAAAATTCCTTTAGAGCCCTTTGGTTTGTAGGAATGGAATCCTATTCCTATGGAGGAATTCTTCCTATCCTCCACATTTCATAGGAAAATAAACATTAGCCTAGACTTAATGGAAAAAATCGTATGAAGTGAATCAAAGGACATCTTCTTTCCTATTCCTACTCATAGGATTTGAGATGCATGTCATCTCATTTCCTATGACTTTTCTATTCCTATGATTTCCCTACCCTATGAATCAAAAAGTTTTTTGTGCAGTTGAGTTTTTTATATGCAATACCCAGTGCTGAATAGGCATTGTGGTGGAAGCTAGGCTTTGGGAACTTCCCTACGGCACAAAATTGCTGGGATTAATCATTTTTTACGGCCATGACGGATTCAGCGTTGTCCTTACTACTAGGTGTGACAACGACTTCACCAAAGAGTAGACATTGCAAAAGCTGAAGAGCTTGTTAATGTTCACCATTTTTAATATAGCATCCTTTGCCTCCAAGCTAGTTAGACTTACAGAATCTGCGTCTAGCACGAAATAGCTGAGCTTGGACTTTTTCCAAGGTCATGAAGGATTCGATGTTGGATTAATCTGACAATGACCTCGACAATGTTCTGACAATGAAAAGTTGAAGATCATCTAGTTTATGTATATATCCTTATGGTTCAACCGAACCACTGACATAAATAACCTCAATTCCTCAATTCAGTTGTTCCTCTCAACCCCTGCAGTCAACTCTACGGTATGAATGCAAATTTTGACTCGGACATTTTTTACTGATATAAGCAATCCAATGGTATATCCCCATGTGTAAACTTTGTGATGTGTTCATAAATTTTTATTTGGAATAAAATACAGGAATGAACAAAAGTTAGTGAGGCAAGTATCATGTGCAGACCGTTTCTGTTTTGAAAAAAAAAACAGTGCGGACCGTTTCATCTACTTTGGAGCCAATCCTAGGTTCTTGACTAACCATGCAGATAGGTCTCAATCTCATCTATAAAACCCCACATCCGTACTTTTCATTATGATTAATCCACAGCCCAATTCCATTTCTAAGAACAGGCGAGCAGTAAGATGTTGGGTCCGGGATATCATAACCTTCTTCTAGGAGCTCTCCTGTTGCTCTTCTTTACGATGATCTCCTCCGGGGCGGCGCGGGACGACGTCGTGGCCTATAGCTTCGCCACCATCAACAGTACCACGGCCGACGGCTTGACGGTCGTCACCAACCAGTCACAGGTAGTATCAGGTCCAACCCTGTTCGGCATCGACCACCCGACTCTCTCCGCGGTGAACGAGTCCGCCGGGTTCGTGGTCCTCTCGCGGACAGTCGAGCTCTGGCGCGGCGGTGATGGCCGGCAGGGACCTCCCCGCCAGGCATCCTTCAACACAAGCTTCACCATGGACGGGACCTCCCCTGTGGCGTTCGTGGTCCTCCTCGACAGGTTCCCGACGTATAAGGGAAAGTTTATCAGCGTGACGACGTTCGTCTCGGGCCCCGGCGACCCCACGGAGCGCGGCAGCAACCGCTTTGCCACCGTCGAGGTTGGCACGGTGAAGTCGTACGCCCCGGAGTCTCCACGCGTGGGCCTCAACGTCACCGTCACGCCCAGCGGCGCGACGCCGATGGTGACCGTGTGGATCGACTACCATGCCGTGCTGTCCCGCCTCGGAGTCTTCGTCGCCCCCACCGGCCGGACTAAGCCCCGCGAGCAGCTCGTCGGCGACTCGGCCGTCAACTTGACGGGTCGCACCAACCAGTCCGCGTTCGTCGGCTTCTCGGCCTCCAGGGTGGCCTATGTCCTCTCCGGCGTCCGCGGCTGGGATCTAACGGTGGAGAGGCTCTCGCCGGCCGCCGAGAAGGATGATAATAAGAAGTCATGGCTGGTGATACTGCTCGCCGTTCTAGGATCTGTGGCTTCCACGGCTGCCGTGGCCGCCGCCGTCGGTTTTTACTACAACTCCAGGTACAGGAGGTGGAAGAAGGACCTGGAGCAGCTGGCCAAGTCCATGCAACGACTCCCGGGGATGCCATGCCGGATCGACTTCTCCGACATTAAGAAGGCCACGAAGAACTTCGACGGCACAATGAAGTTGGGATCGGGAACCTTTGGCTCCGTGTACAGATGCAGGCTTCCTGCAGCACCAGAGACGGGCCGTCCAGAAATGGAGGTGGCCGTCAAGAAGTTCACGCGAAACGACAACCGCCGCTTCGACGACTTCCTGGAGGAGGTCAGCGTCATCAACCGTCTGCGCCACAAGAACATCGTCCCTCTCATCGGTACGTAGCCACGTGCACACTTTAACATTTCTTTAGAGCATCTCCAACAGATGCATGATAGCGCGGCGCGTTAAAAAATATTTACAGTGTCGAAATAGCATTTTTGCACGTGTAGGAGGGTGATTGCTTTACTAGGCACTGCAAAATTTAGCATGCCGCTATAGCGCTTCGTTAGACGCGGAAAAATCCTGCATGCGACTAGCCGGTGCTTGGAAACAACACATACAAAAAAATATGAAATAATACATAGTTCAAATTCATAGCATAGTTTCCCAAATCACAAGCCAGTTCATACTATGCTAAATAAAAATAGATAAAGCGATGCTAAATCAAACTACTCCTCGTCCTCCTCGATGGTGTAGTCCGACGATGTAAACGCGTCGAGCCACTGAGCTGCTCCGGGGGCATGGCGGTATGGCGGGGCGCTGGAAGAGACGGAGGAGAAGGCGCGGCGGCGGGGCGCCAGAAGAGGCGAGGAAGAAGGCGCGGCAGGAGGAAAAGCATGGCAGTTGGCGGGCATCCGCGCGCGGCTTTTAATCAGCGCAGCCTCTCACACGTCAAATTGGCGGTTTATCCAGCGCGTAGGATATTTCACACGCTTGTTGAGGATGCTCTTATTTATATATATTTTCCTTCTTGAATGGCTTTGTCTAGGGAAGGTATTGTGCACCGGACGAAAAACATGGATACCGTCCGCTGTGCTTTTGGCTACCACACAAGGAAAATATGTAGAAAAACCATTTTTTTTATTTTCTTGAATCTGTTGAATGCACGTATAGTTAAATAATACGGAAACTCTCAGAGTAATAAGCAGTAAAATGGTGTAGTGATAAATGGTAAATATGTACTCCCTTCGTTTCTAAATATTTGTCTTTCTAGAGATTTCAATAAGTAACTATATACAAAACAAAATGAGTGAATCTACACTTTAAAATATGTCTACATACATAGGGGCAGACCTACGTAGGAGCTATCGGTGTCACATGACACCGGGTAATTGGTCCGATTACGTTATATTTATAGCCCATGTAGGCGTGTGACACTGGTAAAATTTGTTGTTGGACACCGGGAGAAGCCGCCAGCGACTGAGCGCTCGCGCAACCCATTTAGTAATAGCCCATATCCAGCCCATCTGATCGATCGACCTAAAGAAAATCTGATCAATTGATCCGCTTTGTGTGTATCTGCGCATATTGCCTTCTGCTTTCTCGCCTCCTCTCCCATGAAACCTTATGGCCTCGTCCTTGTCCTATAGGACAACCCATGGCTCACCATGGCATGGCGGCACGCCGACTTTTTCCTTGGTGGAGAAAATATTAAGGGAAGGTAACTCCCTCATCTTTTTGAAGTCCAAACCTCGGCTAGGGTTTTGAACCACAAAGGTCTTACAATTGAGAATTAGGTTACGGTACTTATCCAAATTTGAGGAGTGTTTCCCATCTGTTTGATAATTGAATTACTATGATATTCCAAACTTTTATTGTGATTCACATCTACTTGAGAATTGGATTACTGTGATTTTTCAGGTTATCATGGTGATTTTCCAATTTACCAATCATCTTTGTTTCCTTAATTTGAATTTTTCTACGTATATAATCAACTAGTATTTCTAGTTAAACACTTCATTCTGCTATTTTGGCAAGCATTTTTACTACTGACCGTTTTAAACTGTTGAGTGTTATTTTTATGCAAATCATGTACTACAAGTATGATTGTAAATTGTCTGCTAAATCTTTATGATAGCGCCGCAATTGCTGTAGGGAGCCTTGGACCTCGGCACTACAGTGTGGTAACCGTTGTGAAATTCAGCAAAAACATCCAAATATCATCTATCCCCGATGAAAAATTACCCACTATAGCTGCTGAGAGAGTCCGCCCCATTTTTTTCTTCCTCGAATAAAAGCAATCACTACATGGGACACCGGGACATTTTCGTCCTGGGTCCGACCCTGTACATACATCCGTATGTTGCAGTCCATTTGAAATGTCAAAAAAGACAAATATTTAGGAATGGAGGGAGTAAAAGGTTAAAGGCCAGTTGGGGGATTGAACTCACATGCTCAAAACGTTAAGGACACGTGCGGAGGACTGCCACTGCGTTGGTAGCGAGTTTGGAAACAATATGAGTTTAATACAAATAAATGCCTACCTCAATAAAAATTGAATTCAAATTTAGTTAGATTTTTTGAGCATATTTGTTTGGTATTTTCTGGTATCTGCGGTAACCGCATTTCTCGCCCCATCTCGGTAATTCTTTGGATTTCGGTAGCCAAACCTAGGAGTATCATTTTTTCGTTGTCCAGTCGTTATTGTAGGGTTTGTGGTAGGTTCACGTTGAATGGTACTTCCTCCATTCCATAATCTAGTATGTCTGCGCTTTTCGAGATCTAAGTTTGATCATACATTTAACCAACGAGACCGACTGCGGCGGGAGTAAAAATCAAATTCAGTAGTATAATTTCTGCTGCCTCCACGGTCGGTCTCGTTGGTTAAATTTATGATCAAACTTTGATCTCGGGAAATGCGGGCGCATTACATTGTGGAAAGGAGGGAGTATCAGGTTTTCTATCATCTTTCTGTCGTAAGTCAATTTGTTCAGTACTGATGCTGAGTTTTGCATATCATCATTGAATAATCAATAGTATATGATTGTGTGCTCCTCTCCGGAAAAAAGAACTGGGGTTGAAGATTTTTTCTTGCTAGCCTGAAATTAGAACTTCCTCTATTTGATGAATGTACCATAACATGACAGGATTCATATTTGAAACCTTTAGGGTATCCTGGGACCCTCTTTATTAAAAACACCTAAATTTGCAGAAATATGTGTTTTTGACAATTTAGTTTATTTAATTTAACTAAGAAAGGTCTGAAGTACCCTAAAGGTTTCAAATTTGCAGCCCTAATCACTATGCATATTTACAAATAACCAGTTTGCTTCACTTTGTAGCAACTCTTTTTTTAAGGGTTCACTTTGTAACAACTTAATATTGCAGGTTGGTCTTACCATGGAGGGGAGCCCCTCCTCATCTTTGAGCTCATGCCCAATGGCAGCTTGGACCAACATCTCTTCCATCTAAAAACACCAATTCTCCTATGGGACACCCGCTATGCCATCGTGAGGGATATAGCCACCGGCTTGCACTACGTACATCATGAGTATGAGCCCGCGGTTCTTCATCGTGACATCAAGGCGAGCAACATCATGCTCGATTCTACCTTTGGTGCCCGCCTGGGTGACTTCGGCATTGCCTGCACGGTCCCTCTCGACCGTAACTCCGTGACCGGCCTAGCCGGGACACAAGGCTACATAGCGCCGGAGTATGCCTGTAGCTACAGAGCTACGAGGGAGACTGACATCTACGCGTTCGGTGTCGTCGTCCTCGAGACCGTGACCGGTAGACGGGCGCTCGACAGGGATGTCCCGTCTGAAGGTCACATAACGGACTGGATATGGCGTTTCCATTGGGAGGGAAAGTTGCTCGATGCCATGGATCCCGTGCTTGCCATTGCGGGGTTCGACGATGATGATGCCAAACGCCTAATGCTGCTTGGCTTGGCATGCACCAACCCAAACCCATCGAACCGGCCAAGCATGCTAGAAGTGGTGCAGGTTATCACCAAGTTAAAGCTACCGCCGGCCGTGCCTCCTAAGAAACCAACGTTTGTGTGGCCTCCACAAGGATGGAGTTCATATAACTCTTACTTTAGCACAGAGACAAGTACAATTTATGCAAGTGGCTCATTAACCAAGGCCAGACAGGTGTAGGGAACATTTCAAAAATACTACTTTAAAATTTGCTTATTTGTTCACACTTCACCTAGATGAATATGTGCTTGTTTTGGAGTGTAACACGTGACCCTGGCTATCATAAGTTAAGACTTTTGAATGTGTTGGCAATTCAATATGACATCAAAGTGAAAGCAAAGAGGACTTGAGTGCAAATGCAGCAAACACAATATATCAATCACCTAACTGAGTGAAGCAACTAAGGTAATGTTTGGTATTGCCGTGGATTATGATTTTGTTTGCACAAATAATTTTTACCTATCTTAGTGTTTGTTTGACATGCTTTGCTTCGACAATTGTCAATGTTAAGTTTGGCTAGTCCTGAAACACTAACCTTTGATATAGATGCGCATACAACTCGGTAATGTTGTGTGGATGGAGGATTTTAAAGAGATTAAAGTCATCTATGACACTCTTGTTAAACTTTTTTGAATTTTAATTCACATATCAGCATCAAGTGATATAAGTCTTGAGTATGAATACGACGCTCTTGCGCTTTTTCTCTTTTACTGTGACAACATCTAAGGTGTGGACCAAATCTACTTGGACGAACTTAGCTTACATATGTTTGCAGTGCCTCTGCTTACTCCTTCGGATCGTACCCTAGCACTTTTCTTCTTTGATTTAAGGGAAAGGTGTGGTAGAAACCAGGAACACTGAAACCCTCTTATCTAGCCAGCCATTTGCTGCATCACGGTCCATGCATGAGCTTTTCTCTTTTTTGTTTCTCTAAATATTATTTTAGTTGAGAAAAAAATCATGTAGTAAGTTAGTTGACTAGCACATATCTTAAAGCAACGGTGAAGGATAAGGATAAAGGCTACAATGTGCTTGGGCTTAGAGAAACAACTCTCTTGACTGAAATCTTGTGTTTGCCCTCTTGATTCAGTCTGAATGCCATATGATGGAGCATGGAATTCGGAATGCACAAACCATCCCGTCAACTAGAATTTCTTTGAATAGGCCCTTGGCACATAGTACAACATAGGGTGCTAGGGGTGAACGCTACGGTTTATATCCTTCCTGGTTGGTAGCTAAGCTAACTAATCCTGATGCCTACAGGCATCGATGCAACATGTGGAGGCGGCTGTTGGAAATATGCCCTAGAGGCAATAATAAAATGGTTGTTATTATATTTACTTGTTCATGATAATTGTCTATTGTTCATGCTATAATTGTATTAACCGGAAACTGTAATACATGTGTGAGTACATACACCACAACATGTCCCTAGTAAGTCTCTAGTTGACTAGCTTGTTGATCAATAGATGGTTATGGTTTCCTGACCATGGACATTGGACGTCGTTGATAACGGGATCACATCATTAGGAGAATGATGTGATGGACAAGACCCAATCCTAAGCATAGCACAAGATCGTGTAGTTCGTTTGCTAGAGTTTTTTTAATGTCAAGTATCATTTCCTTAGACCATGAGATTGTGCAACTCCCGGATACCGTAGGAGTGCTTTGGGTGTATCAAACGTCACAACGTAACAGGGTGGCTATAAAGGTGCACTACAGGTATCTCCGAAAGTTTGTGTTGGGTAGGCACGAATCGAGACTGGGATTTGTCACTCCGTATCACGCAGAGGTATCTCTGGGTCCACTCGGTAATGCATCATCATAATGAGCTCAATGTGACTAAGGAGTTAGCCATGGGATCATGCATTACAAAACGAGTAAAGAGACTTGTCGGTAACGAGATTGAACGAGGTATGGGGATACCGACGATCGAATCTCGGGCAACTAACATACCGATGGACAAAAGGAATTGTATACGGGATTGATTGAATCCTCAACATCGTGGTTCATCCGATGAGATCATCGTGGAACATGTGGGAGCCAACATGGATATCCAAATCCCGTTGTTGGTTATTGGCCGGAGAGATGTCTCGGTCATGTCTGCATGGTTTCCGAACCCGTAGGGTCTACACACTTAAGGTTCAGTGACGCTAGAGTTGTAATGGGAATAGTATGTGGTTACTGAAGGTTGTTGGGAGTCCCGGATGAGATCCCAGACGTGACGAGGAAATCTGGAAAGGTCCGGAAGTGAAGATTGATATATTAGACAAAGGGTATTGGAGTCCGGAATTGTTCTGGGAGTACCGGGTGACGACCAGCGTGACCGAAAGGAGTTTCGGAGGCCCCTTATGGGCCAAGGGGAGGGTGCACACCAACCCACTAAGGGGTTGTGCGCCCCTCCCACCCCATCTCACGTAACCTGGAGAGGTGGGGGCGCCTCCCCTAGGGCATCCGCCCCTCCCGGCTTGGGGAGGGGGCAAGTTTCCTAGGGGTGGGGCGCCCAAACCCATCTAGGGTTTCCCTTGTGGCCGCCGCCCCTCCCCTAGGGAAACCCTAGGGTGCCTCCTCCTCCCCCCTTCCCCCTATATATAGTGAGGGAGAGAGAGGGCAGCCACACCCCTTCCCTGTCGCAGCCCCTTCCTCCTCCAACACCTCCTCCTCCTCCGTGGTGCTTAGCGAAGCTCTGCCGGAGAACCACGAGCTCCACCGCCACCACGCCGTCATGTTGCCGGAGTTCTCCCTCAACTTCTCCTCTCCCCTTGCTGGATCAAGAAGGAAGAGACATCCCCGGGCTTTATGTGTGCTGAATGCGGAGGAGCCGTCCGTTCGACGCTTGGATCGGATCTTCCGTGATTTGAATCGCCGCGAGTACGACTCCATCAACCGTATTCTTATAACGCTTCCGCTTATCGATCTTCAAGGGTATGAAGATGCACTCCTTCTCTCTCGTTGCTATCATCTCCTAGATTGATCTTGGTGACATGTAGGAAAATTTTGAATCATTACTATGTTCCCCAACAGTGGCACCATGAGCTAGGTCTATGCGTAGATTCTATGCACGAGTAGAACACAAAGTAGTTGTGGGCGATGATTTGGTCAATTTGCTTACTGTTACTAGTCTTATCTTGATTCAGCTGCATTGTGGGATGAAGTGGCCCGGACCGACCTTACACGTACTCTTACGTGAGACTGGTTCCACCTACAGACATGCACTTGATGCATAAGGTGGCTAGCAGGTGTCTGTCTCTCCCACTTTAGTCGGATCAGATTCGATGAAGAGGGCCTTATGAAGGGTAAATAGCAATTGGCATATCATCGTTGTGGCTTTTGCGTAGGTAAGAAACGTTCTTGCTAGAAACCCATAGCAACCACGTAAAACATGCAACAACAATTAGAGGACGTCTAACTTATTTTTATAGGGTATGCTATGTGATGTGATATGGCCAAAAGGATGTGATGAATTATATATATGTTATGTATGAGATTGATCATGTTCTTGTAACAGGAATCATGACTTGCATGTCGATGAGTATGACAACTGACAGGAGCCATAGGAGTTTTCTTAATTTATTGTATGACCTGCGTGTCAATGAAAAACGCCATGTAATTACTTTAATTCATTGCTAACTGTTAGCCATAGTAGTAGAAGTAATAGTTGACGAGACAGCTTCATGAAGACACGATGATGGAGATCATGGTGTCATGCCGGTGATGTAGGTGATCATGCCGCGCCTCGAAGATGGAGATCAAGGGCGCAAGATGATATTGGCCATTTCATGCCACTTTATGATTTTCATGTGATGTTTTTCATGGTTACATCTTATTTGCTTAGAACGACGGTAGCATAAATAAGATGATCCCTCACTAAAAATTTCAAGAAATGTGTTCCCCCTAACTATGCACCGTTGTGAAGGTTCGTTGTTTCGAAGCACCAAATGATGATCAGGTATGATAGATTCTAACGTTCGCATACAATAGGTGTAAGCCAGATTTACACATGCGAAACATTTAGGTTGACTTGACGAGCCTAGCATATACAGACATGGCCTCGGAACACAAGAGACAGAAAGGTCGAACATGAGTCGTATAGTAGATACGATCAACATGGAGATGTTCACCGTTGATGACTAGTCTGTCTCACGTGATGATCGGACACGGCTGAGGGAGTCCTGGACTAAGGGGTCCTCGGGTGTCCGACCTATTGGATATGGGCCGGACTGATGGGCTGTAAAGATACAAAGACCAAAAACTCTACCCGTGTCCAGATGGGACTCTCCTTGGCATGGAAGGCAAGCTTGGCGACCAACTATGAAGATTCGTTTTTCTATAACCGACCTTGTGTAACCCTAGATCCCTCTTGTGTCTATATAAACCGAAGGGCTAGGTTCGTAGATAGATCCTCATAATCATAGTCAGGCTAGACTTTTAGGGTTTAGCCATTACGATCTCGTGGTAGATCAACTCTTGTAATACTCATATTCATCAGGCCTCGTTCGGCACTAGAGTATCTCCACGTTTTAAAGGGTATTTTCCCGTCCCGATATAGAAATCCCTGAAATTCACCACAGACCGTTCGGTACCCCGGTATTGGGCCGGCCCATCCCCAAAATTACACGGGGAAACCCTCAATACCGGTGTGAGAGCAGACACGAGCCTCCCCTCGAGAAATTCTTCCCCGACCGTGACGATGCCACACCCTCCGCCCTCCGCCCCCTCATCTGTCCGCCGTCCGGCCCCTCGGCCCTCCGCCCTTCGTCGACTCCGTCCAAGCCGAGCAAAACCATCCGCCGGTCCTGCCGCCGTCTTCGTCCACTTCATTGCTGCTGTCTTCGTCCATGTCATTGCCGCCGCCGTACACGCACACCTCAGCCCCTGTCGCCTCCGACGTCCAGAACTCCATATCCTTCCGGTAACCTGGCATTTTCGCCGGTAAGGACTGGTTCCTCCTCATCCCTCCCCTCTCATCCCCTTTCTCTAGGGTTGCTTGGTGCTATGAAGATGTGGTTTGTTTACTGGACAGCTTACAAGATTACAAGATTTGATCTGCAGCTTGTAGGCTAAGATAGTTGTGCACTGGATGTGAAAGTGTAGGTTGTAAGGTTAATATGCTTGCTTGGTGCTAGCTCTGATCTGCAGCATCTATTCTAAGATGTACTATTTTTTTCCCGATGTGGATATGGTTTTTATCTTACCAAGTAGTCTGTGTAATTTAGACTAAAATGTGAATATAGTTTTCCGTACATGCAGCTCGCTCCTTTTCCTGTTGGGGAAGCGTGTCTTTCACACTTTTACCAAGTAGTCTGAATAATTTTGAGTAAAATGTGAATATAGTTCAGATTGATGTAGTACTATCCAAGTCAATCAATATGTAAATGAAGATGATGTTTGCATCTAGTAATCTGTTCATACCATTTTCTGGCACTGTCCAACGTTGCGAAACATCGATCACTGAATGATTTTATTGCTTTCGGTCATGTATAGAAATGTGTGTAGTTTTCTTTTCGAAACATCAATCATTGTCAATCAATGTGTATAGAAATCCAGAAACTAATCTCTAACTGTAAGTACTTACATCAAGATCATCATTATTATCTGTTGTTTCAGTACATAGAATAGATTCAGCTGCTTGCTTTTTGTCCATACTGCTAAGTGACATCTTTACAACAGAGGAAAAACTGATCTGTTCGCAAGTTTAGTCATGTCCATGAAACTGTAATTATTTGATATTGCAAAAGAGTGTTATACTGTTTTAGAAAAGAGTTACTTTGATTTATTTTGAATTTACATTTTCCAATTTGTAGCTGTCCTTGGATAGCTGTCCTTGGGTTATCTAACCCTTAGACCAACTGATTTGTTTTCTATAGGTACTTGAGCCTTGGTTTATAGTGGGAGTGGACGAGCCGCCGCCTTCGTGGGATCCCGTTAAGACGCCAAAGTTTGGTATGACTTGTATTTACTATGACTTGTTAGCTCTCTAATTCTTGTTTGCTCTCTAATTCTTGGCATTGTTCCTTGATTGCTCGGTGTTAGTTTTGAAATGAAGTCACAGGGTCTAGATCGTATTAGGAAGAGAAGAGAGGAAGATGATGATGAGATGGTCCTTTTCATTCTTCCATTATTGCACTCGTACTTAGTGGACAGTAGAGGATAGGGTGAAAAAAGACAACGGCATAGCTCAATCCTTTATGGCAAGGAGCGTGTTGACGAACTTCTTGAAGGACACGTGAAGAATTGCTTGGTAGCTTTTAGGATGGAACCATACATCTTTAAGTCTTTAGCATCATATCTTAGAAGGAAAGAATTGATAAAAGACACAAGGCTCAAGGTGGAGGAGAAGTTAGCATTCTTCATGTACATGTTCTCACATAATTCATCATATGAAGATTTGCAACTAGAATTCAGACATAGTGGATCCACCTTTCATGAGTACATCAACGAGTTCTTTGATATCATCCCTGCCCTATGTACTCACTTTGTGGAGCCTCCGCGCATTGACGAACCTCATCCAATAATTGCTACCGATGAACGATTATATCCATACTTCAAGGTTCTTATCTTGACACTTAAAAAGAATCCCTTATCTTTCTTCATTAAAATTTCAAAAATTAATTTGCAGTCTATTTTTTCAGAATTGTATAGGTGCTATTGATGGATCCCATGTTCCTATTACCATTACACCTAAGAGTGCCGCCCATTTCGGAATAGAAAGGGCACCCTGAGCCAAAACATAATGATTGCATGTGACTTTGACTTGAAGATCACATTTATATCATGTGGCTGGGAGGGGTCAGCAACAGATGCTAGGGTTCTTTGGTCTGCCATTAACTCTGGATTTAAAGTACCTAATGGGAAGTTTTACCTCGTTAATGGTGGTTACGCAAACACCATATCCTTCCTTGCACCGTATCGGGGTGTGAGGTATCACTTGAATGAATTTGGACATGGCCACCATCGTCCACAGAACCACAAAGAATTATACAATCTTCGGCACGCCGTGTTGCAAAATCATGTAGAAAGGACCCTAGGAGTTCTTAAGAAGCGATTCCCGATTCTCAATGTTGGGACACTACATTCAATTAGGAACCAAGCGAGGATTCCAGCAGCTCCCGCTATCTTCCATAACATCATCAAAAAGCATGCCGGTGATGAGGAATGGCTTGACAACCAACAAGATAACATACCTTTGGCTGATTTTGTCAATGTACCTAATGGCAATGATAACTACCAAGGGAACAACACCCAAGGCAACGCTTTGAGAGATGAAATTGCAATGCAAAAGTGGAATCATTTCTAGCATAACTAACTCTTTTTAAGTTTGTGGATGTGATTGACTCTTTCTAATTCAACCGATTAATTGTCTTTATTTTGTGTGTTAATTTGTTTTATCTAAACAAATATGTATGCAAAAGGATCTCCCAAATTCAACTTGGTGCAAGTTGCTGCCATACTAAAAAAGAAAGGTGTTCTTGGTGCTAAAAAGGATTCACCAAAGGTTACCAAAAGGAGTTCACCAAAAGGTATTCTTGTTTCTCATCTTCGACTTGTTTTTCACTACAAGAACAGTAGCATTGTTGTACTAGCATGTTTCATGTCACAAGTATTTTCATGCATGTAGCCATTTGATCTGAATCTGAATTTGTCAAACACCATTCTTAGCCTTGTACTTTAATTGGCTTGTGTAGTTGTGAAACAAAGAGCACAATGGAGTTTAGGACTTGAAAAATGTTTGGTGGGGATACTTCAGGAGCACGATACTCCTTACCACCGAGGACAAAATGGATGGAGCAAGGAAACTTGGAACTTGATGGTGACAAAATTCCATGCCAAACATAAACAAGCGAAGTTCTCGAAGCTTCAAATTCAGGATAAGGAGAAGGAGCTCAAAAGGGAATATAGGATGCTAAAAGAAGCTCAAAAGCAAAGCGGTGTTGGCTGGGACAAAGCAAAGCAGTGTTGGCTGGGACGACAAAAGATGCATGATAGAAGCCGACACTGATTATACGTCTCCAACGTATCTATAATTTTTTATTGTTCCGTGCTATTATATTATCTGTTTTGGATGTTTATGGGCCTTATTAAACACTTTTATATTATTTTTGGGACTAACCTATTAACCCAGAGCCCAGTGCCAGTTTCTGTTTTTTCCTTGTTTCAGTGTTTCGCAGAAAAGGAATATCAAACGGAGTCCAAACGGAATGAAACCTTCGGGAGAGTTATTTTTGGAACGGAAGCAACCCAGAAGACTTGGGGTGTACATAAGGGAAGCAACGAGGAAGGCACGAGGCAGGGGGCGCGCCCTCCACCCTCGTGGCTCCCCTGACGTATTTCTTCCTCCTATATATATACCCATATACCCTAAAAACTTCGAGGAGCACAATAGATCAGGAGTTCTGCCGCTAGAAGCCTTCGTAGCCACCGAAAACCAATCTAGACCTGTTCTGGCACCTTGTCGGAGGGGGAATCCTTCTCCGGGGGGCCATCTTCATCATCCCGGTGCTCTCCATGACGAGGAGGGAGTAGTTCTCCCTCGGGGCTGAGGGTATGTACCAGTAGCTATGTGTTTGATCTCTCTCTGTCTCTCGTGTTCTTAAGGTGTTATGATCTTGATGTATCGCGAGCTTTGCTATTATATTTGGATCCTATGATGTTTCTCCCCCTCTACTCTCTTGTAATGGATTGAGTTTTCCCTTTGAAGTTATCTTATCGGATTGAGTTTTTAAGGATTTGAGAACACTTGATGTATGTCTTGCGTGGGATAACCATGGTGACAATGGGTTATTCTATTAATCCACATGATGTATGTTTTAGTGATCAACTTGCGGGTTTCGCCCATGAACCTATGCATAGGGGTTGGCACACGTTTTCGTCTTGACTCTCCGGTAGAATCTTTGGGGCACTCTTTGAGGTTCTATGTGTTGGTTGAATAGATGAATCTGAGATTGTGTGATGCATATCGTATAATCATACCCACGGATACTTGAGGTGACATTGGAGTATCTAGATGACATTAGGGTTTTGGTTGATTTGTGTCTTAAGGTGTTATTTTAGTACGAACTCTAGGGTTGTTCGTGACACTTATAGGAATAGTCCAACGGATTGATTGGAAAGAATAACTTTGAGGTGGTTTCGTACCCTACCATAATCTCTTCGTTTGTTCTCCGCTATTAGTGACTTTGGAGTGACTCTTTGTTGCATGTTGAGGGATAGTTATGTGATCCAATTATGTTATTATTGTTGAGGGAACTTGCACTAGTGAAAGTATGAACCCTAGGCCTTGTTTCAACGCATCTCAATACCGTTTACGCTCACTTTTATCATTAGTTACCTTGCTGTTTTTATATTTTCAGATTACAAAAACCTTTATCTACCATCCATATACCACTTGTATCACCATCTCTTCGCCAAACTAGTGCACCTATACAATTTACCATTGTATTGGGTGTGTTGGGGACACAAGAGACTCTTTGTTATTTGGTTGCAGGGTTGCTTGAGAGAGACCATCTTCATCCTACGCCTCCTATGGATTGATAAACCTTAGGTCATCCACTACAGGGAAATTTGCTACTGTCCTACAAACCTCTGCACTTGGAGGCCCAACAACGTCTACAAGAAGAAGGTTGTCTGGTAGACATCAACCGACCTTTGGGACAATCTGCTTATTGTAAGTTATTTAATTCCACCTTTTGATATGGCTACAATTTGTACCATGTTAATACTCATCTATTACTCTGGTTCTTTGTAGTCATATCCAAATATTGGGAAATTCGCAAGAAGAAATCTTTTCCTCACTTTGACTTGCTAGGAGAACTGTACAATGGTAAGTTTACCAACTTCTGTTGCTACCTCTCACTCGGTTGCCTCTTGCTTGGTTACTTACATGCATTTTGCAGGGCATACAGCCGAGGGTACCTATAATTTCACATCCATTGGAAAACCATGACAAATTGGTGAAGGCTTTGAAGATGAAAGAGAGGTCGAGGAAGTAAAAGAAACCGATGACTTGGAGATGATGAATCAATTGCAAAATGATGATGACGAATTGCAAATTCTAGATCAAATGGATGCTGCTCATAGGAAGGAGGATGTCGATCCAATCGAAGAAGGGGGTCGTACCATGGCTGGTTCAGGAAAGATGCCCCAAAAGAAGCCCAAGAAGGAGAAGCCCAAGAACAGTGGAGATGTGATTGCCGGAGCATTGGAGAAGTACATAGAGCTGAAGAAAAGGCAAGTAGATGATGAAGCTGCATACTTGGCCAATGAAAGGGCAGAGGCAACAAAATTAGACGACTTCTCTATCACCAAGTGCATGGATGTGCTCAAAACAATGGAGGTTGTCACCCGCACAGAGAATATCAAGGCGTTCAATGTCTTCAAGGATGCTGCAAACCGTGAAATTTTCATAAATGCCGCTGATGATGATAAAGAGAACGCTGTTATGTGGCTCCGGAGTCAAATGTTCCCATGAGGTATGTTCAAGATTTGAGCTCTTAGTTGTTCCCACTTTGGTTGAGTTAGTTGGTAAGCTAGTGTTCAATTTGATATCTCGTTGCAACTTCAAGCACTGCAAAGTAGAACTAAATAATGCTTCTGCCCCTTTTTCTCAGAAACTTCTCTGGAATATATCTCAGATAGTTGACTGATCTTCGCATGTACACTGAAGTTCCTATGGTCCATAACACTTGTAGTAGTATTTGTTGCCTCTTTTTTCATGTGGGCTCAAGATCGTTGCTTTTTTGCAGAGTTATTTTGAGTCTTGTCTGCCACCTCCAAGAACTAGATAGTAGGAAAGGAAAGAGCTGCCACCCCAGAAGCTAGTTGTGATGGAATTATTTAAGGACCTGCTATTCTGTTCATGAATTGTGCAATTCCTGATATATTTGCACTATTTTGTAATATTTGTATTCCTCATTATTGTCCATTTGATAGCAAGATGCTAGTTGTGATGGATTGTGTATGGGTTTTAGCAAGTTTTTCTTGCTATGTTTAAGCTATAAAAGTTGGATTTTATTTTGCACCATCTTATCCCAGCCAACGGATGCAAAAAGATTAGATTTTTAATTTTCATCATCTTATCAGGATGTTGTACCAAACGCAGAGAATTATGGGGGTGGGGATTATTGGGGAATTAAGGGGATTTGGTGGAGGGGAGGGGGTCACCAAATCCCCTCTAATCCCCTAGCCCGTGGGGGGGTGTAAAAGCACCAGTGCCGAACAAGGCCTTAAGATCAATCGAGCAGGAAGTAGAGTATTACCTCCATAGAGAGGGCCCGAACCTGGGTAAACATTGTGTCCCCCATCTCCTATTACCATTGATCCTAGACGCACAGTTCGGGACCCCCTACCCGAGATCCACCGGTTTTGACACCAACATTGGTGCTTTCATTGAGAGTTCCATTATGGCATCCTCAAAAGGTTTGATGGCTCCTTCAATAATCTACAACGATGCTGTCCAAGGGGAAGTCTTCCTCCCCGGACAGATCTTCGTGTTCGGCAACTTCGCACTGCGGGCCAACTCGCTTGGCCATCTGGAGCAGATCGAAAGCTATGCCCCTGGCCACCAGGTCAGATTTGGAAGCTTGAACTACGTCGCAGATATCCGTGGAGACTTGATCTTCGATGGATTCGAGACCACGGCAGCCGCTCCCTGCCACCACGATGAACATGACATAAATCTGTTATCGGTCCATATGCAGGAGATAGTACCTGTAGCTTCTCTAGCCATAGATCCGGAGCAGATCGCGCCATCCGAAGACGGGAAGCTCAACCCTGCCGCGGAAGCCGGAGACTCAGCGGCGTTGGAGCCACACGCAGACTTAACTTCAAGTGACATCTATGTCACCGGAGCCACGGACTCGTCTCAGGCTACAGGTTCCGAACCTTGTGCATCCGCGTACGTCGAGCTTGATCGGTCATCGATCGTCAAATTCAGCTCCGCAGACATCTTCCAACACTCGCCCTTGGGCGATGTGCTAAACTCGTTAAGAGCACTATCCTTAGCGGGGGGCTCGCAGCCGAACTGTATCCGGTTCGAACTGGAGATTGATAATGGAGAACTTTGCTTCCCACCCACCGCCCACTTCATACACACTGTCGAAGACTTAAGCGACATGCTCGACTACGGCTGTGAAGACATCGACGGTATGGACGATGATGCCGATGAGGAGCCAGGCTAAGACCCGCCGTTTACCAAACGCTGGATGGCTACCTCTTCCTATGACGTGTACATGCATGGTGGATACACCTAAAAGAAATAACGACGATGAGAAAGAAGATCTAGTTGAGGACGAACCTCCTGTGATACAACCAAAATGCCAACGTCAGCGGCGCCGCTCTAAGTCACGTCATGGAATAGAAGGCGATACTGGCACAGAGGAAAATAACACTCCGGAAGGTGCCGAAGACAACAAAGACCCCGTCGATGCAACTGCTGTACAAAAAGAACGGGAAGACGTGAAAGTTAGCCTTGATGGACAGGCCATGTACGAAGACTCGGAGAACAGTAATTATCTTGCACTCTCCGAGGATGAGGCGAGCCTCGGCAGCGAGGATTTCATCATGCCTAAGGAACCTCAGGAGCAGGTGCGCTTTAAACGCCGGCCAATAGCCACTGCAAGGAGCCTGAAAAAGAAGCAGCATCAGTTTCAAGCTGACCAATATCTGCTCAACGATAGATGGACTGATGTCCTGGCAGCCAAAGAACACGGCCTCAAGCACGCAGCCAAAAGCTACCCGAAGCGCAAATTACTGCCTCAGTTCGACGATGAGGCGCTGGAGCACATACCATCATCGCGCAATGCGGCTGACAGACCACCGCGTGGTCAGGATAAAGCGGCAACTCAAGCCGAACACCAGCCACCCCCGCCTCATCATAAAGGCAGAGGCAAAATAGCTCGAGGTCATACATATGACCTTCGACAAGACCTGGACAACAAAATAGGACATACCAAATCGATCTACGGATCGCGAAGACGTGCTCCGAGATGCGACGACGGCTATCTAGTCGGACGTAAGAAGCCTGGTCACTCCCGGGCCAAAAACCGTAGACTGACTCCATCGGAGCTACGTCGCAATGTGGCCCAACATAGAGGCGCCGCACACCCTTTGCTTCATAGATGAAGTAATGGAACACGAATTCCCAGATGGGTTTAAACCCATAAATATCGAATCATATGATGGAACAACTGACCCTGCGGTATGGTTGAGGATTTCCTTCTCCATATCCATATGGCCCGCGGTGATGACCTTCATGCCATCAAATGCCTCCCGTTAAAACTCAAAGGTCCAGCTCGACACTAGTTAAATAGTCTGCCCGAAAATTCCATTAGCAGCTGGAAGGATTTGGAAGACGCCTTCCGCGACAACTTCCAAGGAACATATGTCCGGCCACTAGATGCCGATGACTTAAGCCACATAGTTCAACAGCCCGGAGAATCAGCCAGGAAGCTCTGGACTAGGTTCTTAATTAAAAAGAACCAAATCGTCGATTGTCCGGACGCGGAAGCTCTAGCAGCCTTCAAACACAGCGTATGGGACAAGTGGCTCGCCCGCCACATCGGTCAAGAAAAACCAAAATCCATGTCAGCCCTTACCACTCTGATGACCCACTTTTGCGCGGGACAAGACAGCTGGCGCGCTCGTAGAAGCAACAACGCCAACGATCCGGGCACTTCCGAAGTCCGAAACGGCAATGGCAAACCTCGATGTAGCAAACACAAACATCGCAATGATAATGAAAGAACGCGCGACACAGCGGTCAATGCCGGATTCAGTGGCCCCAAACCCGGTCAACGGAAAAATCCATTCAAGGCAAACAAAGACGAACAATCCACCTTAGACAAGATATTGGATCGACCCTGCCAGATTCATGGCAACCCCGATAAACCAGCTAATCACACCAACAAAAGTTGTTGGGTCTTCAAGCAGGCCGGCAAGCTCAACGCCGAACACAAGGGGAAAAGACCGCCCAGTGATAGCGATGACGAAGAGATTCACCACCCAAATACCGGGGGTTAGAAGCAATTTCCCCCTGAGGTAAAAATAGTGAACATGGTATACATAACACACGCCCCTACAGAGGAGGATGAGACGTACGCCCTCCGGACTGAGTATCATACTACGTTCCCTCCAGCCGGAGTACAAGTTGGCCTTATTAAACCGCATACCTTGTCGGTCATTAAGCCGCCGGTCTCCATTCAGCAGGACCGACCAATTATGGAGCTGGACTAGCAGTTCGGCCTCCGCCGTCCGCCTTATACACCTGTGAAATCCATACTGCGCATACATAACTATGCACTTAAAATACCATGGGCATCGGCGGAGGCACAATACGGACGGGCCTACAAGTACTTCTATAACCCCCTTCTTTTTCAATTCTTTTGTGACCACTTTTTCTTTTTTATTATCCTTTATAATAGGTGAATTGCAGGCTGGTCATCTCACCGACTCCATCGGAGTTCCGGTTTGTACATTCATCCAAAAGTTACTCCCTTTAAGGAGCCCCTTCATCGAGGAAAGGCGGCGCAGACATGCGACAGGAGGTCCAAAACAACTTCTTTTAGACAGTACTCTCTATTTTGCGAGCCTGAAAGGTGCCTTCCACCTCAGCCATCGACCCTTGGCATGTCAAATAGCCAAGGTCGTGGCATTATTATATACGAAACAATGATTGGCATGTCACTCAAGTTCTAGTGAATATAATCTATATCCCGTATTCACTTTTCGCTAAAAAAATTGTATTTTGCTCCTTGTGTTATTTCACACGCCCCGCTAGGGGCTCGATATGGGAACAAACTAAATTGCCAATAAGTCTGAACAACTTTATAGCATACTTCGGCGTCGCGAGTTTGGCCTTATATGCATTAGCTCCGAATCATGTCTTGGGTCAATACTTGGGTTGCCCGGCTCCTGTGCTTGCTACCTTACGTTCCGCTCTATCGGCTAAGGTAGTAAAGGGAGAACTACTGCGATTGTGCCCTGGTTTACCCAGACGAGCACCTCAGTAGAGAAAGCCGAAAACTGACTATCATGATGCGGCGAGAGATGGTCAACCACTCGACGACTTATCGGAATCTTTCGCGATTCCCTCTGTATTACACGAAGGACCTTTATTCAGGTCATACATGTAAAGGCACCACATTGGGATAACGGCGTACATACCAGGGTTTATATCGTAGACCCACCATAAAACTCCTATGGCTAAGTGAAATTGTTAACGCCCTATAGTCCGATTGCCTCGTTCACCGCATTGACACCTCCTTCATGGACCAAGACGTTGGGTTAAGAGTGATCATGTGCTTTTCCGAACACCCCTGTATTTTCCACGTGGGGGCTGAAGCCGACGACTGGAAAACTTTTAGATTATGTGAAAACGGCCGCACAGGAGGAGCCAAAAGGTTTCAAGCAAAAATCATAACATTATCATCATATTGTCTTTTACAATTCAATACATTTCACTCAAATATCATATCTTTCGAGCATTGACCCTCTATCAAGCGGGCACCCTCTAAGACGTCCTCGAAATAGTGTTCGGGTGCGTGATGGTCATTACCCTTGAGGGGACTCCTCGCTGCAACGTCAGTGGCCTTCATCTTGGCCCAATATGTTTTGACACGGGCAAAGGCCATCCGTGCACCTTCAATGCACGTTGAATGCTTAACGGCGTCGAAACGCGGCACCGCATCCACAAGCCTTTGTACCAAACCGAAGTAGCTATTCGGAATGGGCTCAGTAGGCCACAGCCGGACTATGATGTCCTTCATGGCGGAACCAGATATCCTGTGGAGCTCGGTCCACTGGGCCATCTGCTCATTTAGTAATAACTGACGCTTTGGCGCGCTGAACTATGACCAAAGAAGCTTCTCCGTGGCACACCCTTCCTGCACTTGGTAAAACTGCGCCGCGTCGGAGGCACTCTTCGGCAGGTCCAAAAAGGTGTCTGGAGAACTCCACATTTGGTCAAGTGGGGAATACTTCAGATCGCTGAACTTCGTCTGTAATAAGAAAGGCTTACCAGCCGCTATCTCCCCAACTTGCCGGATCTCTTCCCGAGCCGCTCTAGACTCAGATCGTGCTTCTTGCGCCTCTTGTAAGGCCTTGTCGAGATCGGCCGCTTTGGCCTTGTTATCCTTCTCGAGGAATTCGCACTGGACGGCGGTCTCCTCCAGCTTGCATGCCATGGTAGTAATTCTTTCCTCACATTGGCGCCGAACAGACTGTTCGGTTTCTAACTCTTCAGCCGCCTTATGGGCAGCCAAATTACTCATCCGGGTTTGCTCCTTGGCAAGGACAAGCTCAGCTCGAAGGGCCTCCACCACAGTAGCACCATTTGTAGTTATGCATGTCTCAGTATACAATTCCAGCTTCATGCTCAGGTTATCATGCACAAATACGCTAGCTGACCCAAAAATATACCTTGCGCCTCCTCAAGACGCTTGTTGATCAGCGTGATATCATCATCCGCCTCATCAATCTTCCGCTGCAGATCCGCAACCTCCGCGGATCGGGCAGTTGCAGGGGAGGTCACAGCCTATGTTCCAAGTAGTCAGATTATTTCCTGGATAAATATTTTTGATCCTCTGATTGCCTCCCTTGGGAAGCCTATCAGAGTCTCAGGGGCTACTATCCATACATAGGAGTATTTTGTGAATAAAACACAATTTAAAGCATTACAGCACAAACCTCAAAACCTCTTAACAGGCTCATGAAGGTCTCATTCAATCCGCTTTTCGTGGACAGGACCTTTTTAACCACCGTATCCATCAAGGTATGATGGTCTTCGGAGACGGACGCCTGTCGCAGCATGTTCGTCAATATATCCGGCGTTTCTGTATCTTCGGAAGCAGTTGTCGTAGCACGACCCCCCTTCAAGGGGATCCGTTCATTCGCCCCTAGATTTGTCTCCGGCTGAAAGCCAGGCAATCTGGGGCCTTTATTGTCGGTCCCTGGACCTTGGGCTACCGAAGTCTCATCTTCGGTTTGTGTTTTCGTCACCCCTCGCATCACTTGCGGATCAGGAGAGGCCCTCTGGGGCGACACCTCGAAGTCATCCGCCTTATTGGGCGAGGAGACTGGTGGAGGCGTCTCGCTTTCCATCATCTCTGGGAGAAGATCTCTCGAGGAAGATGATTGTTGAGAAGGATTGTGCATCGAGCTGCAAAAAACATACATTTTAGATGTTGCCCCTGTCGGGCAGCTCGAGCTTGAAGACGACATTATCGCGTAGTACTCAAGTGAGGCCAACCCTAAACCGTAAGCGAACAAGGGTGTTTTACACATACCCCGTTCCTCTCCTGTGACGGAGGAAGCCACCCATCGGCCTTGAGGGCTGGGTCCGGACATGATGGGGAAGCTTGAAGCAATGAAGTCGAACCTTGGGTGCTAGAACTCGAGGTTGGAGAGGTTGAGGAGAGATTTGGCGTAAAAGGACGACCCTTGGTTCCTTTATAAAGGCAGCGTGTATTGAACGCCTCCTCCTAAGCCTGAAAACCTGCCTGTTCCTAAGGAATCTTTCTAGTAGAACAGTTGGGTTACCCATGCTCGTATTAATGAGGATCCCGCAATAAGGGGACACGATCTCTGCTTCGACAGAACGTGCCAATAGAAACCACGCCTCGAAACATGGAACAGGAAACGGTTCGAAATAACGACCGGGCAAACGTGATGTCACGTTACAAAAGTTGTCAGCATATGGGACTCATGAAATATTATATTCTCTGTAGTCGTGTGTGGTATTTGCATTGCAAATCCGGACACATTCATTTTATCCGAAGACTATCTTGGAGTATTCAGAAAGGGGAACCCTCCTTACAATGCAGAAGACAATCTGCGCGCCGGACACCTCGTCATTGAAGCCTGGTTAAGGGGATACTGAGGGAGTCCTGGACTAAGGGGTCCTCGGGTGTCCGACCTATTGGATATGTGCCGGACTGATGGGCCGTAAAGATACATAGACCAAAGACTCTACCCGTTTCCGGATGGGACTCTCCGTGGCGTGGAAGGCAAGCTTGGCGACCAACTATGAAGATTCATTTCTCTGTAACCGACCTTGTGTAACCCTAGATCCCTCCTGTGTCTATACAAACCGGAGGGCTAGGTCCGTAGATAGATCCTCATAATCATAGTCAGGCTAGACTTTTAGGGTTTAGCCATTACGATCTCATGGTAGATCAACTCTTGTAATACCCATATTCATCAAGATCAATCAAGTAGGAAGTAGAGTATTACCTCCATAGAGAGGGCCCAAACCTAAGTAAACATTGTGTCCCCCGTCTCCTGTTACCATCGATCCTAGACGCACAGTTCGGGACACCCTACCCGAGATCCGCCGGTTTTGACACCGACAACGGCCTAGTCGATTCGGATCATGTATCACTTAGATGACTAGAGGGATGTCTATCTGAGTGGGAGTTCATTAAATAATTTGATTAGATGAACTTAATTATCATGAACATAGTTAAATTGTCTTTGCAAATTATGTTGTGGATTAATAGCTTGCGATTTAGCTCCTTGTTTTAATACGCTCCTAGAGAAAGACTAAGTTGAAAGATATTGCAAGCAATTGTGCGGACTAGGGCCGTAGTCTGAGGATTGTCCTCACTGCTACATAGCAGGCTTCTGGCCTTGATGCACCGCTCGGTGTGCCAACCCCTCTAGCGTCGTCTGTGGATGTTGTGAACATCTGGCAGACATGTTCTGATGACTAGCTGATAGTTTAGTGCGCCATGATTTACAACTTAGAGCCGGGGCTCCAAAAGCGTTTTGAACGCCATGGAACATATGAGATGTTCCAAGAGCTGAAGTTGGTATTTCAGGCTCATGCCCGTGTTGAGAGGTTTGAGACCTCTGACAAGATCTTTGCCTACAAGATGGAGGAGAATAGCTCAGCCAGTGATCATGTGCTCAGAATGTCTGGGTACTTCAATCACTTGAATCAAGTGAGAGTTAATCTTCCAGATAAGAGAGTGATTGACAAAAGTTCTCCAGTCACTATCACCAAGCTGCTAGAGTTTCATGATGAACTATAACATGCAAGGGAAGATGATCCCAGAGCTGTTCGTCGTGCTTAAGGCCGTAAAGGTAGAAATTAAGAAGGAGCATCAAGTATTGTTGGTTAACAAGACCACTGGTTTCAAAGAAGGGCAAGGGCAATAAGGGAAACTTCATGAATGGCAAGCCAGTTGCCGCTCCGATGAAGAAACCCAAGAACCCAAACCCGAGACGAAGTGCTTCTATTAGGGAAACGGTCACTGGTAGCGGAACTGCCTCAAATACTTGGTAGATAAGAAGGCTGGCAACTTCAACAAAAGTATATTTGATATATGTGTTATTGATGTGTACCTTACTACTACTCCTAGTAGCACATGGGTATCAGATACCGGTACAGTTGCTAATATTGGTAATTCGAAACAAAAGCTACGGAATAAACTGAGACTAGCTAAGGGCGAGGTCACGATGTGTGTTGGAAGTGTTTCCAAGGATGATATGATCACCATCGCACGCTCCCTCTTCCTTCTGGATTAGTGTTGAACCCAGATAAATGTTGTTTGTATTGGTGTCTCGTTGATCATGAACATGATTAGATCATGTGTATTGCAATACGGTTATTCATTGAAGTCAGAGAATAGTGGTTATTCTGTTTACATGAATAATACCTTCTATGGTCATGCACCCAATGTGAATGGTTTATTGAATCTCGATTGTAGTGATACACATGGTCATAACATTGATGCCAAAAGATGTAGAGTTGATAATGATAGTACCACTTTCTTGTGGCACTGCCGCTTAGGTCATATTGGTGTAAAGCGCATGAAGGACCTCCATACTAATGGACTTTTGGAGTCACTTGATTTTGAATCACCTGACACATGCGAACCATGCCTCATAGGAAAGATGACTAAAACCCCGTTTTCTAGAACAATGGAATGAGCAAGTGACTTGTTGGAAATCACACATGCTGATGTGTGCGGTCCGATGAGTGTTGATGCACACGGTGGATATCATTATTTTCTCACCTTCACTGATGAATTGAGTAGATACGGGTATATTTACTTAATGAAGCATAAGTCTGAAATGTTTGAAAAGTTCAAGCAATTTCAGAGTGAAGTTGAGAATCATCATAACAAGAAGATCAAGTTCTTACGATCTGATCAAGGGGAGAGTATCTGAGTTATGAGTTTGGCAATCACTAAAGACAAAGTGGAGTCGTTTCACAGTTGACGCCACCTGGAACACCATAGCGTAATGGTGTGTCCGAACGTCGTAATCACACCGAATTGGATATGGTGTGATCTATGATGCCTCTTACCGATCTACCGCTATCATTTGGAGTTATGCATTAGAGAAAATTACATTCACTTTAAATAGGGCACCGTCTAAGTCCGTGGAGATGACACCGTATGAACAATGGTTTGGCAAGAAACCTAAGTTGTTGTTTCTTAAGGTTTGGGGCTACGATGCTTATGTCGATAGGCTTCGGCCAGAAAAGCACGAACCCAAAGCGGAAAATTATGTCTTCATAGAATACCCAAACAAGACGATTGGGTATTGCTACCTCTTGAGCATGCGTTGGTTTTCCCTTGAAGAGGAAAGGGTGATGCAGCAAAGTAGCGTAAGTATTTCCCTCAGTTTTTGAGAACCAAGGTATCAATCCAGTAGGAGACTACACGCAAGTCACCTAGTACCTGCACAAACAATCAAGAACCTTGCAACCAACGTGATAAAGGGGTTGTCAATCCCTTCATGGCCACTTGCAAAAGTGAGATATGATAAAGATAATAAGATAAATATTTTTGGTATTCTTTTGTATAGATTGGAAAATAAATATTGCAAAATAAATAGTAAACTAGAATTATAGATCAGAAACTTATATGATGTAAAGTAGACCCGGGGCCATAGGTTTCACTAGTGGCTTCTCTCAAGATAGCATATATTACGGTGGGTGAACAAATTACTGCCGAGCAATTGATAGAAAAGTGCATAGTTATGATGATATCTAAGGCAATGATCATGAATATAGGCATCACGTCCATGTCAAGTAGACCGAAACGATTCTGCATCTACTACTATTACTCCACACATCGACCGCTATCTAGCATGCATCTAGAGTATTAAGTTCATAAGAATAGAGTAACGCATTAGGAAAGATGACATGATGTAGAGGGATAAACTCAAGCAATATGATATAAAACCCATCTTTTTATCCTCGATGGCAACAATACAATACGTGCCTTGTTTCCCCTGCTGTCACTGGGAAAGGACACCGCAAGATTAAACCCAAAGCTAAGCACTTCTCCCATTGCAAGAAAGATCAATCTAGTAGGACAAACTAAACCGCTAATTCGAAGAGACTTGCAAAGATGTCAAATCATGCATATAAGAATTCATAGAAGAACCACATAATATTCATAGATAATCAAATTCATAAACCCACAATTCATCGGATCTCAGCAAACACACCGCAAAAGAGTATTACATCGAATAGATCTCCAAGAACATCGAGGAGAACTTTGTATTGAGAACCAAAGAGAGAGAAGAAGCCATCTAGCTAATAACTATGGACCCGAAGGTCTGTGGTAAACTACTCACACATCATCGAAGAAGCTATGGTGTTGATGTAGAAGCCCTCCGTGATCGAATCCCCCTCCGGCAGATCACCAGAAAAGGCCCCCAGATGGGATCTCACGGGTACAAAAGGTTGCGGCGGTGGAAAAGTGATTTCGTGGCTATCCTAGATGTTTTTAGGGTACATGGGTATATATAGGCGAAATAAGTACGTTGGTGGAGCTCCATGGGGCCCACGAGGGTGGGGGCGCGCCTACCCCCTGGGCGCGCCCCCTGCCTTGTGGAAGGTTCACGGACTTCCAAACTTGTACTCCAAGTCTCCTGGGTTGTGTTTGTTCCAAGAAAGATCCTCGCGAAGGTTTCGTTCCGTTTGGATTCCGTTTGATATTCCTTTTCTGCGAAACACTGAAATAGGAAAAAAAACAGCAATTTGCACTGGGCCTTCGGTTAATAGGTTAGTCCCAAAAATAATATAAAAGTGCATATTAAAGCCCATTAAACATCCAAAACAGATAATATAATAGCATGGAACAATCAAAAATTATAGATACGTTGTAGACACATCAAGCCTCCCCAAGCTTAATTCCTGCTCGTCCTCGAGTAGGTAAATGATAAAAACAGAATTTTTGATGTGGAATGCTACCTAACATAATTTTCAATGTAATTTTCTTTATTGTGGCATGAATATTCAGATCTGAAAGATTCAAGACAAAAGTTTAATATTGACATAAAAGCAATAATACTTCAAGCATACTAACCAAGCAATTATGTCTTCTCAAAATAACATAGCCAAAGAAAGCTCATCCCTACAAATCATATAGTTTGGCCATGCTTCATTTTCATCACACAAAATGCTCCCATCATGCACAACCCTGATGTCAAGCCAAGCAATTGTTTCGTACTTTAGTATTCTCAAACTTTTTCAACTTTCACGCAATACATGAGCGCAAGCCATGGACATAGCACTATGGGTGGAATAGAATATGATGATGGAGGTTATGTGGAGAAGACAAAAAAGGAGAAAGTCTCACATTGATGCGGCTAATCAACGGGCTATGGAGATTCCCATCAATTGATGTCAATGCGAGGAGTAGGGATTGCCATGCAACGGATGCACTAGAGCTATAAATGTATGAAAGCTCAACAAAAGAAACTAAGTGGGTGTGCATCCAACTTGCTTGCTCACGAAGACCTAGGGCATTTTGAGGAAGCCCATTGCTGGAATATACAAGCCAAGTTCTATATTGAAAATTCCAACTAGTATATGAAAGTGACAAAATAAGAGACTCTCTATCATGAAGATCATGGTGCTACTTTGAAGCACAAGTGTGGAAAAAGGATAGTAACATTGCCCCTTCTCTGTTTTTCTCTCATTTTTTGGGCCTTCTCTTTTTTTGGCCTTTCTCTCTTTTTTTATTTCCTCACGGGACAATGTGTTGGGGAACACAGTAATTTCAAAAAAAAATCTACGCACACGCAAGATCTATCATGGTGATGCATAGCAATGAGATGGGAAGAGTGTTGTCCACATACCCTTGTAGACCGTAAGTGGAAGCGTTATGACAACGTGGTTGATGTAGTCGAACGTCTTCACGATCCGACTGATCCTAGCACCTAAGGTCCGACACCTCCGCGATCTAAACACGTTCAGCTCAGTGACGTCCCACGAACTCTAGATCCATCTGAGTGTCGGGGGCGAATTTTGTCATCACGATGGGGTACCGGAACAGGGCTTCGCCTAAGCACCGCTACGATATGACCGAGGTGGATTATGGTGGAGGGGGGCACCGCACACGGCTAAGACAATTGTCAATTTGTGTGTCTATGGGGTGCCCCCTCCCCCGTATATAAAGGAGTGGAGGAGGGAGGAGGGCCGGCCCTCTATGGAGCGCCCTGGAGGAGTCCTACTCCCACCGGGTGTAGGATTCTCCCCCCCCCCCTCCCTAGTTGGGCTAGGAGAGGAAGGAAGGGGAAGGAAGGAGGAACGAAACGGGGGCCGCCCCCCACCCAATTCGGATTGGGCTTGGGGGCACGCCCCCTCCTAGGCTTCCTTCTCCTCTCTCCCACTATGGCCCAATAAGGCCCATATACTTCCCGGGGGGTTCCGGTGACCTCCCTGTACTCTGGTAAATGCCCGAACTCGCCCGGAACCATTCCGATGTCCAAACATAGTCATCCAATATATAGATATTTACGTCTTGACCATTTCGAGACTCCTCGTCATGCCCGTGATCACATCCGGGACTCCGAACAACCTTCAGTACATCAAAACACATAAACTCATAATACCGATCGTCACCGAACGTTAAGCATGCGGACCCTACGGGTTCGAGAACTATGTAGACATGACCGAGACTCATCTCCGGTCAATAACCAATAGAGGAACCTGGATGCTCATATTGGTTCCTACATATTCTACAAAGATCTTTATCAGTCAAACCGCATAACAACATACGTTGTTCCCATTGTCATCATTATGTTACTTGCCCGAGATTCGATCGTCGGTATGATCATACCTAGTTCAATCTCATTACCAGAAATCTCTTTACTCATTCCGTAATGCTACATCCCATAACTAAATCATTAGTTACATTCCTTGCAAGGCTTATAGTGATGTGCATTACCGAGAGGGCCCAGAGATACCTCTCCGATACACGGAGTGACAAATCCTAATCTCGATCTATGCCAACTCAACAAACACCATTGGAGACACCTATAGAGCATCTTTATAGTCATCCAGTTACGTTGTGATGTTTGATAGCACACTAAGTGTTCCTACGGTATTCGGGAGTTGCATAATCTCATAGTCATAGGAACATGTATAAGTTATGGAGAAAGCAATAGCAGTAAACTAAACGATCATCGTGCTAAGCTAATGGATGGGTCAAGTCAATCACATCATTCTCTAATGACATGATCCCGTTCATCAAATGACAACTCTTTGTCCATGGCTTGGAAACTTAACCATCTTTGATCAACGAGCTAGTCAAGTAGAGGCATACTAGTGACACTCTGTTTGTCTATGTATTCACACATGTACTAAGTTTCCGGTTAATAAAATTCTAGCAGGAAAATAAACATTTATCATGATATAAGGAAATATAAATAACAACTTTATTATTGCCTCTGGGCATATTTCCTTGAGGCTCCCACTTGCACTAGAGTCAATAATCTAGTTTACATTGTATTGATTCTAACACCCATGGAGTCTTGGTGCTGATTATGTTTTGCTCGTGAGAGGGGCTTTGTCAACGGGTCTGCAACATTCAGATCCGTATGGATCTTGCAAATCTCTATGTCTCCCTCCTTGACTTGATCGCGGATGGAATTGAAGCGTCTCTTGATGTGATTGGTTCTCATGTGAAATCTGGATTCTTTTGCCAAGGCAGTTTCTCCAGTATTGTCACAAAAGATTTTCATTGGACCCGATGCACTAGGTATGACACCTAGATTAGATATGAACTCCTTCATCCAGACTCCTTCATTTGTTGCTTTCGAAACATCTATGTACTCCACTTCACATGTAGATCCCGCCACGACGCTCTGCTTGGAACTGCACCAACTGACAGCTCCACCATTTAATAAAATCATGTGTCCGGTTTGTGACTTAGAGTCATCTGGATCAGTGTCAAAGCTTGCATCGACGTAACTGTTTACGATGAGCTCTTTGTCACCTCCATAAATGAGAAACATATCCTTAGTCCTTTTCAGGTATTTCAAGATGTTCTTGACCGCTGTCAGTGATCCACTCCTGGATTACTTTGGTACCTCCCTGCTAAACTAATTGCAAGGCACACATCAGGTCTGGTACACAACATTACATACATGATAGATCCTATGGCTGAAGCATAGGGAATGACTTTCATTTTCTCTATATCTTCTGTAGTGGTCGAGCATTGAGTCTGACTCAACTTCACACCTTGTAACACAGGCAAGAACCCTTTCTTTGCTTGATCCATTTTGAACTTCTTCAAAACTTTATCAAGGTATGTGCTTTGTGAAAGTCCAATTAAGCTTCTTGATCTATCTCTATAGATCTTGAGGCCCAATATATAAGCAGCTTCACCAAGGTCTTTCACTGAAAAAATCTTACTCAAGTATCCTTTTATGCTATTCAAAAATTCAGTATCATTTCCGATCAGCAATATGTTATCCACATATAATATCAAAAACGCTACAGAGCTCCCACTCACTTTCTTGTAAATACAGGCTTCTCCAAAAGTCTGTATAAAACCATATGCTTTGATCACACTATCAAAGCATATATTCCAACTCCGAGAGGCTTGCACCAGTCCATAAATGGATCGCTGGAGCTTGCACACTTTGTTAGCGCCTTTTGGATCGACAAAACCTTCTGGTTGCATCATATACAACTCTTCTTTAAGATATCCATTAAGGTATGCAGTTTTGACATCCATTTGCCAAATTTCATAATCATAAAATGGGGCAATTGCTAACATGATTCGGAGGGACTTAAGCATCGCTATGGGTGAGAAAGTCTCATCGTAGTCAACTCCTTGAACTTGTCGAAAACCTTTTGCAACAAGTTGAGCTTTGTAGACAGTAACATTACCGTCAGTGTCAGTCTTCTTCTTGAAGATCCATTTATTCTCTATGGCCTGCTGATCATCGGGCAAGTCAACCAAAGTCCACACTTTGTTCTCATACATGGATCCCATCTCAAATTTCATGGCCTCAAGCCATTTTGCGGAATCTGGGCTCATCATCGCTTCCTCATAGTTTGTAGGTTCATCATGGTCAAGTAACATGACCTCCAGAACAGGATTACCGTACCACTCTGGTGCGGATCTTACTCTGGTTGACCTACGAGGTTCAGTAGTAACTTGATCAGAAGTTTCATGATCATCACCATTAGCTTCCTCACTTACTGGTGTAGGAATCACTGGAACTGATTTCAGTGATGAACTACTTTCCAATAAGGGAGTAGGTACAATTACCTCATTAAGTTCTACTTTCCTCCCACTCACTTATTTCGAGAGAAACTCCTTCCCTAGAAAGGATCCATTCTTAGAAAAGAATATCTTGCCTTCGGATTTGTGATAGAAGGTGTACCCGACAGTCTCCTTTGGGTATCCTATGAAGACACTGTAACATCCCAAATTTTCAATTTGGAATGTTATACACTAGATCATCATTGCATATCATATTTATTGCATTTTGGTTGATCCTAGAATTTTACGCAACTCAAGGACCCTCGGAGAGAGTTGGGGATTTCGTTATTTTCATATTTGAGTTGTCTCAAATTTTGAAAATAGGATCATTCGATTTTATTTATACTATCTTCAATTATTTATATTACAAAAATATGAGAGAGGGAATAAAATGACTTTCCCAAAATAAAGAATAATGAGGATTTAATAAAAAAATTAAATAAGATTTTATTTGCTATTTTATTTGAATTTAGGAAAAAATGCGCGTTTTTCAAAATTGCATTTAGGCCCCAAATAAATGTTCATCCTGTGTGGCTTGATTTTAGAAGCCGGGAAAAATTTATTTCAGGATTTTTGGAGTCTGTTTAGTATTTCTTTTGTTTTTTTCGAGCGTAATTATTTTAAAAAAAATCCGAACCGACCTTGGGCCGTAACCGGCCAGGACTCCTCCTGGCCGGGCTTTTTCATAGCGCCCCGAGGCCCCGGCCGAAGCCCAAGCCGCCCCACCCAAAAACCCTAACCCTAGCCGGCCCCCGCCGCCACGCTGGACCGCCGCTTGCTACTTCGAATCGCTAGGTTTCCCGGATCATCAGCAAGGCAAGTAACACTTTGGTCATATCTCCTACTACCCAGTTTTATTGCATTAGATCAATCCTCACACATTGCATGATTAGGATCTAATTAAATTATTGGTTTGGGGAGTAGTTGAGGTAGAACCTATTACCTGTTTTTTTATCAAACCTTTGGGAGTTACTCTACGTTTGCTTATTATTGCTATGCTATGCTAGTAGACGTGGATTGGGTGAGTGTATCCATGACAGATGTGAGATTTGTTAATTAATGGTTGATTTAAGGTGGCAACTTAAACACACATCTGGGTGGATTGAGGCACCTTGGTATTCCAGCGATTGCCTGTTTTCTTTTGGACCGCCACCCAGGCTAAAAGGGATCATGAGATTATTCATGCTAGAAACTTCCGTGTGCAGCCACAAGCTACTATGGGCTCTAGCATAGTTGACTAAGTCATGCGAACTCTTAAAGTGGTAGACTAGCAGATGTAGGGGATGTAGGTTGGTACGGTCTACCCGTTCGTAAGGTGCTAGCGCTTCTGAAAGACTATGTCTCGGTCATCCGTTTCTCAAACACCTTGTAGTGCGAGAAAAGTGCGCAAACCTCTACAGAGTGTATAAACTAATCATGGTTAGCCGTGTCCCCGGTTATGGACATCTTGAGTATCTAGTACCTGGATTATCATGTGAATCTCATCATGTTACTCTAATTAATTTTGTTGGGTTTTTAATGATGTTGCTTAATTGGGATTGAGAATGCTGCCAACCATTCTCAATGTTTAACAACTGCCATGATAGTTAAATAAAATTTATTCCTTTGCAGTAGGGAAAAATTGGCTTTACGCAAAACTGTAACCATAGAGCTTTCCACCAGCCATATATGCATATAGAATAGCCATATTCTTTTATTACTCTCTATGTGTTACATTGCCAGCATATTCCATGTGCTGACCCATTTCGGGCTGCAACGTTAATGTTGCAGACTTTTCAGACGACGATTAAGGTGCCTTAGGTCGTGGTTCTATACTCAGTGATGCCGTTGGAGTTGATAGACTCACTTATCTTCCAAGCCTTCCGTTGTTACCGTTATTAGATGGCCTTAAGCCATATTTATTGTAATAAGTTCTCTTTTGAGACACTCGATGTAATAAGTGTGTGATTGCTACTCTGTTATAAATCCTTCAAGTACTGTGTGGTGTCAGCATTACTGATCCAGGGATGACACCTGAGCATAGAGATTGGACCGTTTGAGGTCTGGTCGCTACAAGATGGTATCAGAGCACATGCTGACTATAGGACCCGACCACTAAGCTAAAGACCTAGATCACTACTCACTCTCTTCTCTTTCTGACTTCTCATCTTTTCTACTCTTTTAGGATGACGGATGCAAGGAACAAGTTCACGCAACCGGATGAAGATACACCCTTTGGACGTCACCTGAAGGAAGTCACTAGATACCTAAACATAGGAGTACCAAGATTCAGCAGAACCTACAATGCCACATTACCTGAAGAGGAGCGCTGGATGATTCAAGTTCAAGTTCCAGGAAGGACGTTCATGCCAGTCACTGAGCCCATAGAGTTTTCTTTTGATGCACCAACTTGGAGTCTAGGAAAGAGCATGGTAGCTCACATCGCCATGGGACGTATTGGAGAAGTCTACTGCAATGATCTTAAGGATACTATCTACCAGATTTGTGGGCGCCGAGATGAGCACTGGGAGATGATCAGCACCAGGAAGGATAGATCAGGTGCAGCTTTGATCCAGGAGTTAAACCAACACATTCGACGTCAGGAGAACCAGATGTGCACTGACATGATAGATCTGAAGAAGGCGAGGACAAGAATCAAGGAACTGGAGGAAGAACTCAAGGCTACTCGTGAAGATTATGAAGAGGAAATTGAAGTATTAGTGGAGAAGAATGACGATCTGATCAAGAAGATTGGAATATTCATGGGTGGCCCTACACCAGTAGAATAAGATGAAGAACCCAAGGAGATTCGTCCGGAAGACTACATCATCATCGACGACACCGACTCGGATCCATATGATAGCGATGATGACTATGTGGATGAAGCTGGAGCAGATATCATGGAGTCTGCAACCGAAGAATATTTTTAGTAGACCACCTCATCAGTAGTAGTAGTCCACCATGTAAATATAGTAGTCCGAGCACTTTTACGATAGTTAGATCGATTGTATGACTTTGTTTGATTGATTGAATGAAGTGAATTGTTTGCTTTTGCCTCATGTGCATATGGGTAGTGTTTTCTCTTTAGACCCCTCTCTATTCTTAAATCTCATCTTTTCTAAAACCTCAGATGCCTCCGAGACGTGACCCCGGATTTACCTTCCCACCGGAGCTCACCCAGTTGATCCAGCAGCAGAACACATTGATGCAGTTGTTAGTCCAGAATCAGAATCAGGGGAACAACAACAACAACCCACCACCTGTTGATCACTTAGCCCATTTTCTTAGGCTGAATCTGCCGGTGTTTTCTAGTAGCACCGAGCCGATAGTAGCAGATGATTGGCTCTGCAAGACAGCTAGAGAGTTGACCACAGCAGGATGCAAGGATGCGGAAAAGGTGAAGTTTGCCGCACATCAGCTTGAAGGACCCGCATCATCATGGTGGGAGAATTTCACAGCCACTTTCCATGTCGACACTGTCACATGGGACCAGTTTCAGCAGGCTTTTCGAACTGCCCATGTTTCAGCAGGAGCTATGGCCATAAAGAAGCGAGAGTTTCGCAATTTGCGCCAAGGAGGACAGATAGTTGGCCAGTATGTGGAGGACTTTAGTAAACTAGCACGTTATGCCCCAGATGACGTTGCTACGGATGCAGCTAAGCAGGAGAAGTTTCTGGAAGGACTGAATGATGAGTTGAGCATGCAGTTGATGGTAGAAACCTTCAACAACTACCAGGAGTTGGTAGATCATGCTCTCATGCTTGAAGGGAAGCAACAGCAGATTGAGAATCCCAAGAGGAAGTATGGACAAGGGAAGCACAATTCAGGAGCTCAGCAGAAGCCATGTTTTACCCCTAGACCGGGAGGAAATTTTCAGCATACCCATGGAGGAGGTAGTTCGCACAATCACAATGGCACCAAGAATGGTAATGGTAATGGAGGAAGCAACGGCCAGAACCGCACCAACCCATCGACCCCAGCCAAGAGAGACCTGAGCCAAGTCACTTGCTTTAAGTGCCAGAAGACCGGACATTATGCCAATGAATGTCCTGAATCCTAGAATGGAAATGGCAATGGAAGCTTTGGGAAGAAGCCGAACCCTTTCAACAGGGGATGGGTGAACCACGTTAACATGGAGGAGGTTGAAGAGCAGCCGGATGCAGTAATCGGTAAGTTTTTGGTTAAGTCATTTACTGCACTTGTTCTTTTTTATGCCGGTGCATCGCATTCATACATATCAAGGGGATTTGTGGATAAGTATAACCTGCCCACCAAAGTTCTTAGAACACCTATGTTAGTAAGCTCACCAGGAGCGGAGTATATGGCTAGCCAAGGATGTTTTCAAGTGCCATTAAGTATAGGTAGGCATGTATTTCCCTCGGATTTGATAATATTGGAATCACAAGGTTTGGATGTAATTCTGGGTATGGATTGGTTGTCGATGTATGGAGGAAACATCGATTGCGCCAGTAAGTCGATCTTGCTTACCACCCCAGAAAGGAGAAGGATCAAGTATGTATCCCGGCATGTGCCGAAGAGGACTCAAGTAAATTGTCTAACAGGAGTTGTGCAGGAGGAAGTACCAGTAGTGAAGGATTTCCCCGATGTATTTCCAAAAGAATTGCCAGGCATGCCACCGGATAGAGATATTGAGTTTTTGATTGAGCTTTTGCCAGGCACAGGGCCAATATCAAAGAGACCATATAGGATGCCCGCAAAGGATTTGGTGGAAATCAAAAGGCAGATTAAGGAGTTACTGGATAAGGGATATATTCGCCCAAGTTCATCGCCTTGGGGATCACCAGTACTTCTAGTGGAAAAGAAGGATGGATCGTTAAGGATGGTTGTTGATTATCGAGGATTGAATGAAGTAACCATCAAGAACAAGTACCCACTACCGATGATCAATGATATGTTTGATCGATTGCAAGGAGCTAAGGTATTTTCCAAGATCGATCTACGATCAGGATACCACCAGTTGAAGATTCGAGAACAGGATATACCTAAGACGACTTTTACCACCAGGTATGGACTGTATGAGTATACCGTTATGTCATTTGGTCTGACTAACGCACCTGCATATTTTATGAACATGATGAACACAGTGTTTATGTAGTTCTTGGATAAGTTCGTCATAGTGTTCATTGATGATATCCTGGTTTACTCGAAGAATGAATAGGAGCATAAGGAGCATTTGCGTTTGGTTCTTGGAAAGCTCAGAGAACATCAATTATATGCCAAATTTAGCAAAATGTGAGTTTTGGTTGAAGGAAGTTGGATTTCTCGGACACGTTATATCCGGAGAAGGTATAGCAGTAGATCCCACTAAAGTTGATACTGTGACCAAGTGGGAAGCGCCAACAATAGTTGGAGAGATCCGGAGTTTTCTTGGACTTGCAGGATACTACCGAAGGTTTATTGAGAATTTCTCAAAGATTGCGAAGCCTATGACGGAGTTGTTGAAGAAGGATACCAAGTTCAAATGGACTGAGGAATGTGAGGCTAGTTTCCAGGAGTTGAAGAAACATTTGGTTACCTCACCCATGTTAATTTTACCAGATCAGACCAAAGATTATGAGGTGTACTGTGACGCTTCATGTCGAGGACTTGGAGCAGTTCTTATGCAGGAAGGAAGAGTTGTTTCATATGCCTCACGACAGCTTAAGCCTCATGAGTTGAATTATGCTACGCATGATTTGGAGTTAGCAGCCATAGTGCATGCATTGAAGACTTGGAGACATTTTTTGATTGGAAACCATTGCGAGGTGTACAGGGATCATAAGAGTTTGAAGTATATTTTCACACATGAGGAGTTGAACCTCAGACAAAGAAGATGGTTGGAGCTCATCAAGGATTATGATATGAAATTGCATTATCACCCCGGAAAGGCTAACGTAGTAGCTGACGCATTAAGACGTAAGAGCCATGTGAACACCCTAATGACGGGAGATTTACCAAGGGAGTTTGCCGAAAATCTTCGAGACCTATGTTTGGAAATAGTTCCAAGAGGCTATGTAGCAGCATTGGAGATTCAGTCTACTTTGATGGATAAGATCAGAGAAGCTCAAAAGACTGATAAGGAGATTGCCGCTATAAAAGATAAAATGAGCAAAGGAAAAGCTAAGGGATTTCGTGAAGATGAGCACGATACCTTATGGTTTGAAGACCGTGTTTATGTGCCTAATGATTTGGAGATCAGGAAGTTAATTTTACAAGAGGCCCATGATTCACCGTATTCGATTCACCCAGGAAATACCAAGATGTATTTGGATTTGAAGGATACTTTCTGGTGGACCGGAATGAAGAAGGATATTGCGGAGTATGTAGCAGTTTGTGATGTATGTCAGAGAGTAAAGGCAGAGCATCAGAAGCCAGCAGGATTGCTACAGCCATTGCCGATACCCGAATGGAAGTGGGATAAGTTAGGCATGGATTTTATTACAGGATTTCCCAGAACATGTTCAGGCTATGACTCGATACGGGTTGTAGTCGATCGTTTGACAAAGGTAGCTCATTTCATTCCAGTGAAGACTACCTATACCAGTGCAAAGTTGGCAAAGATATACATGACTAGAATCGTTTGTCTGCATGGAGTTCCAAGGAGCATGGTATCAGATAGAGGAACCCAATTTACCTCAAAGTTCTGGAATCAGTTGCATGAAACTTTGGGTACCAGACTAGAGTTTAGCACAACTTTCCACCCGCAGACATATGGACAGACCGAGAGAGTCAATCAGATTTTGGAGGATATGCTAAGAGCTTGTGCGCTAGATTACAGATCTAGTTGGGACGAGAATTTGTCGTATGTAGAGTTCTGTTACAACAACAGCTATCAATCCAGTTTGAAGATGGCCCCTTTCGAAGCCTTGTATGGAAGAAGGTGCAGGACCCCATTGTCTTGGGATGAAGTTGGAGACCGCCAGTTGTTTGGACCGGATCTGATAAGGGAGTCTGAACAAAAAGTGAAATTGATTCGCGATAGGCTCAAGGTAGCCCAATCCAGGCAGAAGAGCTATGCAGATTCTAAATGCAAGGAGACAGTTTACGAAGTCGGAGACGAGTTTATCTTCGAGTATCACCACTTCGAGGAGTTAAGCGCTTTGGAGTTAAGGGAAAGTTAGCGCCACGTTTTGTAGGCCCATACAAAGTTTTGGAGCGTATGGGAGAAGTAGCCTACAGGTTGGAATTGCCCGAAGGATTGTCGAGAGTTCACGACATGTTCCATGTCTCCCAGTTGAAGAAGTGCCACGCAGAGATGGCTGACATACCGCTGAGAGATATGGTACCACTGGAAGCAATTCAGTTGGACAGTGATTTGACCTATGAGGAGAAACCAGTTAAGATTCTAGAGTATGCCAGTCGAGTCACCCGCAGCAAGGTTATCAAGTTTTGCAAGGTTCAGTGGAGCCACCACACGGAGGACGAAGCCACCTGGGAACGAGAGGAAGATTTGCTGAAGGACCACCCTCACCTATTTTCTAGCCAACCCGAATCTCGAGGGCAAGATTCATCTTAAGGGGGGCAGGTTTGTAACATCCCAAATTTTCAATTTGGAATGTTATACACTAGATGATCATTGCATATGATATTTATTGCATTTTGGTTGATCCTAGAAATTTTACACAACTCAAGGACCCTCGGAGAGAGTTGGGGATTTCGTTATTTTCATATTTGAGTTGTCTCAAATTTTGAAAATAGGATCATTTGATTTTATTTATTTTATCTTCAATTATTTCTATTACAAAAATATGAGAGAGGGAATAAAATGACTTTCCCAAAATAAAGATATATTGAGGATTTAATAAAAAAATCAAATAAGATTTTATTTTGGTTTTATTTGCTATTTTATTTGAATTTAGGAAAAATGCGCGTTTTTCAAAATTGCATTTAGGCCCCAAATAAATGTTCATCATGTGCGGCTTGATTTTAGAAGCCCGGGAAAATTTATTTCGGGATTTTTGGAGTCGGTTTAGTATTTCTTTTGTTTTTTTCCGAGCGTAATTATTTAAAAAAATCCGAACCGACCTTGGGCCATAACCGGCCAGGACTCCTCCTGGCCGGGCCTTTTTATAGCGCCCCGAGGCCCCGGCCGAAGCCCAAGCCGCCCCACTCGAAAACCCTAACCCTAGCCGGGCCCCGCCGCCGCCGCCACGCCGGACCGCCGCCGTTTTCGGAGTCGCCGGAGGTAGTTTTTTTTTTCGCCTCCGGTTTTTCTCGAAAAACCGTTTGGTTTTCCGACGGTTTTGCTCGTTTTTTTAGTTTTGGTTTTTTAAATAGATCAATTTTTCCAGTTTATTTAATTAGCGAGCGTTCGCCCGTTCATTCATTTTAACGAACGTTCGTCGTTTTTCTTTTTCTCGGATTAAATCCGTGATTTTTCTGACCGTGATTTCTGATCCGATTTTCGTTTTAGTCTAACTTTTCGCTCGTTTATCGGAATCAGGCGATTCAAGCGCCCGGAGTTTCGTCTCGAAACCCTCTTTCTGTTTAACCAACTCAAACAAGTTTTTGCCACTATAAAAATTGCCCTAGATCCAGAATAGTAAACGAAGCCTGTTTTTTGCCGTTTGTCTTTCCTTGCTTCGTTCGGTTTGATTCTTTTTACCAACCGGAGTTCTTAAGTTGAACTTTCTGGTTAGATCACTTATTTGAGTTTTACCTATGCATTAGTTGAGTACTTATTGTGTGCTTGTTTGTTTGCGATAGAGTACCCGGAGTGCGCCGCTTGCTACTTCGAATCGCTAGGTTTCTCGGATCATCAGCAAGGCAAGTAACACTTTGATCATACTTTCCCACTACCCAGTTTTATTGCATTAGATCAATCCTCACACATTGCATGATTAGGATCTAATTAAATTGTGGGTTTGGGAAGTAGTTGAGGTAGTACCTATTACCTGTTATAATCAAACCCTTGGGAGTTACTTCTATGTTTGCTTATTACGCCATGCTATGCTAGTAGACGTGGATTGGGTGAGTGTATCCATGACAGATGTGAGACTGTTAATTAATGGTTTATTTAAGATGGCAACTTAAACACACATCTGGGTGGATTGAGGCACCTGGGTATTCCAGCGATTGCCTATTTTTCTTTTGGACCGCCACCCAGGCTCAAAGGGATCATGAGATTATTCATGCTAGAAACTTCCGTGTGCAGCCACAAGCTATTATGGGCTCTAGCATAGTTGATTAAGTTGTGCGAACTCTTACAGTGGTAGACTAGCAGATGTAGGGGAAAGTAGGTGTAACGGTCTACCCGATCGTAAGGTGCTAGCGCTTCTGAAAGACTATGTCTCGGTCATCCGTCTTCTCAAACACCATGTAGTGCGAGAAACCAAATGGAGGCGATCGAGTCTTGTGGGGAAAAGTGCGCAAACCTCTGCAGAGTGTATAAACTAATCATGATTAGCCGTGTCCCCGGTTATGGACATCTTTGAGTATCTAGTACGTGGATTATCATGTGAATCTCAACATGTTACTCTAAAATTTAATTTTGTTGTGTTTTGTTTAATGATGATGCTTAATTGGGATTGAGAATGCTGTCAACCATTCTCAATGTTTAACAACTACCATGATAGTTAAATAAAATTTATTCCTTTGCAGTAGGAAAATATGCATATAGAATAGCCTATTTCATTCCATTACTCTCTATGTGTTATTTTGCCAGCATATTCCATGTGCTGACTCGTTTCGGGCTGCAACATTAATGTTGCAGACTTTTCAGACGATGATTATGGAGTTTTTTGGTCGTAGTTCTATACACAGTGATGCCGTTGGAGTTGATGGACTCACTTATCTTCTAAGCCTTCCGCTGTTATCGTTATTAGATGGCCTTAAGCCATATTTATTGTAATAAGTTCTCTTTTGAGACACTCGATGTAATAAGTGTGTGATTGCTACTCTATTATAAATCCTTCAAGTACTGTGTGGTGTCAGCATTACTGATCCAGGGATGACACCTGAGCACAGAGATTGGACCGTTTGAGGTCTGGTCGCTACAGACACATTTCTATGATTTGGGTTCGAGCTTATCAGGTTGAAGCTTTTTGACATAAGCATCGCAACCCCAAACTTTAAGAAACGACAACTTGGGTTTCTTGCCAAACCACAGTTCATAAGGTGTCATCTCAATGGATTTTGATGGTGCCCTATTTAACGTGAATGCAGCTGTCTCTAAAGCATAACCCCAAAACGATAGCGGTAAATCAGTGAGAGACATCATAGATCACACCATATCTAATAAAGTGCGGTTGCGATGTTCGTACACACCATAAACTATTCCGCATTGTTTCAAATGAAGACCAAACTCATAACTCAAATATTCACTTCCACGATTAGATCGTAGAAACTTAATTTTCTTGTTACGATGATTTTGCACTTCACTCTGAAATTCTTTGAACTTTTCAAATGTTTTAGACTTATTTTTCATCAAGTAGATATACCCATATATGCTCAAATCATCTGTGAAGGTAAGAAAATAACGATACCCGCCGCGAGCATCAACACTCATCAGACCGCATACATCAGTATGTATTATTTTCCAATAAGTTTGTTGCTCGCTCCATTGTTCCGGAGAACAGATTCTTAGTCATCTTGCCCATGAGGCATGGTTCGCAAGCATCAAGTGATTCATAATCAAGTGATTCCAAAAGCCCATCAGCATGGAGTTTCTTCATGCGCTTTGCACCAATATGACCTAAACGGCAGTGCCACAAATAAGTTGCACTATCATTATTAAACTTATATCTTTTGGCTACAATACTATGAATATGTGTATCACTACTATCAAGATTTAGTAAAAACAGACCACTCATCAAGGGTGCATGACCATAAAAGATATTATTTATATAAATAGAATAACCATTTTTCTCTCATTTGAATGAATAACCGTCTCGCATCAAACAAGATCCAGATATATTGTTCATGCTCAATGCTGGCACCAAATAACAATTGTTTAGGTCTAAAACTAACCCCGAAGGTAGATGTAGAGGTAGCGTGCCGACGGCGATCACATCAACTTTGGAACCATTTCCCACACGCATCGTCACCTCGTCCTTAGCCAATCTTCGCTTAATCCGTAGACCCTATTTCGAGTTGCAAATATTAGCAACAGAACCAGTATCAAATACCCAGGCACTACTGCGAGCATTAGTAAGGTACACATCAATAACATGTATATCAAATATGCCTTTCACTTTGCCATCCTTCTTCTCCGCCAAATACTTGGGGCAGTTCCGCTTCCAGTGACCAGTCCCTTTGCAGTAGAAGCACTCAGTCTCAGGCTTATGTCCAGACTTGGGCTCCTTCACTTGAGAAGCAACTTGCTTGATGTTCTTCTTGAAGTTCCCCTTCTTCCATTACCATTTTTCTTTAAACTGGTGGTCTTGTTGACCATCAACACTTGATGCTCCTTCTTGATTTCTAGCTCCACAGCCTTTAGCATTGTGAAGAGCTTGGGAATCGTCTTATCCATCCCTTGCATATTATAGTTCATCATGAAGCTCTTGTAGCTTGGTGGCAGTGATTGAAGAACTCTGTCAATGACACTATCATCAGGAAGATTAACTCCCAGCTGAGTCAAGTGGTTGTGGTACCCGGACATTCTGAGTATATGTTCACTGACAGAACTATTCGCCTCCATTTTGCAGTTGTAGAACTTATTGGAGACTTCATATCTCTCAGTCCGGGCATTTGCTTGAAATATTAACTTCAACTCCTGGAACATCTCATATGCTCCATGACGTTCAAAACGTCGTTGAAGTCCCGATTCTAAGCCGTAAAGCATGACACACTGAACTATCGAGTAGTCATCAGCTTTGCTTTGCCAGGTATTCATAACATCTGGCGTTGCTCCTGCAGCGGGTTTGTCACCTAGCGGTGCTTCCAGGACGTAATTCTTCTGTGCAGCAATGAGGATAATCCTCAAGTTACGGACCCAGTCCGTGTAGTTGCTACCATCATCTTTCAACTTAGCTTTCTCTAGGAACACATTAAACTTCAACTGAACAACAGCACGGGGCATCTATCTACAACAACATAGACATGCAAAATACTATTAGGTACTAAGTTCATGATAAATTAAAGTTCAATTAATCAAATTACTTAAGAACTCCCACTTAGATAGACATCCCTCTAATCATCTAAGTGATCACGTGATCCATATCAACTAAACCATGTCCGATCATCACGTGAGATGGAGTAGTTTTCAATGGTGAACATCACTATGTTGATCATATCTACTATATGATTCACACTCGACCTTTCGGTCTCAGTGTTCCAAGGCCGTATCTGCATATGCTAGACTCATCAAGTTTAACCCGAGTATTCTGTGTGTGTAAAAACTAGCTTGCACCCGTTGTATGTGAACGTAGAGCTTATCACACCCGATCATCACGTGGTGTCTCAGCACGACAAACTGTAGCAACAGTGCATACTCAGGGAGAACACTTATATCTTGAAATTTAGTGAGAGATCATCTTATAATGCTACCGCCAAACTAAGCAAAATAAGATGCATAAAGGATAAACATCACATGTAATCAATATAAGTGATACGATATGGCCATCATCATCTTGTGCCTTTGATCTCCATCTCCAAAGCACCGTCATGGTCACCATTGTCACCGGCTTGGCACCTTGATCTCCATCGAAGCATCGTTGTCGTCTCGCAAACTATTGCTTCTATGACTATCGCTACCGCTTAGTGATAAATTAAAGCAATTACATGGCGATTGCATTTCATACAATAAAGTGACAACCATATGGCTCCTACCAGTTACCGATAACTCCGTTACAAAACATGATCATCTCATACAATAAAATTTAGCATCATGTCTTGACCATATCACATCACAACATGCCCTTCAAAACAAGTTAGACGTCCTCTACTTTGTTGTTGCATGTTTTACGTGGCTGCTACAGGCTGAGCAAGAACCGTTCTTACCTACAAATCAAAAACCACAACGCGGTATAGTGATTGCTTTTTGATCTTTAGAAAGAACCATGTTCATTGAATCTGATTCAACTAAAGTTGGAGAAATAGACACCCACAAGCCACCTGTGTGCGAAACACGTCGGCAGAACCAGTCTCGCGTAAGCGTACGCGTAATGTCGGTCTGGGCTGCTTCATCCAACAATACCGCCGAATCAAGAGTCCACTTGTGATGGCAAGCAGTATGTATATACCCACGCCCACAACTCCTTTGTGTTCTACTCGTGCACATAACATCTACGCATAGACCTAGCTCGGATGCCACTGTTGGGGAACATAGTAATTTCAAAAAAATCCTATGAACATGCAAGATCTATCATGGTGATGCATAGCAATGAGAGGGGAAGAGTGTTGTCCACGTACCCTCGTAGACCGTAAGCAGAAGCGTTATGACAAAGCGGTTGATGTAGTCGAACGTCTTCTTGATCCGACCGATCCTAGCACTGAAGGTACGGCACTAATGTATACTACACAACCTTCTTCTTGTAGACGTTGTTGGGCCTCCAAGTGCAGAGGTTTGTAGGACAGTAGCAAATTTCCCTTAAGTGGATGACCTAAGGTTTATCAATTCGTAGGACGCGTCGGATGAAGATGGTCACTCTCAAGCAACCCTGCAACCAAATAACAAAGAGTCTCTTGTGTCCCCAACACACCCAATACAATGGTAAATTGTATTGGTGAACTAGTTCGGCGAAGAGATGATGATACAAGTGGTATATGGATAGTAGATAATGGTTTTTGTAATCTGGTAATATAAAAACAGCAAGGTAACTAATGATAAAAGTGAGCATAAACGGTATTGCAATGCGTTGAAATAAGGCCTAGGGTTCATAATTTCACTAGTGCAAGTCCTCTCAACAATAATAACATAATTGGACCACATAACTATACCTCAACATGCAACAAAGAGTCACTCCAAAGTCACTAATAGCGGAAAACAAACGAAGAGATTATGGTAGGGTACGAAACCACCTCAAAGTTATTCTTTCCAATCAATCCGTTGGGCTATTCCAATAAGTGTCACAAACAGCCCTAGAGTTCGTACTAGAATAACACCTTAAGACACAAATCAACCAAAACTCTAATGTCACCTAGATACTCCAATGTCACCTCAAGTATCCGCGGGTATGCTTATACGATATGCATCACACAATCTCAGATTCCTCTATTCAACCAACACATAGAACCTCAAAGAGTGCCCCAAAGTTTCTACCGGAGAATCACGATCAAAACATGTGCCAACCCCTATGCATAGGTTCATGGGCGGAACCCGCAAGTTGATCACCAAAACATACATCAAGTGAATCACGTGGTATCCCATTGTCACCACGGATACGCACGGCAAGACATACATCAAGTGTTCTCAAATCTTCAAAGACTCAATCCGATAAGATAACTTCAAAGGGGAAACTAAATCCATTACAAGAGAGTAGAGGGGGGAGAAAACATCATAAGATCCAACTATAATAGCAAAGCTCGCGATACATCAAGATCGTGCCAAATCAAGAACACGAGAGAGAGAGAGAGATCAAACACATAGCTACTGGTACATACCCTCAGCCCCGAGGGGGGGACTACTCCCTCCTCGTCATGGAGAGCACCGGGATGATTAAGATGGCGACCGGAGAAGGATTGCCCCCTCCGGCAGGGTGCCGGAACGGGTCTAGATTGGCTTTCGGTGGCTACGGAGGCTTCTGGCGGCGGAACTCCCGATCTATTGTGCTCCCCGACCGTTTTAGGGTATATGGAGATATATAGGCGGAAGAAGTACGTCAAGGGAGCCACAAGGGACCCACGAGGGTGGAGGGCGCGCCCCCTGCCTTGTGGCTTCCTCGTGGCTTCCCTTACGTGGACTCCAAGTCTCCGGGGTTGCTTTCCTTCCAAAAATAAGTTCCATGAAGTTTCAGGTCAATTGGACTCTGTTTGATTTTCCTTTTCTGCGATACTCTAAAACAAGGAAAAAATAGCAACTGGCACTGGGCTCTGGGTTAATAGGTTAGTCCCCAAAAATAATATAGAAGTGTATAATAAAGCCCATAAACATCCAAAACAGAAGATAATATAGCATGGAGCAATCAAAAATGATAGATACGTTGGAGACGTATCAGCATCCCCAAGCTTAATTCCTGCTCATCCTCGAGTAGGTAAATGATAAAAATGGAATTTTTGATGCAGAGTGCTACTTGGCATAATTTCAATGTAATTCTTCTTAATTGTGGTATGAATATTCAGATCCGAAAGATTCAAGATAAAAGTTCATATTGACATAGAAACAATAATACTTCAAGCATACTAACTAAGCAATCATGTCTTCTCAAAATAACATGGCCAAAGAAAGTTCATCCCTACAAAATCATATAGTTTAGTCATGCTCCATTTTCGTCACACAAGAATGCTCTCATCATGCACAACCCCGATGACAAGCCAAGCAATTGTTTCATACTTTAGTAATCTCAAACCTACAAACTTTCACGCAATATATGAGCGCGAGCCATGGACATAGCACTATGGGTGGAATAGAATATGATGATGGGGGTTATGTGGCAAAGACAAAAAAGGAGAAAGTCTCACATCAACGAGGCTAATCAATGGGCTATGGAGATGCCCATCGATTGATGTTAATGCAAGGAGTAGGGATTGCCATGCAACGGATGCACTAGAGCTATAAATGTATGAAAGCTCAAAAAAAGAAACTAAGTGGGTGTGCATCCAACTTGCTTGCCCGTGAAGACCTAGGGCACTTGAGGAGGCCCGTTGTTGGAATATACAAGCCAAGTTCTATAATCAAAATTCCCACTAGTATATGAAAGTGACAACACAAGAGACTCTCTATCATGAAGGTTATGGTGCTACTTTGAAGCACAACTGTGGAAAAGGATAGTAACATTGTCCCTTCTCTCTTTTTCTCTCATTTTTTAGGCCTTTTTCTTTTTATTTTTTTATATGGCCTTTCTCTTTTTTTCCTCACTTGGGACAATGCTCTAGAAAATGATGATCATCACACTTCTATTTATTTACAACTCAATGATTACAACTCGATGCTAGAACAAAAGATGACTTTATATGAATGCCTTCGGTGGTGTACCGGGATTGCGATGAATCAAGAGTGACATGTATGAAAAATTATGAATGGTGGCTTTGCCACAAATACGATGTCAACTACATGATCATGTAAAGCAATATGACAATGATGATGCGTGTCATAATAAACGGAGTGGTGGAAAGTTGCATGGCAATATATCTCGGAATGGCTATCGAAATGCCATAATAGGAAGGTATGGTGGCTGTTTTGAGGAAGATATAAGGAGGTTTATGTGTGAAAGAGCGTATCATATCACGGGGTTTGGATGCACCGGCGAAGTTTGCACCAACTCTCAATGTGAGAAAGGGCAATGCACGATACCGAAGAGGCTAGCAATGATGGAAGGGTGAGAGTGCGTATAATCCATGGACTCAACATTAGTCATAAAGAACTCACATACTTATTGCAAAAATCTACAAGTCATCAAAAACCTCGGCACTACGCGCATGCTCCTAGGGTATAGATTGGTAGGAAAAGACCATCGCTCATCCGCGACCGCCACTCATAAGGAGGACAATCAAAGAACACGTCATGTTTCAAATTTGTTACACAATGTTTACCATACGTGCATGCTACGGGACTTGCAAACTTCAACACAAGCACTTCTCAAATTCACAACTACTCAACTAGCACGACTTTGATATTATTACCTCCATATCTCAAAACAAACATCAAGCATCAAACTTCTCTTAGTATTCAAAACACTCATAAAAAAATTACTAATCTTGAATACCTAGCATATTAGGATTATTTAAGAAAATTACCATGCTATTTAAGACTCTCAAAATAATATAAGTGAATCATGAGAGTTCATCTATTTCTATAAAATAAAACCACCACCGTGCTCTAAAAATATATAAGTGAAGCACTAGAACAAATAACAAACTACTCCGAAAGATATAAGTGAAGATCAATGAGTAGTCAAATAATTATGCAACTATGTGAAGACTCTCTAACATTTAAGAATTTAAGATCTTGGTATTTTATTCAAACAGCAAGAAAAACAAAAGTAAATAAAATGACGCTCTAAGCAAAACACATATCATGTGGCGAATAAACATATAGCTCCAAGTAAAGTTACCGATGAATGAAGACGAAAGAGGGGATGCCTTCCGGGGCAACCCCAAGCTTTGGCTCTTGGTTGCCCTTGAATATTACCTTGGGGTGCCTTGGGAATACCCAAGCTTAGGCTCTTTCCACTCCTTATTCCATAGTCCATCGAATCTTCACCCAAAACTTGAAAACTTCAGAACACAAAACTTAACGGAAAACTCGTAAGCTCCGTTAGTATAAGAAAATAAATCACCACTTAGGTACTGTAATTAACTCATTCTAAATTCATATTGGTGTAATATCTAATTTATTCCAACTTATCTATGGTTCATACCCTCCGATACTACTCATAGATTCATCAAAATAAGCGAACAACACATCGAAAACAGAATCTGTCAAAAACAGAACAGTCTGTAGTAATCTGGATCAAACATATACTTCTGGAACCCCAAAAATTCTAAAATAAATTTCTGGACCTGAGGAATTTATCTATTAACCATCGGAAAAAATAATTAACTAAATGTCACTCTCCAAATAAAAATGGCAGCAATTCTCGTGAGCGCTAAAGTTTCTGTTTTTTTACAGCATGATCATAAAGACTTCACCCAAGTCTTCCCAAAGGTTCTACTTGGCACAAACACTAATTAAAACATAAAACCACATCTAAACAGAGGATATATGAATTATTTATTACTAAACAGGAGCAAAAAGTAAGGAACAAAAATAAAATTGGGTTGCCTCCCAACAAGCGCTATCGTTTAACGCCCCTAGCTAGGCATGATGATTTCAATGATGCTCACATAAAAGATAAGATTTGAAACATAAAGAGAGCATCATGAAGAATATAACTTGCACATTTAATCCTAACCCACTTCCTATGCATAGGGATTTTGTGAGCAAACAACTTATGGGAACAATAATCAACTAGCATAGGAAGGCAAAACAAGCATAACTTCAAAACATTAAGCACATAGAGAGGAAACTTGATATTATTGCAATTCCTACAAGCATATGTTACTCCGTCATAATAATTTTCAGTAGCATCATGAATGAATTCAACAATATAACCAGCATCTAAAGCATTCTTTTCATGATCTACAAGCATAGAAAATTTACTACTCTCCACATAAGCAAATTTCTTCTCATGAATAATAGTGGGAGCAAACTCAACAAAATAACTATCATGTTATTGAAAATTAAGATCAAGATGACAAGTTTCATGGTTATCATTGTTCTTTAAAGCATACGTGTCATCATAATAATCATCATAGATAGGAGGCATGCTTTCATCATAATAAATTTTCTCATCAAAACTTGGGGGACAAAAAATATCATCTTCATCAAACATAGCTTCCCCAAGCTTGTGGCTTTGAATATCATTAGCATCATAGATATTCAAAGAATTCATACTAACAACATTGCAATCATGCTCATCATTCAAAGATTTAGTGCCAAATATTTTAATGCATTCTTCTTCTAACACTTTTGCAAAATTTTCCTTTCCATCATACTCAAGAAAGATATTAAAAAGATGAAGCGTATGAGACAAACTCAATTCCATTTTTTGTAATTTTCTTTTATAAACTAAACTAGTGATATAACAAGAAACTAAAAGACTCGATTGCAAGATCTAAAGATATACCTTCAAGCACTCACCTCCCCGGCAACGGCACCAGAAAAGAGCTTGATGTCTACTACACAACCTTCTTCCTGTAGACGTTGTTGGGCCTCCAAGTGCAGAGGTTTGTAGGACAGTAGCAAATTTCCCTCAAGTGGATGACCTAAGGTTTATCATTCCGCAGGAGGCGTAGGATGAAGATGGTCTCTCTCAAGCAACCCTGCAACCAAATAACAAAGAGTCTCTTGTGTCCCCAACACACCCAATACAATGGTAAATTGTATAGGTGCACTAGTTCGGCTAAGAGATGATGATACAAGTGGTATATGGATAGTAGATAATGGTTTTTGTAATCTGAAAATATAAAAACAACAAGGTAGCTAATGATAAAAGTGAGCGTAAACGGTATTGCAATGCGTTGTAACAAGGCCTAGGGTTCATACTTTCACTAGTGCAACTCCTCTCAACAATAATAACATAATTGAATCACATAACTATCCCTCAACATGCAACAAAGAGTCACTCCAAAGTCATTAATAGCGGAAAACAAACGAAGAGATTATGGTAGGGTACGAAACCACCTCAAAGTTATTCTTTCCAATCAATCCATTGGGCTATTCCTATAAGTGTCACAAACAACCCTAGAGTTCGTACTAGAATAACACCTTAAGATACAAATCAACCAAAACCCTAATGTCACCTAGATACTCCAATGTCACCTCAAGTATCCGTGGGTATGATTATACGATATGCATCACACAATCTCAGATTCATCTATTCAACCAACACATAGAACCTCAAAGAGTGCCCCAAAGTTTCTACCGAAGAATCACGATGAAAACGTGTGCCAACCCCTATGCATAGGTTCATGGGCGGAACCCGCAAGTTGATCACCAAAACATACATCAAGTGAATCATGTGGTATCCCATTGTCACCACAGATACGAATAGCAAGACATACATCAAGTGTTCTCAAATCTTTAAAGACTCAACCCGTAAGATAACTTCAAAGGGGAAACTCAATCCATTACAAGAGAGTAGAGGGGGGAGAAAACATCATAAGATCCAACTATAATAGCAAAGATCGCGATACATCAAGATCGTGCCAAATCAAGAACATGAGAGAGAGAGAGAGATCAAACACATAGCTACTGGTACATACCCTCAGCCCCGAGGGAGAACTACTCCCTCCTCGTCATGGAGAGCACCGGGATGATGAAGATGGCCACCGGAGAAGAATTGCCCCCTCCGGCAGGGTGCCGGAACGGGTCTAGATTGGATTTCGATGGCTACAGAGGCTTCTGGCGGTGGAACTCCCAATCTATTGTGCTCCCCGATCGTTTTAGGGTATACGGAGATATATAGGCAGAAGAAGTACGTCAGGGGGGCCACGAGGGGCCCACGAGGGTGGAGGGCGCCCAGGGGGGTGGGCCCGCCCCCTGCCTCGTGGCTTCCTCGTGGCTTCCCTTACGTGGACTCCAAGTCTCCCAGGTTGCTTTCCTTCCAAGAATAAGTTCCGTGAAGTTTCAGGTCAATTGGACTCCGTTTGATTTTCCTTTTCTGCGACACTCTAAAACAAGGAAAAAATAGCAACTGGCACTGGGCTCTGGGTTAATAGGTTAGTCCCAAAAATAATATAAAAGTGTATAATAAAGCCCATAAACATCCAAAACAGAAGATAATATAGCATGGAGCAATCAAAAAATATAGATACATTGGAGGCGTATCAGGCACCTCCGCTGTCGGTGTCAAAACCGGCGGATCTCGGGTAGGGGGTCCCGAACTGTGCGTCTAGGCGGATGGTAACAGGAGGCAGGGGACACGATGTTTTACCCAGGTTCGGGCCCTCTTGATGGAGGTAAAACCCTACGTCCTGCTTGATTTATTCTTGATGATATGGGTATTACAAGAGTTGATCTACCACGAGATCGAAGAGGCTGAAGCCTAGAATCTAGCCTATGGTATGATTGTATGTTGTCCTACGGACTAAAACCCTCCGGATTATATAGACACTGGAGGGGCTAGGGTTACACAAGGTCGGTTACAAAGGAGGAGATATCCATATCCGTACTTCCTAAGCTTGCCTTCCACACCAAGTAGAGTCCCATCCGGACACGAGATGAAGTCTTCAATCTTGTATCTTCATAGTCTAACAGTCTGGCCAAAGGATATAGTCCGGCTGTCCGGAGACCCCTAATCCAGGACTCCCTTAGTAGCCCCTGAACCAGGCTTCAATGACGATGAGTCCGGCGCGCAGTGTTGTCTTCGGCATTGCAAGGCGGGTTCCTCCTCTGAACACATCACAGAAGAGTTTGAATACCAGGATAGTGTCCGACCCTGCAAAATAAATTCCACATACCACCGTAGAGAGAATAATATTTCCACAAATCTTAATCTGCTGACACGCTTTGGCAACATGACATCAGGCCATGGCTCGGTGATCATTTGAATCGTTTTTCTTCAACCAGCTCCACACATAATGTGAGGCGGTTTCTTGACACGTCTTGTCAAAGCAGAGATCATGTTCCCCTAATTACGGGATTCTCATCAATACGGTCGTGGGTAACCCAACCGGGCCTAGGACTCCTAGATTTTAGGCAAGTCCCAAACGGCCACTAGGAGGACGCTTGATATTCACCCTCTTTATAAAGGGACAAGGCTTTTACTTTTTCCCTCTCGTGCTCAATCGAATCCTTCCCCCGCCTCGAGTTCTAACACCCAAAGCCCAGGTCAGGTGCTTCGGACCTTCAATCATGTCCGGATCTAGCCTTCATGGCCGGTGGATGCCCTCCTCCGTTACGGAACAGGATATCAAGAAGTTGAGGGAGGCCAGATACCTGACCGCCGAGGTTTCGCATCGGCTGCCTGCTCGAGGGCAGGTCGTCCCTACTCCCGAACCCAACGAGAACGTTGTGTTCATCTCCCACTTCCTCCGAGGTCTAGGCCTCACTCTGGATCCCTTCGTTAGGGGTTTGATGTTCTATTACGGGCTAGATTTCCATGATCTAGCCCCGAACACCTTTCTCCACATCTCGGCATTTATTGTCATATGTGAGGCCTTCCTCCGCATTACCCCTCACTTCGGCCTGTGGCTCAAGACCTTTGACGTGAAGCCAAAGATGGTCGAGGGGCAGCATGTAGCGTGTGAAGGCGCATTAATAAGCAAGATCGCTGGAGCTCCATGGCCAAAGGGTTCCTTTCTAGAGGTGTCCGGATTATGGCAACGGGAGTGGTTTTACATCACAACTCCCAGAAGTGCCAAGTGGGTGGCTGCCCCTGCTTTCCGCTCGGGCCCTCCACCACAACTGATGTCATGGATTAGCAGAGGGCTGAGCTAGGGTCCAGCCAAGGACGTGCCTATACTGTAGAGCTACATTCAAGATCTCTTTGAAGGAGATTTCAGTCTGGTTACGGTGGTGCAAGTCATGTTGGTTCGTCGAGTCCAGCCTTGCAAACGCCGGCCCCTCCGCATGTGGGAGTTCAACCCAGAAGGACCGTGCACTATTCAGAATTTCCTCGGCCTGACGCACGAGGAGATGTATAAATCATTCTTCGGACCCCAAATAGAGTGTCCAGATACTACCGAGGACATGGGCCTAAGCAGCAACCGCACCGCCGACCAAGTAAGTAATCCTCTAGCCAAACACACCGTCTTTCATTTATCATGACGTCATTCTGAGAAATCGCTCTTTGACCAGGACTGGCTAACAAAGGCGAAGATGATTCGATGTTTGGCCCCCCTTCCTGAGGGTTTGGACAATCCGGTACTGGAAAAGATGCTCAAGCTAGCACCTTGCCCGGAGCCCTCAAAGGAAGATAAAGGGGGGAATAATGAGGGCGAAAGCGGGCCCCCACCGCTACCAATTCCATCCGAGGGAATGAGCGCCTCCGCGAGGGAGGATAACAAAGGGGAAGAATCCGACATTCTCTTGCCCCGGGGAAGGAAGAGGACCGCCTCTGAAGATCCGAAAGCCAAGGCTTCCAAACGGGAGAAGAAATCTCCACCAGAGGGTCCGGCCCCGGAGGATGCTCTTGCCACACAAAGTTCGTGCGGAGATCAGCCCTCTAACGAGCTGTAAGTTATCGAAAAATACTTGATAGTAAAGATATTCTACCTTTCTTCCAAGCAAAATAACCGAAGCATTTCTCTTGCAGTTTGAATCTCAGCCCTTCTCAGCAAAGCTCCTCTTCGGGGGATCTTCTTCCAGAGATGATGGAGAGCAAAACGCCTCCCCCGGACTCCTCCACTCAAGAAGCGGGCGACCTTGAAGTGTCGTCTCGGAGGGCCAAAAGATAATCCTATGGTCACCCGAAGTCCCCAGTATCCGGCTCTTGAAGAGAGCAAATAGAAGAGTCCGGCACCGTCTGGTATGCGGTCGTACGTACTGAGGGAGCTGTTGGAGCAAGCGGCCATCTCAGAAGAACACTGTATGTTGATGGGTACGGTGACGGAAAGAATTTCGTCAGCCGAAAGCGGATTGCATGAGGCCTTTATGAGTCTACTGACGGGATTTGAGGTACGTGAAATGATATACTTTTTGATAGTACCGCACATTTTTAGGTGTGCCCTGTGTAGATAGTAGCCCCTGAGACTCTGGTTGTCGTCGAGAATGGTGGCGAACAGAGGATCGTAGTCCCAGGTAATAACCAAACCGCCTTTATGTGCAGGTGGCTGGAGCTCCGGTGGCTGGCCGGACTCATGAGATTGCCAAACTAAAGCGGCAACTGGATGCGGCGGATGCCGACATCGAGCTTGTTAATAAGCGGCTTGATGAGGCACAGGGTAAGTGATATTTTCTGGTGAATGTCACATAGTAAGAGCAGCATGATGCCAGTATCTTTAATATGTTGTGACTGCAGATGGAGCTGCCACCGTGGAGACCCTTCGGGCGGAACTTGCCCGAGCCAAAGAACAAACAAGAATTAGTAATGCGGTCGCTTTAAAGGTGGCCGAAGACTTAATAGCCGAGAAGGCCGCGCATGGAGAGACCAAAGAGAAGATGGCCGAAATGGATGTAAAGTTAAAAAGACACTACCGACCGTTGCCAGTTCCTTGAAGAAGAAAACCGAGCGAAGGCGACGGACCTTGAAAAGGCCACGATGGCGACCAAAGACACCCGCTCTGCTATGAGAGCGAATAAGGAGGAGCTGCGTGAAGCCAATGATATTGTGGCTGGGAAGCCCTTTATGCTGCGGAGGAAGTTCGGAGATCTGCGGTATGCCCCTCTGGATCGGCTGTGGAGTTCGGCAGACGCATATCTGGACTTGGCGGCGAGCGCGGTCGATGCAGCCGAATACTTTCGAGATCAAACAGATCGTGAAGTGGACAAGTTGTTCTGGTCACAGTTTAACGTTCCAGAGCGTCCGCTTCCATTGACTGATTAGCTAGCCGAATGGGCCGAACTCAATAGGTTGTCTGGACTCGCCATGAGGTCTGTCATGGATCAGCTGTGGCCGGAAAGGCCAAAGCTGAACAGCTATTTTAGCCTGGTGCAGCAGTTCCTTGGTGCGGTGCCACGCATCAATGTGATGAAGAGGTCGGCGTGCATAGAAGGCTCGCGGATGGCCCTTGCCCATGTCAAAGCATACTGGGCGGAGATGGATGCTACCACTGTTGCGGCGCGGGGTTCGGCCATAGGCCGAGTGGCTGCTGAGCACTCTTTTGAGGAAGTTCTTGAGGGTGCTCGTTTGATAGAGGCCCAGTGCTCGAAGAATATTATGTTTGAGTGACATGTATTCCCATTGTAAAAACAATGTTTTTATTAAATTTATCAAGGCTGTATTTATACTTTTGCCCGAAAGTAATATGATGCCTCCTATGCGGCCGTTTACGTATATATATGTATATCCTGAAAGATTGCAGTCGTCGGCTTCAGCCCCCACACATATAATGCGGGGGTGTTCGCAGAAGATGCATGTTCACAATTAATCCAACGTCTTGGTCCTATTAAGGAGGTGATAGCGCAGCGAACTAGGCAACCGGACTATAATGCTTTAACACTTTCACTTAGCCAGAGGAGTTTGACAGTGGGGCTACTATATAGCCCCTAGTGGCTCCGCACTCACCCGAATTTGGGGTGCGTACATGCCTGGCCGGGAAATGGCCCTTCGTTAAGGTGGAGGAATTCTAAGATTCCGATAGGTCATCGAGTGGTTGACCAGTCTCACGCTATATCATGACAGTCAGTTTTCGGCTTTCTCTACTGAGGTGCTCGTCCGGATGAACCAGGGCAGAATCGCAGTAGTTCTCCTAGTGCCGCCTTAGCCGATAGAGCGGAACGTAAGGCAGCAAAACACAGGAGCCGGGCAAACCCAACATTTGACCAAAGACATGATTCAAAGCTGATGCATATAAGGCCAAACTCACGACGCCGAACACTCCCTAAGGTATTCGGTCTTTATTGTGGGCCCGAACAGTGCCCTTTGTAAGAAGCCCCTGGTGTCCAGGTACGTGCATTACTCTGACGTGGCCACATGCCAAGACGTCAGCATCCTTCTCAATTGTACTGAGAATCCGAGGGATGTGTATCAACAAGAGACAGTAAAAAAGGTTGACGCAGGGTCTTAATCTAAAAATAATCCTTGGAACGGGTCCCTGCTGCACGTCTGCACCTGTGTCTCCGTTGTGTCGTATCCTGGACGGGTGTAGCACGATGGTCATCTGTAAAAGAGAGGAACTTAGGCGAAAAGTTCTCATGCAAAAAGGTAGGTTTAAAGAACCATGTACAATTCAAGATGAGTAAAAATTGCCACTTGTCTGCACGCGTTGAGCCCCTTGTATTTGTAATAGGGGTGTGGCCATCAAACCTGTATGAATTACATATAGCTGCGTCGGACTCGTCTAACTGTGTCCGTAGTCTTGATGACCTATCGAATGCTTTAGTTGGTGAGGCCGTTTTAGTGAGCGACTGCCAAGGCAGCCGCACTCTCTTCGGCGCGCAGGGATCGCTCAATATTTCCATTTACTGTAATGATGACACGTGGACCGGGCATCTTAAGCGTGAGGGAAGCGTAATGCGGTATTGCATTAAAGCGAGCGAAAGCTTCGCATCCAAGTAGTGCTTGATAGCCACTTTGGAACGGAGCAATGTGGAAGGTTAAATTTTCACTACGGAAGTTATCGGGGAAGCCGAATATAACCTCTAGTAGTAGGGACCCCGTGCAATGAGCCCCTGGGCCTGGCGTTACTCCTTTAAAGGTAGTATTGTTGTGGCAAATTTTCATTGGGTCTATCCCCATTTTGCGGATTGTGTCCTGATATATCAGGTTTAGACTGCTGCCACCGTCCATCAGGACTCGTGTGAAGTGGTATCCGTCAATTATTGGATCTAATACCAAGGCAGCCCATCCTGCGCCGGATACTTGCCGAGTAATCCTGATGGTCGAAGGTGATCGGTTGAGACGACCAGTGGCAGAACTCCGCAGTGATAGGCCCTTGGGCATATTTATCTGGGAGTGCCGCTTTGTTTCTCCCCTTTATCACGTGTAACACGTTTACTGTTTTGACTTCAGGTGGAAATTTCTTCTGTTCCCCAGTGCTTTGCTTGCGAGGCTCATCCTCGTCTTCGCTTGGTGTATCCTGCCCCTTATGTTTGGCGTTGAGCTTGCCGGACTGCTTGAAGACCCAACATTCTCTGTGGGTATGATTTGCAGGTTTATCAGGGGTGCTATGGATCTGACATATTTGGTCCAGAATTTTGTTTAGGCTGGACAGTTCATCTCTGGCGCCTTTAGAGGGCGGCTTTTGCTGACCTGGCCGAGAGCTTCTGAATCTGGCGTTTACCGTCGTGCTCTTCGGGCTGTCTTCTTTTTTCCGGCGCTTATTATTTTTGCTGCATCGTTATTTCCCGTTTCCATCTCTAACTTTGGATGTACTTGGGTCGCTGGTGCTGCATCGGGCTATCCAGCTGTCCTCGCCCGCGTAAAAGAGGGTCATGAGGCTTGTTAATGCTGCCATTGTTCTCGGCTTTTCTTGGCCGAGGTGTCTGGCAAGCCATTCGTCTCGGACGCTGTGTTTAAAAGCTGCCAAGCTTCAGCGTCCGGACAGTCGACTATTTGGTTCTTTTAGTAAGAAACATGTTCCAAAGCTTTCGGGATGACTCTCCGGGCTGTTGAGTTATATGACTTAAATCATCCGCATCCGGAGGTCAGACATAAGTCCCTTGAAAATTTGCCCGAAAAGCGTCTTCGAGCTCTTCCCAGCTTCCAATGGAGCTTTCGGGGAGGCTTTTAAGCCAGTGCCGAGCTGGCCCTTTGAGTTTGAGGGGTAAATACTTAATGGCATGGAGATCATCTCCTCGAGCCATATGGATATGGAGGATATAGTCCTCAATCCAGACCCCAGGGTCTGTTGTTCCATCGTATGCCTCTATGTTTACGGGTTTGAATCCCTCTGGAAATTCATGGTCCAGCACGTCGTCGGTGAAACATAGGGGGTGTACGGCACCCCTGTATCCGCGTTGTTCGGATGTTTGTTGTGTTGCATCGTATGCTAGAGCGCGCTTGCGTAGTCCATAGATGGATCTGGTTGTGCCGTCCTTTTGATGCGAGCCTTCGCGTGGATCGCGTATTGGCTTATGTGCGGCGTTTTTTGCCGCTCTATGTTGGCTGTGAGGTCGTCTATCCAGCCAGATGGCCATTTTAATTTTTGTTTGCAGGGGATCTAAGGCCTCCTCATCAAATTCAGGTAGCAACTTCCGCTTCGGGTAGCTCTTGGTGGGGCGATTACCATCGTACTTCGCTGCTGTGTTGAGTACTTTACTCCATCTGATTCTGAGTGTGTCTTGCGTAGCCTTGAGCCTTTGCTTCTGCTTTTTAGACTCCTCGCGGTGCCAACAAGCCTTTGACGGGCATTCTGTTGCTCCGGGTGTCTGTCCGGTGTGATGTCGTCCAGACTATTATCTTTGACAGAGTTGGGTTGTTCGGTTTGATTCTCCGTGTTGCCGTGGTCCGGCGATGGTTCACCCTGCTCTAACGCTGGGTCTATATGATCGTTGTTTCTGCCGAGGCGGGATTTGGAGCGGCGCTTACGCCGCCTCTTTGACTGCTTCTCGATGGGACAACCCTTTGTTGCGTCCTTCCGTTCCTCGTCGTCGTTTTCTTTTGGTGTGTCCACCATGTATACATCATGTGATGAAGTGGGCGTCCAGTGCCCTGTGGGCAGTGGTTCCTGTTCATCTCCTGCATCGTCGTCCATACCGTCGATGTCTTCGGAGTCAAAGTCGAGCATGTCGGTTAAGTCATCGATAGTGGCTACTAAGTGGGTGGTGGGTGGGCGGCGAATTTCTTCGTCATCCGCATCCCAATCATGCCAAACATAGTTCGGCTAGGACTCTCCTGACAAGGAGAGAGACTTTAATGAATTCAGTATGTCACCGAAGGGCAAGTGCTGAAAGATATCCGTGAAGGTGAACTCCATGATTGGCGCCCAGTCGGATTTGATAGGCACGGGCACAGGCGGTTCGGAGTCCGTGGCCGGAGGAGGATCCGACAGTTTGGCAACACGGCTCTCGTGAAGGGTAAGGTCGATATTCGGCTCGATCGCCGCTGAGGATACGACCTCCGTGACGGGGTCTATCCTCCTGTCCATGGATGGCGCAACTGGCTCCGAATTGAGGCTCGGAGTGCCTGCCGGTGCGATATTCTGAATGCGGTCCGACGGTAGAGCTAAATCGTACTCATCGTGACCGTGTGGCGCACAAGGCAGGGGCTCGAATCCGTCGAAGATCAAGTCTCCGCGGATATCGGCCGTGTAATTTAAGCTTCCAAACCTGACCTGATGGCCAGGGGCGTAGCTTTCGATCTGCTCCTGATGGCCAAGCGAGTTGGCCCGCAGTGCGAAGCCGCCGAACACAAAGATCTGTCCGGGGAGAAAAGTCTCACCTTGGACTGCATCGCTATCAATGATAGAAGGAGCCATCAAGCCTAATGGCAACAACACAGAGGAACTCTCAATGAAAGCACCAATGTCGGTGTCAAAACCGACGGATCTCGGGTAGGGGGTCCCGAACTGTGCGTCTAGGCGGATGGTAACAGGAGGCAGGGTACATGATGTTTTACCCAGGTTCGGGCCCTCTTGATGGAGGTAAAACCCTACGTCCTGCTTGATTTATTCTTGATGGTATGGGTATTACAAGAGTTGATCTACCACGAGATCGGAGAGGCTAAACCCTAGAAGCTAGCCTATGGTATGATTGTATGTTGTCCTACGGACTAAAACCCTCCAGTTTATACAGACACCGGAGGGGGCTAGGGTTACACAAGGTCGGTTACAAAGGAGGAGATATCCATATCCGTACTGCCTAGCTTGCCTTCCACGCCAAGTAGAGTCCCATCCGGACACGAGACGAAGTCTTCAATCTTGTATCTTCATAGTCTAACAGTCCGGCCAAAGGATATAGTCCGGCTGTCCGGAGACCCCTAATCCAGGACTCCCTCATCCGCGATCTGCACACGCTTAGCTCGGTGACGTCCCATGAACTCTGGATCCAGCTGAGTGTCGAGGGAGAGTTTCGTCAGCACGACGGTGTGACGATGGTGATGATGAAGCTACTGGAACAGGGCTTCGCCTAAGCACCGCTACGATTTGACCGAGGTGGATTATGGTGGAGGGGGGCACCGCACACGGCTAAGAAAATTGTCAACTTGTGTGTCTATGGGGTGCCCCTCCCGCGTATATAAAGGAGTGGAGGAGGGGGAGGGCCATCCCTCTATGGCGCGCCCTGGAGGAGTCCTACTCCCACCGGGAGTAGGATTCCCCCCTCCTTTCCTAGTTGGACTAGGAGAGGAAGGAAGGGGAAGGAAGGAGGAAGGGAAGGGGGGCGGCCCCCCACCCAATTTGGATTGGGCTTGGGGGGCGCGCCCCTCCTAGGCTTCCTTCTCCTCTCTCCCACTATGGCCCAATAAGTCCCATATAGTTCCCAGGGGGTTCCGGTAACCTCCCGATACTCCGGTAAATGCTCGAACTCATCCGGAACCATTCCGATGTCCAAACATAGTCATCCAATATATTGATCTTTAGGTCCCGACCATTTAGAGACTACTCGTCATGCCCATGATCACATCCAGGACTCCTAACAACCTTCAGTACATCAAAACACATAAACTCATAATACCGATCGTCACCGAACGTTAAGCGTGCGGACCCTATGGGTTCGAGAACTATGTAGACATGGCCGAGACTCATCTCCGGTCAATAACCAATAGCGGAACCTGAATGCTCATATTGGTTCCTACATATTCTACAAAGATCTTTATCTGTCAAACCGCATGACAACATACCTTGTTCCCTTTATCATCGGTATGTTACTTGCCTGAGACTCGATAGTCGGTATCATCATACCTAGTTCAATCTCGTTACCAGCAAGTGTCTTTACTCGTTCCATAATGCTACATCCCATAAATAACTCATTAGTTACATTGTTTGCAAGGCTTATAGTGATGTGCATTTCCGAGAGAGCCCAGAGATACCTCTCCGATACACGGAGTGACAAATCCTAATCTCGATCTATGCCAACTCAACGAACACCATCGGAGACACCTATAGAGCATCTTTATAGTCACCCAGTTACGTTGTGACGTTTGATAGCACACTAGTGTTCCTCCGATATTCGGGAGTTGCATAATCTCATAGTCATAGGAACATGTATAAGTTATGGAGAAAGCAATAGAAGTAAACTAAACGATCATCGTGCTAAGCTAACGAATGGGTCAAGTCAATCACATCATTCTCTAATGATGTGATCCCGTTCATCAAATGACAACTATTTGTCCATGGATAGGAACTTAACCATCTTTGATCAACGAGCTAGTCAAGTAGAGGCATACTAGTGACACTCTGTTTGTCTATGTATTCACACATGTACTAAGTTTCCGGTTAATACAATTCTAGCATGAATAATAAACATTTATCATGATATAAGGAAATATAAATAACAACTTTATTGTTGCCTCTAGGGCATATTTCCTTCACAATGCTCTAATAATGATGATCATCACACTTCTATTTATTTACAACTCAAAAATTACAACTCGATACAGAACAAAATATGACTCTATATGAATGCCTCCGGCGGTGTACCGGGATGTGCAATGATTCAAGAGTGACATGTATAGAAATTATGAGCGGTGGCTTTGCCACAAATACGATGTCAACTACATGATCTTGCAAGGCAATATGACAATGATGGAGCGTGTCATAATAAATGGAACGGTGGAAAGTTGCATGGAAATATATCTCGGAATGGCTATGGAAATGCCATAATAGGTAGGTATGGTGGCTGTTTTGAGGAAGATACAAGAAGGTTTATGTGTCAAAGAGCGTATCATGTCACGGGGTTTGGATGCACCGGCGAAGTTTGCACCAACTATCGAGGTGAGAAAGGGCAATGCACGGTACCGAAGAGGCTAGCAATGATGGAAGGGTGAGAGTGCGTATAATCCAAGGACTCACCATTAGTCATAATGAACTCAATACTTATTGCAAAAATCTACAAGTCATCAAAACCAAGCACTACACGCATGCTCCTAGGGGGGTAGGTTGGTAGGAAAAGACCATCGCTCGTCCCCGATCGCCATTCATAAGGAAGGCAATCAAAGAACACCTCATGCTTCAAATTTGTCACATAACGGTTAGCATACGTGCATGCTACGGGACTTGCAAACCTCAACACAAGTATTTCTCAATTTCACAATTACTTAACTAGCATGACTCTAATATCACCATCTTCATATCTCAAAAAATCCATTAAGTATCAATTCTCATAGTATTCAAATGCACTCTATATGGAAGTTTTTATTATACCCATCTTGGATGCCTATCATATTAGGACTAATTTTATAGCCAAAGAAAATTACCGTGATGTTCTAAAAGACTCTCAAAATAATATAAGTGAAGCATGAGAGATCAATAATTTCTATAAAATAAAACCACCATCGTGCTCTAAAAAGATATAAGTGAAGCACTAGAGCAAAATTATCTAGCTCAAAAGATATAAGTGAAGACATAGAGTATTCTAATAAATTACGATTCATGTGTGTCTCTCCAAAAAGGAGTGTACAGCAAGGATGATTGTTATAAACTAAAAAACAAAGACTCAAATCATACAAGACGCTCCAAGCAAAACACATACCATGTGGTGAATAAAAATATAGCCTCAAGTAAAGTTACTGATAGACGAAGACGAAAGAGGGGATGCCTTCCGGGGCATCCCCAAGCTTAGGCTTTTGGTTGTCCTTGAATTTTACCTTGGGGTGCCTTGGGAATCCCCAAGCCTAGGCTCTTCCCACTCCTTATTCTAAAATCCATCAAATCTTTACCCAAAAACTTGAAAACTTCACAACACAAAACTTAAACAGAAAATCTCATGAGCTCCGTTAGTATAAGAAAATAAATCATCACTTTAAGGTACTGTAATGAACTAATTCTTTATTTATATTGGTGTTAAACCTACTGTATTCCAACTTCTCTATGGTTCATACCCCCCTATACTAGCCATAGATTCATCAAAATAAGCAAACAACACACGAAAAACAGAATCTGTCAAAAACAGAACAGTCTGTATTAATCTGGAGGTTTCGAATACTTCTGTAACTCCAAAAATTCTGAAAATTAGGACTGCCTAAATAATTGGTATATTGATCTACTGCAGTTGGAATTGGTATTTTATCGCTCTCTGGTAAAAATGAAAATTATTCTCGTGTGCGCATACTTTCTGTTTGTTTCAGCAAGATCAAACAACAATCACCCAAGAAGATCCTAAAGGCTTTACTTGGCACAAACACTAATTAAAACATAAAACACAATCATAACAGAGGATATATGAATTATTTATTACTAAACAGGAACAAAAAGCAAGGAACAAAAATAAAATTGGGTTGCCTCCCAACAAGCGCTATCGTTTAACGCCCCTAGCTAGGCATAAAAACAAGAATAGATCTAGGTATTGCCATCTTTTCCCTTTTGATGATAAAGGGAGACTTTCTTATCCAGAGCACTTATCTTCCTATTTTGTGAAAGCACGTGGCCATTAATGGTAGAAGAAAAATTAAGCATACTACGAAAATTTGCATCTAAGCTAGCCTTCATCTCTTTGATAATTTCATTTTGATAAAAACACAAAAGAGAGGCGGATTCAACTTTTTCACTCTTGGGGTGCCCAAATATAGCTTTCATCTTTTCGTATGTATCGACGGCATCCCCCTCAAGAAAACCTTCTTAAAAGATAGAATCTAAAACTTGCTTGAAAGAAGAGGGCAAGCCAACATAAAATCTTTTTAGGTATATCTCAATTTGATATTGGGGTACATAGCTGGCTTGGATCATTAACAGTCTATCCGAAGCATCTTTCAAAGATTCATCAAGCAAATAATGGAAGATTCCGGGGTCATCTTCACTAAAATTGTCTAAACCCTCATTGATAACCCCGGTAGGTCTTTCCATAGCATCATTATTTATGAGCTTAGAAATGATAGAGGGATTATCCAAGGTATTAAAACCCGGGAAACCCTTAACCCCTTTTGGTTCGGCCATAGCAAGAAAGGCAAACTTAAGCAAACAAGAGGATGACGAGAGAAAGCAAAGGTGAAGTGGGGGAGAGGAAAACAAGAGGCAAATGGCAAATAATGTAATGCGAGGGATAAGAGTTTGTGATGGGTACTTGGTATGTCTTGACTTGAGCGTAGATCTCCCCGGCAACGGCGCCAGAAATCCTTCTTGCTACCTCTTGAGCATGTGTTGGTTTTCCCTTGAAGAGGAAAGGGTGATGCAGCAAAGTAGCGTAAGTATTTCCCTCGGTTTTTGAGAATCAAGGTATCAATCCAGTAGGAGACTACACGAAAGTTGCCCACTACCAGCATAAACAATCAAGAACCTTGCAACCAACGCGATAAAGGGGTTGTCAATCCCTTCACGGCCACTTGCAAAAATGAGATCTGATAAAGATAATAAGATAAATATTTTTGGTATTTTTGTTGTATAGATTGGAAAATAAAGATTGCAAAATAAATAGTAAACTAGAATTATAGATCGGAAACTTATATGATGTAAAGTAGACCCAGGGGCCATAGGTTTCACTAGTGGCTTCTCTCAAGATAGCATATATTACGGTGGGTGAACAAATTACTGCCGAGCAATTGATAGAAAAGCGCATAGTTATGATGATATCTAAGGCAATGATCATGAATATAGGCATCATGTCCGTGTCAAGTAGACCGAAACGATTCTGCATCTACTACTATTACTCCACACACCGACCGCTATCCAGCATGCATCTAGAGTATTAAGTTCATAAGAACAGAGTAACGCATTAGGGAAGATGACATGATGTAGAGGGATAAACTCAAGCAACATGATATAAACCCCATCTTTTTATCCACGATGGCAACAATACAATACATGCCTTGCTGCCCCTGCTGTCACTGGGGAAGGACACCGCAAGATTGAACCCAAAGCTAAGCACTTCTCCCATTGCAAGAAAGATCAATCTAGTAGGCCAAACTAAACCGATAATTCGAAGAGACTTGCAAAGATATCAAATCATGCATATAAGAATTCAGAGAAGAACCAAATAATATTCATAGATAATCAAATTCATAAACCCACAATTCATCCGATCTCGGCAGACATACCGCAAAGGAGTATTACATTGAATAGATCTCCAAGAACATCGAGGAGAACTTTGTATTGAGAACCAAAGAGAGACAAGAAGCCATCTAGCTAATAACTATGGACCCGAAGGTCTGTGGTAAACTACTCACACATCATCGGAGAGGCTAGTGTGTTGATGTAGAAGCCCTCCGTGATCGAATGCCCCTCCGACAGATCACCGGAAAAGGCCCCCAGATGGGATCTCACGGGTACAGAAGGTTGCGGTGGTGGAAAAGTGGTTTCGTGGCTCTCCTGGATGTTTTTAGGGTACATGGGTATATATAGGCGAAAGAAGTACATCGGTGGAGCTCCATTGGGCCCACGAGGGTGGGGGCGCGCCTACCCCCTTGGGCATGCCCCCTGCCTCGTGGAAGCTTCGCGGACTTCCAGACTTGTACTCCAAGTCTCCTAGGTTGCGTTTGTTCCAAGAAAGATCCTCGCGAAGGTTTCGTTCCATTTCGATTCCGTTTGATATTCCTTTTCTACGAAACACTGAAAGAGGCAAAAAAAACAACAATTTGCACTAGTCCTTCGGTTAGTAGGTTAGTCCCAAAAATAATGTAAAATTGCATATTAAAGCCCATTAAACATCCAAAACAAATAGTATAATAGCATGGAACAATAAAAAATTATAGATACATTGGAGACGTATCAGGTATACCTTCTATCTCAGATCTGAGGGCAAAGTGTTTGTCGCTAGGACCAGATCCTTTCTCGAGAAAGAGTTTCTCTTAAAAGAATTGAGTGGGAGGAAGATAGAACTTGATGAGGTTGTTGAACCTTCACTTCAACCAGAAAGTAGCGCATCACAGAAAGATGTTTCTATGGCACTTACGTCAGTTGAAGAGAAAGCTAATGATGATGTTCATGAAGCTTGAGATCAAATTACTATCAAACCTCGTAGGTCGACAAGGGTGTGTACAACTTCTGAGTGGTAACCCTGTCTTAAAGGTCATGTTGTTGGACAACGATGAACCTATGAGCTATGAAGAAGTGATGGTGGGCCCGGATTCCAACAAATGGTTGGAAGCCATGAAATCCGAGATAGGATCCATGTATGAGAACAAAGTATGGGCTTTGGTGGGCTTGCCCGATGATCGGCAAGCCATTGAGAATAAATGGATCTTTAAGAAGAAGACAGACACTGATGGTATTGTCACCATTTATGGAGCTCGACTTGTCTCAAAGAGGTTTCCGACAAGTTCAAGGAGTTGACTGTGATGAGACTTTCTCAATCATAGCGATGCTAAAGACTGTCAGAATTATGTTAGCAGTGGCTGCATTTTCATTTATGAAATCTGGCAGATGGATGTCAAAACAAAGATTCCTTGACGGTTTCCGTGAGGAAAGGTTGTATGTGATACAACCATAAAGTTTTGCCGATCCTAAGGATGCTAAAAGGTATGCAAACTCCAGTGATCCTTCTAAAGCAGTTGGAACATACACTTTGATGAGATGATCAAAGCATTTGGGTTTATACGAAGTTTGCAAGAAACTTGTATTTGCAAGAAAGTGAGTGGGAGCACTACAACATTTTAGATAAGTATATGTGGATGACATATTGTTGATCGGAAATGATGTAGAATTTATAGAAAGCATAAAGGGTTGTTTGAATGGAGTTTTTCAAAGGAAGACCTGTGTAAAACTGCTTACATGTTGGGTATCAAGATCTATTGAGATAGATCAAGACGCCTGATAAGACTTTCACACAACACATACCTTGACATGATCTTGAAGGAGTTCAAGATGGACCAGTCAGATAAGGAGTTCTTTCCTGAGTTGTAAGGTGTGAAGTTAAGATTTGAAGCTCGACCACGGCAGAAGAAAGAGAAAGGACGAAAGTCGTCCCCTATGCCTTAGCCATAGGCTCTATACGATATGCCATGTTGTGTACCGCAATGTGCCTCGCCTCGTGTCTGGCAAGGGGGTATAAGAGTGATCTAGGAGTGGATCATTGGATAGCGGTCAAAAATTCTCCTTAGGAATAAGGAAATGTTTCTTGATTATGGAGGTGATGAAGAGTTCGGCTTAAAGGGTTACGTCGATGCAAGCTTTAACACCTATCCGGATGACTCTGGGTAGTAAATCACATACGTATAGTGGAGCAACCATTTGGAATAGGTCCAAGTGGAGCATAGTAGCAACATCTACAATATGAAATAGAGATTTGCGAAGAACACACGGATCTGAATGTTATAGACCCATTGACTGAAACCTCTCTCGTAAGCATAACATGATCAAACCCTAGAACTCATTGAGTGTTAATCACATGGTGATGTGAACTAGATTATTGACTCTAGTAAACTCTTTGGGTGTTAGTCACATGGCGATGTGAACTATGAGTGTTGATCACATGGCGATGTGAACTAGATTATTGACTCTAGTGCAAGTGGGAGACTGCTGGAAATATGCCCTAGAGGCAATAATAAAATGGTTATTCTTATATTTCCTTGTTCACGATAATTTTCTACTGTTCATGCTATAATTGTATTAATCGGAAACCGTAATACATGTGTGAATACATAGACCACAACATGTCCCTAGTAAGCCTCTAGTTTACTAGCTCGTTGATCAATAGATGGTTACGGTTTCCTGACCATGGACATTGGATGTCGTTGATAACGGGATCATATCATTAGGAGAATGATGTGATGGACAAGACCCAATCCTAAGCATAGCACAAGATCATGTAGTTCGTTTGCTAGAGCTTTTCTAATGTCAAGTATCATTTCCTTAGACCATGAGATTGTGCAACTCCCGGATACTGTAGGAGTGCTTTGGGTGTATCAAACGTCACAACGTAACTGGGTGGCTATAAAGGTGCACTACAGGTATCTCCGAAAGTGTCTGTTGGGTTGGCACGAATCGAGACTGGGATTTGTCACTCCGTGTCGGTGTCAAAACCGCTCGGGTAGGTGGTCCCGAACTGTGCGTCTAAGGCGGATGGTAATAGGAGGCAGGGGACACGATGTTTTACCCAGGTTCGGGCCCTCTAGATGGAGGTAAAACCCTACGTCCTGCTTGATTTATTCTTGATGATATGGGTATTACAAGAGTTGATCTACCACGAGATCGAAGAGGCTAAAGCCTAGAAGCTAGCCTATGGTATGATTGTATGTTGTCCTACGGACTAAAACCCTCCGGTTTATATAGACACCGGAGGGGGCTAGGGTTACACAAGGTCGGTTACAAAGGAGGAGATATACATATCTGTATTGCCTAATCTTGCCTTCCATGCCAAGTAGAGTCCCATCCGGACACGAGACGAAGTCTTCAATCTTGTATCTTCATAGTCCAACAGTCCGTCCAAAGGATATAGTCCGGCTGTCCGGAGACCCCCTAATCCAGGAATCCCTCAGTAGCCCCCGAACCAGGCTTCAATGACGATGAGTCCGACGTGCAGTGTTGTCTTCGGCATTGCAAGGCGGGTTCTTCTCCATATTTCGAGCGTTTGTAAAGCAGTGTCCGATCCCATAAATGTTCGGACCTCTTGGCTTTTGTGCCCAATAAGGGCTATCTCCCGCGCGTCGAATGAATACGAGGCGCCAGGGCGTTTTTACATTCGCCCCCCTAGCCAAATAAATAAATTGTCTATTAAAGGGATGTGGATTCTTAGATCCGATCCATACCATCCTCCCCCAGCGAGAATCCATTAGAGCGCATTTCGGAAAGATCCATTCCAGCATGGACGACCTCCGCAGCTCCTCCTCCTGCCCCCGTAGCCCTAAGTCTGGTGATTGGGAGAGGTGTTCAGTCCCGCACAGTCGATTGGTCGAACTGCAGACTAAGGGATTTCTCCCTCCGGCGTATATGGTGCCCGTTCGAGCCGGGCTTGCCACCTACAATGGCGGGGAGCAACGGAGAGCTTTCTCTGTCCCTCCATGGGGGAACAGGTCTGCCTTGTTCCTTATTTACTAAGGGGACTCGGATTTCCAATTCATCCGTTCCTCCGCGGGCTCCTGGAGTTCTACGGCCTCCAATTACACAATCTCACCCCTGCCTCCATTCTACATATCGCCGGCTATGTTGCTCTCTGCGAGTTGTTCCTGGGTTGCGAGGCTCACTTCGAGCTGTGGAAAAGGCTATTTTGCCTCGTCCCTCACATACAGAGGAGATCACTTTATCAAGTGGGCGGAGCCGAAATATGGCGCATCGCCGATACCGGATACCTGTCCGGTACCCCGAAGAACTCGTCCGAAGACTGGCCTTCAGAATGGTTTTATATGGAGGACATTCCCCTTCCGGACCCTGTTCGGCAGGGTCTTTCTGAGTTCAATAATGCTCCTCTGAAGAAGCGCCGAAGTTGGCATCCAGGGAGCCCCCAGGCGGAAGACAACAGAGAAGTCCTCTATCTGATGAACCGGATCAAAGCACTGGCTCAATCAGGATTGACAGTAATCAAAGTTATGTCGATTTGCATAATGCGGGGAGTGCAGCCACTTCAATATCATGGGTACCCCTTGTGGTGTTATAACGGGGCGGATGACGCCACCCGCTGCGGACGTAAGGGTCCGGACAATGCTGCCGCTCTAGCAAAAATTTTGTCCGAACTGTTCAAGGGTGAGGAAGAGGAGTTCACCCGCATCAAGCCACGGGATGGATTCTCCATGTACAATCCTCCAAGCTGGGTAAGTTATATCTCCCTGCTCCCAATTTTCCCGTATTCTTTGTCGTAAGTATTCACCTTGCCACTTTGCGGCAGGAACTGTGAAAAGCCATAAAGGAGGTCAGCAGCCCTTCTCCACAACCAGAGGACCCCAACCGGGCCCTCGACTCCGGACTTCAAGAAGATTCGGTTATATTCGTGGAGCTGATAGACTGGCAGTTCTATCAATTAAGCTGTGACGATGCCATGGTGGCCATTACGGCCGACTATCCCGGACTGCTCCCTGCATCGCAAGTAAGAAAAGCCAAAAATCCCAACTCCAAAACTAGGATCCCCTTTTAGGCACTTCACCCACCATATACACATGGCATTTTTATAGGGAAGGCATTCGGGACGCCCTGCCGAACCCGCAGCAACGTGCCAACAGGAGGCACCGAGGCCGGGTAGGCCAAAAAGGAAGGCGGTCAGGACGGAGACGCCGGCGCAAAGGTATAACAAACCATGCTCCGTGGTTGTCATCTTTCTCGAAATGTAATGACGCCCGTGTTTCTTTAACAGAAAAAACGCTCACCAGAATATGTCCGACGATGTTGCCAATCACGCGTCCACCAGTCGGGCGCCAGGACCGGACATGGAGGCAGAAGCCGATATGGGGCAGGCGCCGGATAATCCCCCTACAGAGGATGCGGATAGATTATCCGCTACAAACTCAGAAGTGGAAAGCGCCATGAATCATAGGCGCCGCCGGACCGTACTCCATGACGCTTGTTTCTCACCAGAGGCGTTTGATGCCTTTAATTCTGGAGAGGCGTACCTCCGTGCCGCTCAAGATGGTCTAGCCAGAGCCACGGATCAGTATGTAAAGGATGTACGCGTGAGTAAATCTGGTGATTTATATGTATCAGTAGCCCCTGAGACTTGAAACAGTTAGCAGAACTGATTTAAGGATCATCTTTATTATGCAGGTTCTTACAGAGAAGAATACTAGGCTGTCACAGGAGCTGGAGGAATGCAAGACCCAACTGCGGGCTGCTGTGGCCGCATTGCAGGAACCAAAAAAGTCACCTGCTAGTAACATTTACTTTAAAGAATGATGGTTACCATATAACGTGCGACATGACTCCAGATCTAACAACAGATGTTGCAGATGAATCCGGAGAGAATCCGGAGGACCAGCATGTTATGTGACAGCTAGAGGCTAGCAAACGCATGCTGACTGAGGTTAGGCGGGAGAAAAACAATCTCCAAGATGCCAATATTAAGCTGAGCATGGAACTAAAAGACGTTCGGGGCCATCTTGCAGACTCCGAGAAGGAGAATAAGCGGCTTCGGCGCGGCATTTTCAGTAAGTGCTTGAACGAATCCTTTTAAAGGAGTTCGGCGAAGAAGCCGACTAACAGCGTTATGTCTGTAGGTATGCTGATGGGTCGTCCCGCTGAGGAGATGCCCGGGTCTGTGGGTGATCTTCTGTCCGAGCTGTCACATCTGCACGAACAAGTTCGACAGGTGATGTAGGGTGTTGCCCAGGCCTTGTGTCCGTCCGTCTCCCTGCTAGAGGGTGTTGCAGAGCTTGCGGAGAAGCTCAAGGGAGCACGGCGGCGCTTTCGATTATGGAAGATATCAGCCTGCCGACAGGGTGCCGGAGAAGCCTGGGCCATGGTGAAGACGCGGTATACCAAGGCAGACCCAAATCACATGGCCGAGGTCGGACCTGTGGGGCCTGACGGAAAAGAGGTCCCCGTTAGCTTAGTTTATGGGCAAGTAGAATTAGCCGCAAAGTATTCCCAACAGGATTATAAGCTAGACCGCATGTTGGATGGTATAGAAGAGGAATTTAGTCAGTCTGCATGACTATGTAATTAAAGTGACATGTATAATGCCTTCTAGCCGGATTGTAGATCATTTGTCGTTGCGGACCTTTTCGCTTCAACCTCTGGGCCCAATAGTCCGGAGTGTATCCGAATACCCGCTCAGTTATATAAGAACTGGGGTATGCGTGGAGACCAGGCGTAGGGGTCATTAGTGCTTTATCAGACAAGTGCCCAACTAGTTATGTTATATTACATGGGTAGTAAGAAACATCTTCCAGGGAGAATAGTTCCGTTAAGGGTTCCTTTCCCTGGGTAAGCATGCCCTAAAATGCATGTCCGGACTGCGATAGGAAACGCAGGAAAAACATCTAGGGGCAGATATGGACAATAAATAAAAATCATCTTTTGTTCACCGACCGAATATTCCCTTAAGAACGCTAGCTTTCAGCTTCACCCAGTCTGAGGTACACATCCGGCTGACCCGACAGTAACAATCGCATAGGTGCTCCCCTTATGCCCTAGCCGAATTAATGGGAATGTAGGGCATAAATACAAGAGCCAGGCAACCCAGCTTGGCCAAAATTTAAGTCATATCGATGCATATAATGGTGAAAAAAGGTACATGCGGAAGTATAACACATGTGTTGGGCATGAGGCCCAGATAAATAATTTAAGCTTCTGTGAAAGAAGCCCCCAGGTATGAAGAGTGCGGCTAGCGCATCTGTAATGTGCAAGTGAGGCACAAGGTGACCCTTGAAGGCCTAGAGAAATAATAAAAGAAAGAAAGAAAGAGAAACAAGACAGATAATTCATATGCAAAAAAATGGACAAAGGGAGGGGACTAACATAGAGTCCGGTGCTAGGCGTAGAATCTTCGGAGCCTGGCCGCGTTCCATGGGTTTGGCTCGAGTCGACTAGTCGATGCATCCCGCAGTCGGTACGCTCCACCGGTCAGAACTTGGTCAATAATGAAGGGACCTTCCCATTTGGGCTCGAGCTTGTTCTTTTTCTTATCCGGCAGGCGTAGAACTAGTTCGCCAACATTATAAGTTTTGGCCCGTACTTCTCTGCTTTGGTATCTGCGAGCCTGTTGCTGATAAAATGCGGGACGGGCTTTGGCTACATCGCGCTCCTCCTCCAAGGTGTCCAGACTGTCCTGCCGATCGAGCTTGGCTTCTCTTTCTTCGTACATGCGCACTCAAGGTGAGTCATGAATTATGTCACAGGGCAAGACTGCCTCTGTGCCGTACACCATAAAGAAGGGTGTATATCTGGTACTACGATTAGGCGTGGTCCGCAACCCCCAGGGTACGGAGTCGAGCTCCTCTACCCAGTGCGTGTTAGACTCCGTTAAGGAACGCACCAATCTGGGTTTAATGCCGCTCATTATAAGACCGTTTGCTCGCTCGACTTGACTGTTGGTTTGTGGGTGATAGACTAGAGCATAATCGAGCTTGATGCCCATTTTGCTGCACCAGAGTTTTACCTCGTCGGCCGTGAAGTTCATGCCATTATCAGTGATGATGCTGTGGGGGACGCCATAACGGTGTACAACCCTGGATATGAAGTCTATCACCGGTCCGAATTCGACTGTTTTAACAGGTTTGGCCTCTATCCATTTGGTGAATTTATCCACCATGACCAATAAGTATTTTTTTCTTGTGGGTTCCCCCTTTAAGGGGTCCAACATGTCAAGCCCCCAGACCGCAAAGGGCCATGTAATGGGGATTGTTTGGAGGGCGGTGGGTGGCATGTGGCTTTGATTTGCAAAGAGCTGGCAACCGGCGCAATGTTGTACCAAGTCCTGTGCATCTGCCCGAGCCGTTAGCCAATAGAATCCTGTACGGAAGGCCTTGCTTACAAGAGCCCGGGCTGCAGCGTGATGACCGTCGAGTCCGGCGTGAATTTCTGCCAAAAGATTCCGCCCTTCCTCTTCGGAGATGCACCTTTGAAGGACTCCGGTAGTGCTTTTTTTGGTACAATTCTCCCTCATGGACCCTGTAGGCCTTGGATCGCCGCACTATGCAGCATGCCTCATTTTGGTCCTCCGGAAGTTCCTGTCTAGTTAGGTAGGCCAGGAATGGTTATGTCCACGGGGCAATAATGGCCATTATTTCGTGGGCTGAAGGTGTTATTCCGGTGGCGGAGCCTCCGATTGTGTCAGAGAGTTCGGTATCGGGTATTTTGGCCGGGTCTGGACTGTTGTTACCGGTGTCCCCTTCCCATACTACGGATGGTTTGAACAACCTTTCCAAAAATATGTTGGGGGGGACCGCATCGCGTTTTGCGCTGATGTGGGCGAGGATATCCGCCGCCTGATTGTTTTCTCGAGCCACATGCTGAAATTCGAGCCCCTCGAACCGAGCTGACATTTTTAGGACGGCGTTTTGATAGGCCACCATTTTCAGATCCTTGGCATCAAAGTCTCCATTTATTTGGGATATTGCGAGGTTTGAATCCCCACGCACCTCCAGGCATTGAATGCCCATGGAGACTGCCATCCGAAGACCATGCAACAGAGCTTCGTATTCGGCTGCATTGTTGGAGTCTGTATACAATATTTGCAGTACATACTGAACGGTATCTCCGGTTGGGGACGTCAGGATGACGCCAACCCCTAGACCAGCTAGCATTTTAGAACCGTCAAAGTGCATGATCCAATTGGAGTATGCGCCGTACTCTTTAGGGAGTTCGGCCTCCATCCATTCGGCGACGAAGTCGGCCAATACTTGCGACTTGATGGCTCGTCGAGGTTTGTATGTTACATCGAACGGGAGGAGCTCAATGGCCCATTTGGCAATCTGGCCCGTAGCGTCGCAGTTGTTTATAATATCATTAAGTGGTACTTCCGAGGCTACCGTAATTGAACACTCTTGAAAGTAGTATCGCAGCTTCCGCGATGCCATGAATATCGCATATGCTATCTTTTGATAATGTGGGTACCGTGATTTGCATGGAGTGAGGACAGTGGATACATAGTATACCGGCTTTTGAAGAGGGAATTTATGTCCGTCTGCTTCCCGTTCGACAACGAGCACCGCGCTTACAACTTGATGAGTTGCCGCAATGTATAGCAGCATTGGTTCGTCGATGTTTGGCGCGGCCAGGATTGGGTTGGTTGCCAAAATGGACTTTATTTCTTCCAATCCGGCTGTGGCCACATCCGTCCACTCGAAGTGTTTGGTGCGCCGAAGGAGGCGATAAAGGGGTAAAGCCTTTTCTCCTAAGCGGGAGATAAAGCGGCTTAGAGCCGCCACACATCTAGTTAACTTCTGGATTTGTTTGAGGTCCGTTGGGGTAGCCAACTGTGACAAAGCTCGGATTTTGGCCGGATTAGCTTCAATACCTCTACTGGAGACAATGAAACCCAGGAGCTTTCCGGCTGGTATGCCAAAAACGCATTTTTCTGGATTGAGCTTGATGTCGTATGTTCGGAGGTTGTCGAATGTGAGCCTCAAGTCGTCTATCAAAGAGTCGACGTGTTTGGTTTTGACGACCACATCGTCTATGTATGCCTCTACTGTTTTGCCGATTTGTTTCTCCAGACATGTTTGAATCATGCGCTGATATGTTGTGCCGACGTTTTTGGGCCCAAAAGGCATTGTGTTAAAACAGAAGGGACCATATGGTGTGATGAATGCTGTTGTGTCTTGGTCAGACTCCGCCATCTTGATTTGGTGGTAACCGGAGTATGCGTCGAGAAAACACAATGACTCGTGTCCTGCGGTAGCATCAATGATTTGATCGATGCATGGGAGGGGGAAGGGATCCTTTGGGCAAGCTTTATTGAGGTCTTTGAAATCGACACAAAGGCGCAAGGATTTGTCCTTCGTTGGTACCATCACCAGGTTTGCTAGCCAGTCCGGGTGTTTTATTTCTCTGATGAATCCGGCCTCCAATAACTTGGCTAGTTCCTCTCCCATGGCCTGTCTCTTAGGTTCGGAGAAACGCCAAAGAGCTTGCTTGACCAGCTTGAATCCCTTTAGGATATTGAGGCTATGCTCGGCCAGCCTGCGTGGGATTCCTGGCATGTCTGAGGGATGCCAGGCGAATATGTCCCAGTTCTCGCACAGGAACTCTCATAGTGCGGCATCCACAGCGGGGTTTAATTGTGCCCCGATGGAGGCTGTTTTTGTAGGGTCCGTTGGGTGGACTTGGAATTTGACTATTTCATCCGCTGGTTTAAAAGAGGTGGACTTGGATCTCTTGTCGAATATCACGTCGTCCCTGTCCACTGTGGAGCGTAGCGTGGTTAATTCCTCGGCCGAGAGGGCTTCGGATAATGCCTTGAGGGCCAATGCGGCTGTTTTGTTTTCGGTGCGGAGTGCTATGTCCGGATCGCTGGCGAGAGTGATGATTCCGTTGGGCCTGGGCATTTTGAGCTTCATGTACCTGTAATGGGGTACGGCTTGGAAGATTGTGAACGCCTCCCGTCCTAAAAGAGCGTGATAACCACTGCTGAACGGGGCCACTTGGAATGTAATTTCTTTGGACCTGTAATTATCCGGCGTGCCGAATACCACATCTAGTGTGATTTTCCCAGCACAACGTGCTTCCCGACTGGGGATGATTCCTCTAAAGGTTGTGCTACTTTGCTCAATGCGGTTCCAGTTTATTTCCATCTTTTGAAGAGTTTCCTCATAGATGAGGTTTAATCCGCTGCCGCCGTCCTTGAGTACTTTGGTGAGTCAAAAGCGTCCACGATTGGACTGAGGTTCGTCACTGGCATTGAAGGTAATAACCGTGTCACTCCATGGATTTATCGCTGCTACGTGGCAGATTTCGGCCATGCTGCGGAGTGTTCGCTTGCGCCTATTATTTGACGTGAAGGTCTCAAACACTGTTAACACCGTATTGTTATCCACGGGATGGTGCTCTTTGGTATTTGGGAGAAGAAGATCCTCACCACTTTTGGCCACCTACCGGAGTATCCAACATGCTCTAAGGCTGTGCGTTGGTATTGTATCCGTTGTACTATGAATTTTGCAGGGTCCTTTGAACCATCCCTCCAGTACGGTTCCATGCCCTGTAGAGGGTTTTTGCTTTTTGGTAGTTGACCCGGGTGTATTGTGATAATGCACCCTTTTATTTTGGACTGGGTTTGTATTCGGGGCCGGATTATCCCAAAAGTTTGTTTCGGTTTTCCAGGCACTTTCCATCGCACAGTACTTTCATACTATGGATGCCAAGTCAGCGAAGCGTGTTATCTCACGGCGATTTATGGCGTTAAGGATTCCCTTGTCCGTGCAATTATTGCAGAAAAATAGGATTGCGTCTTCCTCGCGACAGTCCTTAACCTTGTTCATCGCAAGGAGGAATCTGGCCCAATAGTGATGTACTGTTTCCTGGGGCTCTTGCCTGATGTGGGAAAGATTGCTTATGTTTGGGTGGGTGGGTGGAATTGAATCCGAACCCTTACCCGATCTGGGATCCAGGGGTCGAGGGGTTTCCAATTTTGGAAGTTCCGGTTCCGGGGTGTTACCCGATAATCCTGGCCCGCTGCCTGACTCTAAGTTCAGGGATTGGATGTTGTCCTCCCGCGAACGGGCGTCCGGCTCGGAGAGCTCGGGAATCCGGACATAGTTGGTTCTCAAGATAGAGGAAAGGTCACCACATTGTTCCTCCACCACTGCAATATGATGGGTGACCGGTGGAGAGTTAATCTCCCTTAGATCGGGTTTAAGCCCAATCCGATCATAGTCCGTAGCGACTCCCAAGGCGGCAATGCGATCCAAGAGCTCGTTTAAGGAGGCGAGCTCCATTGGATCCATCTGTTCGGCGAGTGCCGATTTGACGTGGAGGCTGTTTTCGATGACCCAAGAAGTCATCGTCGGCGCGGCGGCCGAACAGGCGGTCATGACGAAACCGCCTAGCCGGAGAGTTTGGCCGACAGCCAAAGCTCCCCCAACAGTAGTATCGTCTTTAAAGACGAGACGGGACATCCTTCCTTCTGGCGACGGCAGAGAGGAACTCTCAATGAAAGCACCAATGTCGGTGTCAAAACCGGCGGATCTCGGGTAGGGGGTCCCGAACTGTGCGTCTAAGGCGGATGGTAACAGGAGGCAGGGGACACGATGTTTTACCCAGGTTCAGGCCCTCTTGATGGAGGTAAAACCCTACCTCCTGCTTGACTTATTCTTGATGATATGAGTATTACAAGATTTGATCTACCACGAGATCGGAGAGGCTAAACCCTAGAAGCTAGCCTATGGTATGACTGTCTGTTGTCCTACGGACTAAAACCCTCCAGTTTATATAGACACCGGAGGGGGCTAGGGTTACACAAGGTCGGTTACAAAGGAGGAGATATACATATCCGTATTGCCTAAGCTTGCCTTCCACGCCAAGTAGAGTCCCATCCGGACACGAGACGAAGTCTTCAATCTTGTATCTTCATAGTCCAACAGTCCGGCCAATGGATATAGTCCGGCTGTCCGGAGACCCCAACATGGTGCCTCCGCACTCCGCCTGGCGGCCGCTCACTACCTTCGGCTTGACATTAAAGGTCTTCAGCCATAAGCCGAAGTGGGGCTGGATGCGGAGGAAGGCCTCGCACACAACGATAAACACCGAGATATTGAGGATGAAGTTCGGGGCCAGATCGTGGAAATCAAGGCCGTAGTAGAAATGAGCCCCCGGACGAATGGGTGGAGAGGGAATCCCAGTCCGCGGAGGAAATGGGTAAGGAACACTACCCTCTCATGGGGCCTAGGGGTGGGGATGAGCTGCCCCTCATCTGGGAGCTGGTGCATGATGTCGTCGGATAGGTATCCGGCTCTCCTCAGCTTCTTGATGTGTTCCTCCATAACGGAGGAGACCATCCACCTGCCTCCCACTCCGGACATGGTTGGAGAGGGTTGTGGTGGGAAGTGCGGACTTGGGCGCTGGAGAGGTATCTCCGGGCCCACTCGGTAATGCATCATCATAATGAGCTCAATGTGACTAAGGAGTTAGCCATGGGATCATGCGTTACGGAACGAGTAAAGAGACTTGCCGGTAACGAGATTGAACGAGGTATGGGGATACCGGCGATCGAATCTGGGGCAAGTAACATACTGATGGACAAAGGGAATTGTATACGGGATTGACTGAATCCTCGACGTCGTGGTTCATCCGATGAGATCATCGTGTAACAGGTGGGAGCCAACATGGGTATCCAGACCCCGCTGTTGGTTATTGGCTGGAGAGATGTCTCGGTCATGTATGCATTGAAGGAAATATGCCCTAGAGGCAATAATAAAGTTGTTATTTACATTTCCTTATATCATGATAAATGTTTATTATTCATGCTAGAATTGTATTAACAGGAAACTTAGTACATGTGTGAATACATAGACAAAACAGAGTGTCCCTAGTATGCCTCTACTTGACTAGCTCGTTAATCAAAGATGGCTAAATTTTCGGACCATGGACATGTGTTGTCATTTGATGAACGTGATCACATCATTAGAGAATGATGTGATGTACAAGACCCATCCGTTAGCTTAGCATAAATGATCATTTAGTTTTATTTCTATTGCTTTCATCATGACTTATACATGTTCCTTTGACTATGAGATTAGACAATTCCCGAATATCGAAGGAACACCTTGTGTGCTATCAAATGTCACAACGTAACTGGGTGATTATAAAGATGCTCTACAGGTGTCTCCAATGGTGTTTGTTGAGTTGGCATAGATCGAGATTAGGATTTGTCACTCCAATTGTCGGAGAGGTATCTCTAGGCCCTCTCGGTAATGCACATCACTATAAGCCTTGCAAGCAATGTGACTAATGAGTTAGTTACGGTATGTTGCATTACAGAACGAGTAAAGAGACTTGGCGGTAACGAGATTGAACTAGGTATGGTGATACCGACGATCGAATCTCGGGCAAGTAACATACCGATGACAAAGGGAACAACGTATGTTGTTATGCGGTTTGACCGATAAAGATCTTCGTAGAATATGTAGGAGACAATATGAGCATCCAGGTTCCGCTATTGGTTATTGACTGGAGATGTGTCTCGGTCATGTCTACATAGTTCTCGAACCCGTAGGGTCCGCACTCTTAACGTTCGATGACGATTTGTATTATGAGTTATGTGATTTTATATACCGAAGGTTGTTCGAAGTCCCTGATGAGATCACGAACATGACGAGGAGTCTCGAAATGGTCGAGACATAAAGATTGATATATTAGAAGGCTATATTCGGACATCGAAAATGTTCCGAGTGACTCGGGTATTTTTCGGAGTACCAGAGAGTTACAGTAATTCGTCGGGGGAATTAGTGGGCCTTAATGGGCCATACGGGAAAGGAGAGAAGGGCCTCAAGGGTCCCCCCCCATGGCAAGTCCGAATTGGACTAGGGAGGGGGCAGCGCCCCCCTCTCTTTCCTTCTCCCTCTCCTACTCCTTCCCTCTCTCCCCTCTTGGAAAAGGAAGGGGACTCCAACTAGGATTGGGAATCCTAGTTGGACTCCTCCTATAGGCGCGCCCCTCCTAGGCCGGCCTCCTCCTCCTCCCTCCTTTATATACGTGGGCAGGGGCACCCCAAAAGCACTCCAAGATTTGTCTTAGTCGTGTGCGGTGCCCCCCTCCACAGTTACACACCTCGGTCATATCGTCGTAGTGCTTAGGCGAAGCCCTGCACCGATGACTTCATCATCACCGTCACCACGCTGTCGTGCTAACGGAAATCTCCTTTGGCCTCAACTGGATCAAGAGCCCGAGGGACATCATCGAGCTGAACGCGTGCTGAACAGCGGAGGTGCCGTACGTTCGGTACTTGGATCAGTTGGATCACGAAGACCTTCGACTACATCAACCGCGTTACTAAACGCTTCCGCTTTCGGTCTACAAGGGTACATAGACACACTCTCCACTCTCGTTGCTATGCATCTCCTAGATAGATCTTGCGTGATCGTAGGTAAATGTTTGAAATACTGCGTTCCCCAACATGCATGGTTCCCGAACCCGTAGGGTCTACACACTTAAGGTTTGGTGATGCTAGAGTTGTAATGGGAATAGTATGTGGTTACCGAAGGTTGTTCGGAGTCCCGGATGAGATCCCGGACATGACGAGGAACTCCGGAATGGTCCGGAGGTGAAGATTGATATATTGGACGAAGGGTATTGGAGTCCAGGATTGTTCTGGGAGTACCGGGTGACGACCAACATGACCGAAAGGAGTTCCGGAGGCCCCGACAAGAGTTGGGGGGCCTTATTGGCCAAGGGGAGGGGGAACACCAGCCCACTAAGGGGTTGTGTGCCCCTCCCACCCCATCTCACATAATCTGGAGAGGTGGGGGCGCCTCCCCTAGGGCAGCCGCCCCTCCCGGCTTGGGGGCAAGTTTCCTAGGGGTGGGGGCGCCCAAACCCATCTAGGGTTTCCCCTGTGGCCGCCGCCCCTCCCCTAGGGAAACCCTAGGGCGCCTCCTCCTCCCCCCTTCCCCCTACATATAGTGAGGGAGAGAGAGGGCAGCCGCACCCCTTCCCTGGCGCAGCCCCTCCTTCCTCCAGCACCTCCTCCTCCTCCGTAGTGCTTAGCGAAGCTCTGCCGGAGAGCCACGAGCTCGACCGCCACCATGCCGTCGTGCTGCCGAAGTTCTCCCTCAACTTCTCCTCTCGCCTTGCTGGATCAATAAGGAGGAGACGTGCTCGGGTTGTACGTGTGTTGAACACGGAGGCGCCGTCCATTCGGCGTTTGGATCGGATCTTCCGCAATTTGAATCGCCACGAGTACGACTCCATCAGTCGTGTTCTTGTAATGCTTCCGCTTAGCGATCTTCAAGGGTATGAAGATGCACTTCTTTCTCTCGTTGCTAGCATCTCCTAGATTGATCTTGGTGACACGTAGGAAAATTTTGAATTATTACTACGTTCCCCACCAACGGCCGCTTAGAGCATCTCCACTCGGGACCCCAAGACGCCCCCCAAGCACCTTTTTTAGCATCGTTGGTAAAAAAGGTCTCATCCATGCCCTCAAGACGTTGTTTTGCGTCGGATTTAGGCAAAACTAGCCCCGGCGACCCCAGGCCACACCCAGGGAGCCGGGGGTCGTCGTAGGCGCCGGCGCTACTATTTGCATGCAACAGGCCCACTATCAGCCTCCCATTCCCTCTCTCTCCTTCCTCTCTCTCTCTCTCTCTCTTGCATGCAACAAGCCCACTCACGTGCATGCCTCTCACCCACTTCATCTCTTTTTCCTCTCATCTCTCTTGTCTTCTAGTGTTGGGTGGGGGCAC
>NC_041384.1:548665930-548669853 GCF_002162155.2 Triticum dicoccoides
CTGGCATGAACCCAACCGGCTGAAAAAGTGGCTTCTGGGGAGCGAACGAGTGGAGATGCTCTTAACATTTTTTTCTTCGTGCCTATAGAAACCGTGTGTGTGCAGTGATTGATCGATGGCTAGTTTAGCGCCTATCGCTAACCCTCGGCGTCGGGTTAAGAGCATCTACAGCCATGCGCTATAAACTGGCTTCAAACGCTTCGGCGGTCCGTCCGGTCACTGACCGGTCATCATTTTTTTATCCAGACGGACCCCTCAAACGGGTCTTAAATGCCCGGGATGACCGGCACCTCTCATATTCAGCCCAAATATGGGGCGGATATGAGGCATCCGGGCGCGTCTGCCACGTCGGTCTGACGACGGTGTCCACGCGATAATGCCCGGAAACCCGGCGGTCCAATGGACGCCGCGTCCGTCGCCGTGGTGTGAACACCGCATGGCGCCGCTCCGGCTCGCCGCACGAAACCATAGTTGGCCATGGTCTGGAGGAAGATCACCTACTACGCAATGCTCACACCGGAGCGCAGAAGATCCGGGCGAGATAGGCTGCGCGCGCCGCCTGCATCGTTGTCGGGCTGCCTCCGGACTCGCCGGAGCTAGAGGAGGAGGATCAGCAGCTGGGAAAAGAGGAGGGGGAGGAACTGGCTCCGATGAAGGTGGAGGAGGCGGAGCAGCCGGAGCCGGAGCTGCTGGGCTTCAACATGAAGCAGGCGGAGGCGGAGTTTGTCATCGCCCAATCGGAGAAGATGGCGGAGCAGCAGACCATCCTAGAGTCCATCTAGGCCAACCGGGCGTTCCTCCGGCAGGAGCAGGCGGCGTCCGACGCGCTCTTCGCCGAAGTCGACGCGGAGATAGAGGCGGAGGAGGCCGGAGAGGAGCAGCCGGGGGAACCAGAGCTGCAGCTGCTGCCCATGCTGCCGGAGCCGGGCACGGAGATCGTCGACATCTCCGATGACGAGTAGATAGGTGATCAACGTAGTACATATGTTTATTTAGTTTGCATGTCTTTGTATGGATTTGAGGATCTAATATGAGATGTCCGGATGCAACTATTAAAATTTGAGGCGTGTCTGATCACTGCATGTATGTGGACGCGCACGGGCGTGCCCGCGGACGTTTAGGGAACCTATTTGACATATCCGACTATAGATGTTCTGATAGGCGCTTCACAGTTTTTTCTTTAAATATCTTTTCCTCTTTAAGCGCCTACACAAGGCCTCTCAATGGAGATGCTCTGAGTAATTTTGGACATCATGTCTGGTTCGTGCACCACCTCGACTGAAACTTAATTAAGTTTCAATCTTAGCAATCCCGTTTTGGATACTCTCTTCTTCCATCTATATAGGGCTTAATATGTTTTTCAAGGCTAACTTTGACTAAATGTTAGAGCAATAATATATGACATGCAACTTACACAAAGCATATCGTTAAATTTGTATGTAAAAGGAGCTTTCAATGATATAATTTTTACATTATATATTTCATGTAGTATTAATTTTGTGAATAGTCAAAGGCGGTCTTGAAAGACGGATTAGGTCTTATATAGATGGAAGGAGAGAGTATATAAAGTGAGCTTGGTTTTTTAAAAATGGCACAATAACATCATCCGCCAGGCAAAAAATGCAGTAACATCACATGCATGATGCAAATTGTTTCACGGGACACAGGTACGACATCGACATGAGGCAAAGAAATTAAACTCCATATACATGGACTAAAAGGGCATGAAAGACGTACACAGACAAACACTAGTAAAGCAGAACGACAGCCACATCTCCACCAAAGCAACAACGCACTGATTGAAGATGATTAAAAAGAATGCACTACGTTTCTCGCTGCTTCATGATCAACACCGCACCTAGAAAGCGAGGACGGAGGCCACGGCGACGCCGACGAGGCCGCGGACGCCAGCAAAAGCGGCCGCAGCGGCGGCAAAACCGCTGCTCTCCGGGCCTATGATGCTCGCCGTAGGGCCGGACGCGCTGCCGATCGGCGTGGTGAAGCTCCCTCCCATGCCGGGCGTAGCTGGGTTCGTCGAGCCCGGGGAAGAAGAGTTGGTGCCGGTGCCCGTGCCTGTCGCCGTGCCGTTCCCTGTGCTAGTCCCTGCAGCACTGCGCAATTTACATAGGGAAAATACGTCAGCTCATCATGCAATGATAAATGTTTGGTAAGTACTCGTTATGATTTGCCCGGGAACAAGGGATTATATTACCTTGCGGTTGCAGGGTATTTGCAGGTCCCCGAGCCTGCAGCAGTTACAAACACATATGCATGGTGAGGTGAGGTCGATAAAACTAAAATAACATGCTGATCGTCCCTTTGCCAAAAAAACATGCTGATGGAGTTACAAGGGGCGGGGAGAAGGCACGGCACGTACTGGGGTCGGCGGAGGAGAGGGTGGCGGTGCCGCCGAAGTCGCAGGTGGCGCCCTTGGTCTGGCTGTTCCGCTGGTAGTAGCTGTTGACGGCGTAGGAGCAGTGCGCCGCCACCGAGTCGGGGCTGTGGCAGCTCCCTCCCGTGCCCACCGGCGCGCAGTCCGCGCCCTGCCCGCACGCGTAGTCCAGCGTCTCCTGCAGCGCCGTCTCGTTCGCGTCCGACCTGCACACGCACCACTCCGCCTCTGCATGCGCCCGAAATACGCGCACGCACACAACCGGCGTCACATACAGCTTCAGAGCCACTCACCACCGCGCCACAACAGCGAAATCCACGTAAGTATATCTCGCTCACCTGATCCCCTGATGGACACGGCCAGCAAGAGCAGCAGCAAGAACACCGGACTCCGCATCATAACGACCCCGCGCGCGTCACGGCCAAGTGTTCGTGGAGGGTTCGAGCTAGTGCGCGCTCTCTTCAGCTAGCTGGCTCGAGTTGAGTGTCCGACGTCGAGAGCTGCTGATGTGTGGGTACGCCAGAGAAGTAGTGCGGCGTGAGCTTTCCTCCGGCTATATGCTTTATATCGGCAGCCGGCCGGCCACGTCTTTTTCCTCTCCCCTCTCCTTTCCGCTCTTTCCGACCATTCCGCTGCGTGTCGACTTTGGGCCGAGCTGCCATGCATGTTTCTTAGGCGCGAAGTTTTGCGCTCGATCGCGAGCGCCATGTCACACGGGACACCTGGTGGTTTCGGCGGGCTGCTCTAGCTAGCTAGGTCGGGTATGCGAGCCACCGTCGGCCAAAGTAAAAGGCAAGGAAGGTTGCAAAGTTGTGTGTGAGCTCTGTGGCATGTGCGGTGCTGTTCTTTTTTCGTAGTGGTAGTGCTTACCAGACCCAGAGGGCCCTTGTATTCTTTTCCGAGGGAAAAGAAGAAATGGCAAATTAAAGTTGTATATCAAGCTAATGATGGTATGGTTGATAGGTTCTTTTGTTGAAAAGAAGGGAGACAATATATCTTGCATATACTCTTACATATGACTTTTTACCTCCAATGTTTATTATTAGAGGGCGCGGACATGACTTTTTACCTCCAATGTTTATTATTAGAGGGCGCGGACAGAGGGCACAAGTTGATTCAGCTCACGCATCGCCCTAGTTTAGAGCTCACAAGTCACACCTCGTCCCAACCTCAAGCATTCCTTGGTATGCCATGTCAACACCTCGACGCAACAAATAGTCTATGTCTTGTTACGGTGTCAAACCTCTTCATTGTGTGTCAACTCAATGTAAGTGTAGGGATGTCCATGCAAAGCTATATCAATCATACGGTGGTATGGTTGGTACTACCTCCATCCTGGTTTATTGGTCCTCTTTGTAATTTATGTCAAATTTTAACTAAAGATTTAACTAATGGAATATTAATGCATGTCAACAAAAGTTATATCATTGGATTCGTATTTGAACATAGTTTTCAATGATATAATTTTTGGTGACATGCATGAACATATTGCACAAAATACAATGGGTACCAATAAACCAGGACGGAGGTA
>NC_041384.1:548670127-548722832 GCF_002162155.2 Triticum dicoccoides
AACATTTCTTGCACATACTTGGTAGGTCTCACTTTATACCCCTAATACTTTATTATCAGAGGGCAGAGACTCCCCCTCCCCCCACATGGTCCGGCCATTGAGCTTGCACATCGCCCTGATCTACACCTCACACATCGTCCCACCTCAAGCTCATTCCTTGCTATGCCACCTCAACAAGTCGACACAACAAAGAGCCCATGCCTTGTTATGGTCTCGAACCTCTCTTCATCGCGCAGCAACTGGACGTCAAACCTCTCTTCATCGCGCATCAACTGGACGCCAAACCTCGTGCCTTGTTATGGTGTCAAACCTCATGCCTTGCTATGGTGTCAAACCTCATGCCAAAGAGGCTATGCCTTGTTAATTGCAAAAAAAAGCCCATGCCTTGTTATGGTGTCAAGCCTCTTCGCCGCGCATTTACTCGATGTCAAGTGTGGGAAGGTCGATGGTGAAGATATGTCAATTGTAGGATTGTATGGTTGATAGATTATTTTATGAAGAAGAGAAAGGGACAATATATCTTGCACATACTCGGTGAATCGTAATTTTACCATGATGTTTTATCCTAGGGTGAAGACAAGAGGCATTACCTGAACATTCATTCCATTGACGAACAGGCTCCGTCTATTAGGAGGCTGGTGGAATGATCTAACAAGATAATGGCAAAATGCAAGGAGGGAAAATGCACGACTATTGTTGCGATGTATATCATGTGGAACATACTGAAGATTCCCTTGGGGGGTGGGGGCGCTTGCGCTGTTGTTGTGGTTTTCATTCTAGCACATTGCAAGCCTCCACATCATCAATCGCATGCAAGTCCATCACATTGAATCTTTTCTAACACATGAAAAACCCTCTCCATCATCAAACACAAGCAAACCCTCCATGTCAATAGATTCTTTTACCTTTTACCTTTTAGCAACATATCATTTCCATTTCACAGTTTATTGCTAAAAATCTCACAGCAACGCACGGGGTGTTATCTAATTATTATAACAACACGCGTCTAGACATACAAACATCGGGTGACTGTTAGACAATGTTACATACATGTCACGATCCCAACCAGGAGGTGGTGTTCGGCTGGTGTTAGGTGTTAGGCATAGAGATAGATTTGGTTGTTAGAGTTTAAACATATTACAATTGTAACTATCTCTATCTCCTTATCTCCTCTCCAAGTAATCTCTCCTGAGATTCCCTCTCTGTACCGATCGTCCTGATCTCCTTGTATCGATCGTTGGGGTCGCGTCCCCCCTCTCCTTATAACGTGAATCACGTCCCTCGAGAGAGGCAAGACGTTTCCCGCTATCGCACATGGTAGTCAGAGCCTTCCTTTTCCCATCTGAAGCTTCTGTCGAATCCATCTAAGCCTAGCCATGTCTTCCTCCTCCGCCTCCGGTGCCTCCTCCTCAAACCTCAATAGCCAGGTCACGGAGAAGCTGTCCCGCACGAACTACGTGCTATGGCGAACACAGATCACCCCCCAACTGCGTGGCGCCGGCGTCTACGGCTACGTCGACGGCACAACACCGGAGCCGGCGAAACTCCTCATCACCACCAAAGACGGCAAGGAGACTTCATCACCCAACCCTCTCCACCCTGTATGGGTCCGGGAGGACCAGCAGGTCCTTAGCTTCCTGCTGGCCAACCTCACAAAGGAGGTTCTGGTGACGGTGACCACGGTCACCACGGCGAGCGCGCTCTGGACGACGCTCGCTACCATGTTCTCGTCGCACTCGGCGAGCCGCATCAACAACATCTGCACCTCCCTCATCAACGCGCAGAAGGGTAATCTCTCGGTTGCCTCTTACTTTGCTGCTATGCGCGGATATGCAGATGAACTAGCCGCGGCGGGCAAGGCCATCCAGGATGACGAACTAGTCTCCTACATCATCCACGGGCTAGACACCGATTACCAGCCTCTGGTATCTGCTCTCGATGCTCGTGTCACCCCCGTCACACTCGATGAACTCTACGCCATGCTCTCCAACTTCGACCAGCGCATGGCTCATTACCACGGGTCCGGCGGCGACGGCTTCAAATCTTCAGCCAACATGGCGTCGCGTGGGCGGGGTGGTGGCTCCCGTTCACGTGGCCCTCCTCACAACAAAGGGCGATCTGGTGGCGGCGGCGGCAATGACCGTGGCTCCTCTCCTCAGCGCGCGGGCGGCAGAGGCCGTGGCTGTCGCGGTCGTGGCAGCGGCAACAGGACGCGCCCCGACACTCCACGATGCCAAATCTGCGGGAAACCTGGACACACAGCAAGGGATTGCTGGTACAGGTACGAAGAGGATGATGATGATTCCCAGGATGATGACAAGGTTGTTGCGGCGGCTGATGGGTCCTACGGCGTCGACACAAATTGGTACGTCGACAGTGGGGCCACAAACCACATCACCAATGAACTCGAGAAGGTGACCATGAAGGAAAAATATCGTGGCAAGGATCAAATCCACACTGCTAGCGGAGAAGGTATGAGTATATGTCATGTTGGTCACTCAATATTTCGTACCCCTAGACGTAAACTACACCTTAGAAATTTTTTGCATGTCCCTAGCACATAAAAATCTTCTTTCTGTTCATCGCATTGCCATCGATAATCATGTTTTTCTCGAGTTTCACCCTTTTTTCTTTTTGATCAAGAATCAGGCAACGAGGGAAATACTCTATCGCGGTAGATGTGTTCGAGGCCTCTATCCGTTGATTCCAGAGTTTAGAAGATTCAATAAACAAGCTTGTGGTGCTATCAAGCTTACGTCCACACGATGGCACGATCGTTTAGGACATGCCTTTTTTTCTTTAGTTGAAAAGTTGCTTAGGAAAAATAAGCTCCCGTTTGTTGGTGAGCGTCATGTTGAAACAATTTGTGATTCATGTCAACGAGCAAAAAGTCATCAATTACCATACCCCGTTTCTACTAGTGTTTCTATCAAACCTCTCCAACTTAATTTTTCTGATGTTTGGGGTCTAGCCCCACACTCTATTGGTAGACACACGTATTATGTCAGTTTTATTGATGACTACAGTAAATTCAATTGGATCTATCTTCTCAAACGAAGATCAGATGTGTTTCAAGTTTTCCAAAACTTTCAAGCTCTTGTTGAACGCAAGTTTGATAGCAAAATCATCGCTGTCCAATCAGACTAGGGGGGAGTACGAAAAGTTGAACTCCTTCTTCCAAAACCTTGGTATCTCTCACCAAGTATCATGCCCACATGCTCACCAGCAAAATGGCTCAGCTGAACGCAAGCATAGACACATCATAGAGGTAGGTCTTGCCCTTTTGGTAGGAGCCTCCATGCCTCTGATCAGGTTTTGGGATGAAGCATTCCTCACTGATGTTCACATTATCAACATGCTACCCAGTCGTGTCATTAATAATGAAACTCCGGTAGAACGCCTCCTTCACACAAAACCAGATTACAAATCTCTTCGAGTCTTTGGGTGTGCATGTTGGCCAAACCTTCGTCCCTACAACAATCGCAAACTCATGTTTCGATCAAAACAGTGTGTCTTTCTAGGATACAGCGCCTAGCATAAAGGTGTAAAATGTCTCGATGTCTCCACTGGTCGCGTTTACATCTCACGTGATGTCATATTCGATGAAACCAAATTCCCATTTGCTGATCTTCACCCCAATGCTGGCGCTCTTCTTCGAAAAGAAATCCTTCTTCTGCCTTCCCATCTCACTAGTTTTGATCAAGGGGGGCAAAATATTGATGATCAATTATTGACTAACTCATCTAATGATCTGGATGAGCTTTGTGTTGATGATACAGGAGAAATCCATGAAGAAATTGTTGTTGAAAAAAATTCAGATGGACCATATTTTATGTGTCCTACCAGAGGAGACAGATCCTCCTCGGGATCCGTCCAGGGGCAGCAAATTAGATCTGCTCCGGGATCGCAGCCCAACGCAGGCGCAGGCGAGCGTGCAGTCTTCCCCGATTCCCGTAGCGCCGGTCCCACGAGCGACACGCGGGCCTCGTCCGCTGGCTGCGCTGGCTCCCCTGCTCGCGCCAATCGCCGCCCTCCACTTGGCCGGCCCCAGGTGGCCCAGAAGCTGCGCGTCACCCCATCCAACCGGTGACGTACAAGAGGCGTAAAGGTACGCGGTCCAGGGAGGGCGCGGGGCCTGACACGGGCCCGACCACCCCTGGCACAAAAACTCGCACGGATCCAGCCCCTAACATGGCCCCTGGCGCGGAAACTCGCGCGGATCCAGGCGCAGATCCGACCGGCACGGAAATTCAAGTGGATCTGGCAGCTCCGGGATCTTCTGTGGCTGCTTCAGGCGTCCCGCCTCGTGTTTCAACCGCAGAAGATCCGACGCTGCTGGGTGGCGCTGCTGCTACTGCTGCCGAATCCCTCTTGGTTTCTGGTCCAACCAATGATTTGGGAACTACGGGATCCTCTGTGGCAGCAGATACGAGTGCTCAGCAGCCACGTCGCACACGCCTTCAACAAGGGAAAATTCAACCTATCAACTACAAGCATATATCCAAGTATGGTATGGTTTGTTTCACAGGTGAACCAGATGAACCTAACACCCTTGACGCAGCATTGTGTGATGATAGGTGGAAGAAAGCCATGAATGAAGAGTATATGGCATTGAAGAAAAACAAAACATGGCATTTGGTTCCCCCACAGCAAGGTAAAAATTTAATTGATTGCAAGTGGGTTTTCAGGATTAAAACAAAAGTTGATGGAACTATTGATCGTTATAAGGCTAGGCTAGTAGCAAAAGGTTTTAAACAGAGATATGGTATAGACTATGAGGACACATTTAGTCCAGTGGTAAAGGCTGCCACCATTCATCTTGTCCTATATATTACTGTTTCCAGAGGATGGATTCTCAGATAGCTTGATGTTCAGAACGCGTTTCTCCATGGTGTTCTGGAAGAGGAAGTGTACATGAAACAACCTCCTGGGTTTGGGAGTAAGAATGCTCCTTCATATGTATGCAAGCTTGATAAGGCACTATATGGGTTGAAACAGGCTCCAAGGGCATGGTATGCTCGTCTCTGTCACAAAATGCAAGCACTTGGTTTTGTTCCCTCTAAATCTGACACATCATTGTTCATCTACAACAAGTCCAACACATGCATATTTGTTCTCATATATGTTGATGATATTATTGTAACCAGCTCATCTGATGAAGCTATCAGAGGACTTCTTAAGGATCTAAGTGCAGAATTTGCTCTAAATGATCTTGGTGATTTGCACTATTTTCTTGGGATTGAGGTGAAGAAGCACAAAGATGGACTTCTGCTCTCTCAAGAAAAATATGCCACTGATTTGGTTAAGAAGGCTGGGTTACAGGGATGCAAGCCTTCCCCCACTCCATTGTCTAGTTCAGAAAAACTGTCTCTTGTAGAAGGTGAGCCCTTGAATCAAGAGGACAACACGAAATACAGGAGTTTGGTAGGAGCTCTTCAGTACCTTACGCTTACCAGACCGGATCTGTCTTTTGCTGTTAACAAAGTCTGTCAGTTTCTTCATGCACCTACCAATGTTCATTTGACAGCTGCAAAACGTATAGTTCGGTATGTGAAGGATACTCTGAACTTGGGACTGAAGTTTAGCAAATCACCCTTCACTCTTGTCACTTGTCAGTGCATTCTCTAACTCAGATTGGGCAGGCTATCTTGATGACAGACGCTCCACTGGTGGCTTTGCAGTATTCTTTGGACCAAATTTGATATCATGGTGTGCACGTAAATAGGCCACTGTATCCAGGTCGAGTACAGAGGCAGAATATAAGGCATTGGCTAATGCTACACCTAAAATAATATGGGTTCAGTCTATGTTGAAGGAACTTGGTGTACAAAGTAAGCAAGCTCCTTGCTTATGGTGTGACAATCTTGGTGCTACATATCTCTCTACAAATCCGGTGTTTCATGTCAGGACAAAGCACATAGAGATTGATTTTCACTTTGTCAGAGAAAGAGTTGCTCAGAAACAACTTGACATTATCTTTGTGCATTCCAGAGATCAACTTGCATATGGATTCACAAAGCCCTTGCCCACAAGAAGCTTTGAAGACTTCAAGCATAATCTCAACTTAATGAAGTTGTGATTAAGGGAGGGTGTTAGACAACTTTACATACATGTCACGATCCCAACCAGGAGGTGGTGTTCGGCTGGTGTTAGGTGTTAGGCATAGAGATAGATTTGGTTGTTAGAGTTTAAACATATTACAATTGTAACTATCTCTATCTCCTTATCTCCTCTCCAAGTAATCTCTCCTGAGATTCCCTCTCTGTACCGATCGTCCTGATCTCCTTGTATCGATCGTTGGGGTCACGTCCCCCCTCTCCTTATAACGTGAATCACGTCCCTCGAGAGAGGCAAGACGTTTTCCGCTATCGCACAGAGACAACCCGGCTTCTTTCGTGGATCCCGATGAAAACTGTGCTAGACACTATTATGAAAATACGGCTTCTTCAGTGCAGCGATCATCTGGACGGATGGCCTCGCCATCAGACCAGACCACCAAGCTTTCACATGCGGATACGCGTCGAACAAAGAAGCGTAGGGTGTAGCCGCCAGGCATGCGGTAGCAGACACATGGTTAAGGTCCGCGAGGCTGAGGAAGTCTCCAGCCAGGTACTTGCACTTGGTCAGGCGCGCCTCGTACACCTCCATCACCTTCTTCAGTTTCACAAGGTTATCCTCGACAGTTTTCTGGTCAGTGGCTCGCCCGAACATAGGACGGACGAGGCACTCAAGGATAATGGGCTCCAGTGTGGCCGTGTACTGATGGGCCTCCACCTCGAGCCACACATCTACCATTGCTGATTCCTTGAGGTTGCCCTCCTTCAACAGCTCCGGTTTGTTCTTGCGGCATGTGTACTTGCAAATAGCATGCGATTCTAACAAGAAAAAAGAAACATAACCAGAGTTGTGATAATCAGCAACGGTAGTAACGCGGTTCTAACATAAATTGTTCTAAAGCAAACATAACGTATATGCATTTGCCTCGAATCCTGGATAACTAAGACATGTGATTTTTCTTCTCTTTTCTGGTTAAGCTGATGTTTTGAGCATACTAGAATAGGTTGATGCCATTTCATTCTAATAAGATTGTGTGTCATCATTTATCCAAGAAATGATGTTGCGTTGTACTTCCCTATGATTTGGAACTCTGCGATTACTTTGGTTTCTATAATGAGAAAAACATTTAATTATTTGCCTAGTGGAATCATTGTTTCACATAGCAACCAAGTCCCAAAATCTGTACTCCTTTTTTTCCTTTTGACGAAACAATGGGAGCCTGCTGCCAAAGTGACTACATAATTGATAAGGAAAACAAGAGCTGGCAAAGGGAGGGAGGGGGGATCCTAATATAATAACAGCTGACAATTATACATAATTGATATTTTTCTGCATCACGTCATCTTATACGGACAGCTTAGGCACCGTTTCAACAAAGGTGGAAAACTGGAAATGCCAGCTTAGACACACTTTTGGGAAATAAGGCAGCAACATCAACAGCAAAGCAACAATAATGTCAGAGCATCTTGTCCCTTTTAAGTTTATATTCACGAGGGATGGAAAAGAGGCACATCTCCAAGTGTTAGCATCATACCCCAGACGTAGAAGTCACCATCCTGCAGAACTGGCATCTGACCAAAGGGCTGCAGAGGACCATATGAAGACAGTGAGGTTTTTGTCAATCAGATGTCACACCTCTAAAAACAGGATTCATCAAATGCCACAGTTACTCTAACACTAAGATCGGTTGGTCAAACCAATGTGAATAAGATAACATGCATAGATTTCCATTGTCTTCGTACAAACAAGTTGCTAAACGTACCCTGCAGTAGCAGGCTAATTGTATGTATAGATACTAATTGCCATTCAACAAATTTAGCGACTATAAGGCTGGATAAAGCAGAGTGTGGAAAGATCTGCTCAAAGGCCGAATAAATGTTTAGAAGCCAAGTCTGAATTTCGAATAGTAGAATGGATGGTTTGTGCGGAGACAGTTGATCAGGTTCTTGGTGGCTTGGTGCTACTTGCAGAGTGCAGACCCAATTCTTTTGCTCAACATTGGTGGTGGTGAAAAAAGTAGTGCTCTTAAATCCTAATGGCTTAGATTATTCATGTAGTTAGTAGCAGTCGTCTGTTGGGCACTCTGGGCCCTTACAGAAAAGGCTTGTTTGAGTTAATTGCAAAAAACCACCACATTTAGGGCATCATTTGCAAAAAACCATGAAGTCACTAATTTTTTGCAAAAGCCACCGCGTTTTTACTAAACTTTTTGCAGAAAGCACTGATCACGTGCTTTGCTGCGTTTGATCACGTTTCCGACAGGTGGGGCCCGCTAGTCAGGAGCTGACTTGAAAAATATTGCCACGTGTGAGTCTTGACCAAGTCTTCTTCCTTCTCCTCTCTTCCACTCTCACACACATTACAACAAACAGGTTGTGTGCGTGAACTGGGAGGGGCAGGGCCCGACGCCATCGGCTGGGACGGGAAAGCGGAGCCGTCGGCCGGCGAGCAGCCGCCGCTCGTGTGCGTGGTGCAGAAGGACCCTCGTCCCGCGAGCACGCGCCCCGACGAAGAGAAGGACTGCCTGACGGCCCCGGTGAGGCGGCCACCCTTCTCCCGTGCGAGCACGCGCCCCGGCGAAGAGAAGGACGGCCTGACGGCTCCGGTGAGGCGGCCACCCTTCTCCCGCGCGAGCACGCGCCCCGGCGAGGCGTACTCCCTCCTCCAGCCCGAGCATGCGCCCCTTCCTTCCGACGAGGCGGCGTCCCTCCTCCCCGCGAGCATGCGCCCTGAGATCCGGTGAGCACGTGCCCCTGACCTCGCGCGCGAGCACGCCCTTCAACACGTCGCGGTACAGCCGTGCACGCCGGCCGCGTCCTCCGCCGCGGCCGTAGCAGTCTCCGCCGCCGACGGCACGACGCGCCCAGCGAGGCCGCAAAACAGAGGGAGTGTTGGAGGGAGCGAGGCCACCGTGTAGAGGCTCGGGCTCGCGAGGCCACTTGTGCCAGGAGCGCGGCGGCTGTTGCTCGCCGGGCGATGCAGCAGCGGGTGCCCTGGTCGTGGGTGTTGAGGGAGCGGCCGGCGGCGAGCAGCGGTGAGACTCTCCTCCATAGCCTACACACGACGGGGGAGGGGGTTGATTGCTTTTAGTTTTAAGATCTAAGGGTGTATATGTAAATGTTTTGCCAAGTCAGCTCCCGACAATTCGGTCCCACTTGTCAGAAAGTAATTAAACGACCTAAATCACTTGATCAGTGCTTTTTGCAAAAAGTTTACTGAATGTGCGGTGCTTTTTGCAAAAAATTATTGACCTCGTGGTTTTCTGCAAACGATGCCTTAAATGTGGTGGTTTTGTGCAATTAACTCGGCTTGTTTTGATAACTACAGTAATTGATTAGGTCCCCCGCTGAGGTCATAGTATGTTTCATGTGTTCGTTTCTGAGATTTTAGTCAGGGCTTCATACAAGGACAGCAAACAGGCATGGGTTTCAGGTGCACCGGAGACCCCTTTTGAGACTAGACTAGAAGCATATATGGAGGGCATTGCAAACTGAAGGCGGTAAGCATGCGTACGTTCCTGGCGAGGTGGTCGGGGGTCTTGTGCTCGCCGGCGCCGAAGTCGATGGGCACGACGTCGTACTCGACGCCGGCCTCCTCCAGGGCCGCCACGCACCTCGTCACGTTCCACGACATGGTCATGCCGTACAGCTTCACCAGAGCCATCGCCACTCCCTGTTACGACCCGATCTGGAGGGTAGGTGAGAGGAGTCAGGAGAGGAGAGCAGCTGAGAAAGGAGACGGCGGAGGTGAGAGGAGAGCACACGCTTCTCATTTCTTTTTAAACCCCAAGGTTTACACTTCTTTCTTCTTCCTTTTTTTTGTAAGAAGAACACAGCCACACACTTAAATAGCCACTAGGCCGATCCCACATTGGGCCACTCTCGGTCCCTCGTTACAAGGCCGACGGCCCACAGGCAGCTCTCTTGCACTGCAGGCGTGATAGCCTTGAAATCACTAATTGAGGAGCGCTCCTCGCAACGATTAGTTGGGGAGCGCTCCGCACGCGCCAAGTGTCACGTGCGGAGCGGTCGGGAGACTTTTCCGAGGCGCTCCGCGCGCGACACTTGTCGCGCGTACGGCGTCTCCCGTGTTTTTCGGTTTCTGGTTTCCTTTTCTGTTTTTTTTTTTTTACTTTAGTCCTTATACTTTTAATGTTTTATAAAATCTTTTGATCTGTTTTGAGATATGTTTTCTCTCTGGTGTGGGCGAACCGTCGTGGAGCACTGTTCTTTCTTTGCCGTCGTCTTCGTCCGTCGCGGCCGCCGCTCTTGTCGCGTGGTTACAGCGGCCCCTGTCCCGGCCGCCGCGCTTGTTGCCTGGTTTTACGGCGGTCCTTCTTTAGCGTCGACCGCGCTTCCTCGTTCGCGTGATCGCCGTTCCCTACCGGTTGCCTTCGTGGGTTCCTTGTTTCCCTTTAACGTTTCTCTTTTTGTTCCCATTATATTTCCGGGATATGGAGATTTACGGGGTAGTTACGGGTAGGGACTACCAACACTATCAGATGTCAAGTTTCAACTGAGTTTTGTGTGATTAGTTCTTGATAATCATTGTGTTCCTTGCAGTTATGGCTTGTCCTTTTTGCCATATGCCTGGTGGCCCGTGTTCTTCTGTTGATTCTTCTGTAGATGGGTTCAGTGTGGTCCTTGATCGGCGTTGTTGGAGGCGTGTTGTAAGAATACCATTTATAATTGTTCAATTTTTGGCACACACGTTTATTTCTTTTGGTGCTGCTCATGTGGTCTAGGTTTTGATTATGATCCTTGTTTTGATTTGTTCTGCAGTATGTTCCGTGCAGTGTTAGAGCTCATCTTGCTCGTTACATCGAGGAGTGCAGGGCTTTAGTCATAAGGAGGGGTGACGAAGATACTGATCTTGCTTTTCAGTGCAATGAGGGTTATTTGTATGGTGTTTTGTTTAGTCATGGTCGGTTGAGGAGTAAATTCCATGGTCCTTCCTGGGAACGATTGGTCAGTGATTATGGTGTTCGTCCTCGTGATATAATGACCATTAGGCTTGAACACTATGGAACATGGATTGGTATTGATTTTAATCGTGTTGGTCGTGGAGATGCGTTGTCTCCTTTACCTTCTGTTGGTAAGGTTTATTTTTAAGGAACTTTTTAGCTTGTTTTATTGCACATGATGATTTTTCTGTTCCCTTGAGACTGTGTAATTATATTTTGTAGCTCTTGATGGTTTGAGCGACTCCGAGATGGAACTTATTGGGAGTTGTTATTACACCCGTGGTGTTTTTCTTAATTATCAGCAGATGTATTTCATGAGGTGTCAACTCTTTGATGATGTCTACATACCGTGTTGTCCTTTTGTTCACATGATTGATTCCATGAATGTTAATGGTTATCATATGGTCAGATTTTGTTCCACTGTTTTTTCTTTGTTTCTGTTTATTTATTTATTTTTATTATCTCTTCTATTTATAGTTTTAAATTTTTGTTCTATTTTCTGATAGCTTGATGTTTTTGTCAGGTTATTCCTGATATTGTTGTGAGGAGTTTGAAGGAGTTTGTGACTTTTCCTAGGACTGGCGTTTTAACCCTTGAAGTTACTTTGGAATCTGGTGATGATGATGTATATGTGAGCACTCCTTGCTCCTACTTCATTGGCTTGGGTAGTAGAATGGTGTTCAAACATGAAGGTTTCAGTGATTTTCTCCAAGCATCGTCTATTGAAGTAAACAGCTTGGTGCTGATAACTTTCAAAGAGCGTGATGGGAGGCTTGTTGTTATCTTCAATCTTCTGCTGCGGTGATGTTAGTTATAGCCTTTGAACATAAATGGATTTTGTTTAAAAATCTATTCTACGGGTTAATGTTGTCTTGATATATGAAACGATATGAACCTAAGAACCTAAGTGTTCATTGCTGTTGTATGTTTGTAAAAGAGGTATGGATGTGCATCTCTTTTAAAGATGTTTGAGGGAGTCCTGGATTAGGGGGTGTTCGGATAGCCGGACTATACCTTCGGCCGGGCTCTCGGACTATGAAGATACAAGATTGAAGACTTCGTCCCGTGTCCGGAAGGGACTTTCCTTGACGTGGAAGGCAAGCTTGGCAATACGGATATGTGGATCTCCTACCATCGTAACCGACTTTGTGTAACCCTAACCCTCTCCGGTGTCTATATAAACTGGAGGGTTTTAGTCTGTAGGACAACATACACAACAACAATCATACCATAGGCTAGCTTCTAGGGTTTAGCCTCTCCGGTCTCGTGGTAGATCTACTCTTGTACTACCCATATCATCAATATTAATCAAGCAGGACGTAGGGTTTTACCTCCATCGAGAGGCCCCGAACCTGGGTAAAACTTCGTGTCCCTTGCCTCCTGTTACCATCCGGCCTAGACGCACAGTTCGGGACCCCCTACCCGAGATCCGCCGGTTTTGACACCGACATTGGTGCTTTCATTGAGAGTTCCTCTGTGTCATCGCTGTTAGGCTTGATGGCTCCTACGATCATCAATAGCGATGCAGTCCAGGGTGAGACCTTCCTCCCCGGACAAATCTTCGTCTTCGGCGGCTTCGCACTGCGGGCCAAGTGAGGCCATCTGGAGCATATCGAAAGCTATGCCCCTGGCCGTCAGGTCAGATTTGGAAGCTTAAACTACACGGCTGACATCCGCGGGGACTTGATCTTCGACGGATTCGATCCACTGCCTAGCGCGCCGCACTGTCACGACGAGCATGATCTAGCTCTGCCGCCGAACAGTGCCCTGGAGGCTGCACCCGCATCGGCTTCGACCCTTAATTCAGAGCCAACTGCGCCGATCGAGGATGGGTGGTTGGACGCCGCCTCGGGGGCTGCGATCCCAACGGCGATCGAGCCGAACACCAGCCCCGCACTCCGCGAGACTTGTGACTCCAAGGAGCCAGACTCCTCTACGGACTCCGAACCCTCCGCACCCCTGCCGATCGAATCCGATTGGGCGCCGATCATGGAGTTTACTGCCACGGATATCTTTCAGCACTCGCCTTTCAGCGATATTCTGAAGACACTGAAGTCTCTCTCTTTATCAGGAGAGGCCTGGCCGGACTACGGTCAGCAAGGTTGGGGTACGGACGACGAAGAAATTCAAAGCCCACCCACCACCCACTTTGTAGCCACTGTCGACGATTTAACCGACATGCTTGACTTCGACTCCGAAGACATTGACGGTATGGACGCCGATGAAGGAGACGATGAAGAACCAGCGCCTATTAGGCCCTGGAAAGCCACCTCGTCATATGACATATACATGGTGGACACGCTAAAAGAAGGAGATGGCGATGGAACAGTGGAGGATGACCCCTCCAGGAAACAGCCTAAGTGCCGGCGTCAGCGGCGCCGCTCAAAATCTCGCCAAAACAAATACGGTAATTCCAGCACGGGAGCTAATAATACTCCGGAAAGTGCCGAAGAGAACCCCCTCCAGCAAGATTTAGCACAGGAGGATGGAGAAACCAGCCCTCATGAGAGAGCGGCAGACAGAGAGGTCGAGGACGATAATTATATGCCTCCCTCCGAAGACGAGGCAAGCCTTGACGACGACGAATTCGTCGTGCCAGAGGATCCTGTCGAGCAAGAGCATTTTCAACGCAGGCTTATGGCCACGGCAAGAAGCCTCAAGAAAAAACAACAACCGCTTAGAGCTGATCAAGATTTGCTAGTCGACAGATGGACTGAAGTCCTTGCGGCCGAAGAGCATAAACTCGAACGCCCCCCCCCCCCCAAGAGCTACCCAAAGCGCAGGTTGCTACCCCGATTAGAGGAGGAAGCACTTAAACCTACATCACCCGCACTCGATACGGCCGATCGGCCACCTCGTGGCCACGACAGAGAGGCCTCTCGGCCCTCCACTCAAGCCGCACCCCATACCAAGGCACGGGAAAATGCGCCGGACCTGCGAGATATGTTGGAGGACAAGGCAAGGCAAACAAGATCGATCTACGGATCGCGTGGGCGCCCCACGACTCGAGACGGTAACCGTCACGCCGGCCACAAATTTGGCAGGGCCGAACACAGTAGACAAAGCTCATTGGAGCTACGTCGTGATATAGCCCAGTACAAAGGCGCCGCACAGCCACTATGCTTCACAGACGAAATAATGGATCATCAAATCCCCGAGGGTTTCAAACCTGTAAACATCGAATCATATGATGGCACAACAGATCCTTCGGTATGGATCGAGGATTATCTCCTTCATATCCACATGGCCCGCGGCGATGATTTCCACGCCATCAAATACCTCCCACTCAAGTTTAAAGGACCAGCTCGGCATTGGCTTAACAGCTTGCCAACAGGATCAATCAGTTGTAGGGAGGACCTGGAAGCTGCATTCCTCGACAATTTTCAGGGCACTTATGTGCGACCCCCAGACGTCGATGATCTAAGTCACGTAATTCAGCAGCCAGAGGAATCGGCCAGGCAATTCTGGACACGGTTCCTAACAAAGAAAAATCAAATAGTCGACTGTCCGAACGCTGAAGCCCTAGCAGCCTTCAAGCACAATATCCGTGACGAGTGGCTTGCCCGGCACCTTGGACAGGAAAAGCCGAAATCTATGGCAGCACTCACGACACTCATGACCTGCTTTTGCGCGGGAGAAGACAGTTGGCTTGCTCGTAGCAACAACATGACCAAGAACCCTGGTAATTCGGATACCAGGGACAGTAGTGGCAGGTCGCGTCGCAACAAGCAGAAGCGCCGCATTAACGGCGACAATGCTGAGGATACGTCCAGTTTGGATCGAATACTCGACCGCTTGTGCCAGATACATGGCACCCTCGAAAAGCCGGCCAATCACACCAACGGGGATTGTTGGGTGTTCAAGCAGGCAGGCAAGTTAAATGCCGAAAATGAAGAGAAGGGGCTGCATAGAGATGACGACGAGGAGCCCCGGCCGCCGAACAACAGTGGACAGAAGGGTTTTCCCCCACAAGTGCGGACGGTGAACATGATATACGCAACCCACGTCCCCAAAAGGGAGCGGAAGCGCGCGTTAAGGGACGTATATGCGGTAGAGCCAGTCGCCCCAAAGTTCAACCCATGGTCCTCCTACCCGATCACCTTTGATCGAAGGGACCATCCCACTAGCATCCGTCATGGCAGATTTACCGCATTGGTTCTAGACCCAATTATTGACGGATTTCATCTCACTAGAGTCCTTATGGACGGCGGCAGCAGCCTGAACCTGCTTTACCAGGATACAGTGTGGAAAATGGGCATAGATCCCACGAGGATTAAGCCCACCAAAATGACCTTTAAAGGCGTAATACCAGGTGTAGAGGCCAGCTGTACAGGCTCACTCACACTTGAAGTGGTCTTCGGATCTCCGGATAATTTCCGAAGCGAGGAGTTAATCTTCGACATAGTCCCATTCTGCAGTGGCTATCACGCACTGCTCGGGCGAACCGCATTCGCCAACTTCAACGCGGTACCACACTACGCATACCTTAAGCTCAAAATGCCAGGACCTCAACGAGTAATTACGGTCAATGGAAACACCAAATGCTCCCTCCGAACGGAGGAGCACACGGCGGCCCTTGCAGCGGAAGTACAAAGCAGCCTCTCCAGGCAGTTCTCCAGTCCGGCCATTAAACGACCGGACACCGTCAAGTGCGCCCGGAGTAACCTACAACAAGACCGCCTGGCACGATCCGAGCAGGCGTAGTAATGCGGCCCCAACCCCAGCCCTCGCAAAAAGGCGACGCCAGTGCTTCGCGTACATAACTACGCTCTAGAAATACCATGGGTACAGGGGGAGGGGCACCATCACAGCACGCCCGAAATACAGCTTAAACCGCACCAGGGGCTGCCGATTTTTTTAATTTTCTCTTACTTTCAGGACTCCATTCTTCGGAAGGCCTGTTCGGCAGTTCAATTGCCGCACAAACGATGCAATAACCAGGGAAGCAGACAAGCCACACCGCATTACGGAACTCCCAGGTGGTCTCTATCACGAGCAGTATACCTGTTTTGCATATCATTCCACAGCCTGCCCCTGGAGCAGACATGTTAAATAGTCCAACCTTTTGCTTATCGCATTATTTGTATCGTTCTGCTTTGATCGCAGCCCTTTTTAATAAACAATGCATAGCTTTTGTCTATTTTTGCATTACTCTTTTTTTTCTATATATATATGTTCCTTAACGACATGTTGCACCCGTACACGTTGGTACGACCAAAATACGCCAGGGGCTTTAGTACCCCTCAATATGGTGTGAGAAGTCCGAACGCTTTAACAAGTGCGGCACCCCGAACTTATAGCATTATATGCATCGGCTCCGAATCATGTCTTGGGTCAATAGTTGGGTTTGCCTGGCTCCTATGTTTTGGTGCCTTACGTTCCGCTATATCGGCTAAGGTAGCACTAGGAGAACCACTGCGATTGTGCCCCAGTTGAGCTAGGTCGAGCACCTCAGTGGAGAAAGCTAAAACTGACTGTCATGATGAAGCGAGAGCTGGTCGCTGTTCGAGAGGTTTTTCGACTCCCTAAAGACTTATGCCGCTTAGAGCGAGGAGTCGGCTCTGTCCGGCCAAGGCGTGGATAGCGCCTCGAACTCGGTCTTCCAAATACCAGGGGCTTCGCCGAAATTTAAAATTATAGAATTCTATGGCTAAGTGAGAGTGTTCATGCATTATAGTCCGATTGCCTTGTTCGTTGGGCTGAGCACCTCCCTCGAAGGACCCAAACATGGGAAAAAGAGCGCTCAGGTTTATCCCCGAACACCCCAGCACTAGCGGCACGGGGGCAGAAGCCGACGACCCGCCATCTCTCAGAATTGATAAACAGCCACATAGAAGGTAATATTTTAAATTCCAACAGCATTGCTCAGCGCATATGAACAAGTTTTCAGCGCACAGGACAAAATGAGCGAGTTTTACTCAAAAAATACATCCTTGGAACATTCATCCGCCACAAGGCAGGCACCCTTCAGAACATCCTTATAGTAATTCTCGGGCTTGCGATGCTCTTTCCCCGGTGGTGGCCCGTCCTTCACAAGCTTCTCAGCATCCAGCTTGCCCAGTGCATCTTAGCACGGGCAAGGGCCCTACGGGCACCTTAAATGCAGACGGAGCACTTGATGACTTCGAGCCTTGGACAGGCCTCCACCAGCCGCCGCACCAGCCCGAAATAGCTCCCAGGCAGAGCCTCTCCAGGCCACAGCCGAACTATGAGGCCCTTCATGGCCTGTTCGGCCGCCTTGTGAAGCTCGACCAGTTGCTTCAGCTGGCCGCTCAGGGGCACGGGGTGTCCGGCCTCAGCATACTGAGACCAGAACACCTTCTCTGTCGAGCTGCCCTCCTCGGCTCGATAGAATGCGGCGGCATCGGATACACTCCATGGAAGATCTGCGAACGCTCCTGGAGAGCTCCGGATTCGGGTAAGTAACAAGTAACTCACGTTTATGTGTTTGCTTTGCATAAAGAATGCCTTACCCGCCGCTATCTTCTTCACCTCATCCAACTCCTGCAGGGTCTTCTGGGATTCGGCCTTGGCAAACTTGGCATTTTCAATAGCCGTCGTGAGCTCGGACGCTCGCGTCTTTGAGTCAAGCTCCAAACTCTCATGTTTTTTCATGAGAACCTGGAGCTCTTGTCGCACCTTGCCAACCTGGGCCTCATACTTCTGCCGCTCGGTGCGCTCCGTGGCCGCCCTCTTCTCGGCCTCGAGCAGCGCTTGCTTAAGGGTCGCCACCTCTGACGTGGCCCCTACAATAGCCAAGATAATCCTGTCATTTTTTGCAATTGCACCTTTTTATATATATTTAAGCAAGGTATTTCTTACCTTCATTGTCCTCGAGCTGCTTCTTGGCACGCCCGAGCTCTTGCTCGGACCGCTCGAGGTTCTGCTTCAGCATGTCCACTTCCACAGTCAGTGTGGCGGACGCAAGCAGAGAAGCCTACATACGCATATTGACTCCTTTTTGTTAGACTCCTGCGAATTTTATTTGATCCTCTATTCGGCTTTTCTTCCCGAACGCCAAACAGAGCATCAGGGGCTACTGTCTATGTGGTAATATTATTTACACATTCTTTAACTTACCTCAAATCCTGTTAAAAGGCTAGTACAAGCTTCAATCAGTCCGCTCTTGGCGGACTGAACCTTCTGGACCACCGCACTCATAATGGCGCGGTGCTCCTCGTCGATGGAGGCGCCTTAGAGCACCTCCAACAGATTGTCCGGCGCCTCCGGTTGGACGGGGGTCACCGGCACGGTGGACTTGCTCCTCTTGGAAGGAGGTCCCCCGCCGGACTCTGGAACCTTTGAAGGTTCCGGAGCGGTGTCCGGCTTAGAGCCGGACTTGGAGCCCTGGGGGGTTTTACCCCCTTTACTCCTGGAGTCCGGGAGGTCGCCTTGCGGCGCCTCCGGGACCACCTCCTCCCGGCTTGGAACCTGTTGAGACAACACTTCGGCGTCGTCCGTAGGGTGGGGGGAGGAAGCCGTCGGAAGCGAATTCACATCCGACGAGTCCAGTGAACCGCTCGATGATGCATCGAGCCGGTCTTTGGGTGGGCTGCATAATCATATTCGACATAAGGGAAAGCTGTGCAATAAAGGAATACTATGAATTACTTTGGTCTCCGGATACTTACGATTTCGCCAGGGGCTTGGCCCTGAGCGGCCACTCTTCTCCGCCGTCATCGGCGTCGGTGGAGTAGTCCGGGGGAAGGGTTCTCCCCTTCTTGGACCCTCCGGCCTCCCCAGTGAGGGTGGCCTTCCTTTTCTTCTCTCCTCATGCTAGAGGGGGAGAGGTCTCTTCTTCTTCCTCCTCGTCTTCACAGGAGGAATGCGCCTCGGAGCCGTCGGATGATGGATCCGACACCTCCTGGCGCCGGGCACTCTTTCGAGTCCCTGTGGCCTTCTTCGTGGCCTTCTTCTCCGGCACCACATAGGGTGCCGGAACCAATTGCTTCGCCAAGCGGGCATCAGCTGGATCTTCGGGCAAGGGAGCCGGACAGTCGATCTGTCCGGACTTCGCCTTCCAACTCTATCAAAGGTAAGGGAGCTTAGATCCCACATTGAGTTAAACTATGGAAAACTAATACCCTGTAAAAGGTACAAACTACTTACCGTGCTAGCATGACGTTGCGCGCTGAATCCGCGATCCTCGGTGGTGGATGCGGGAGCCTCGGTGCCCTTGAAAAGCACCTTCCATGCATCTTCGTATGTCGTGTCGAAGAGCCTGCTCAGAGTTCGGTGCTGCGCCGGGTTGAACTCCCATAGATTGAAGGCCCGTTGTTGACACGGGAGGATCAGGTGGATGAGCATAACCTGGACTACATTGACAAGCTTGAGCTACTTGTCCACCAGGGTTTGGATGCATGTTTGTAGTCCAGTCACCTCTCCTTTGTTGCCCCACGACAGGCCCGTCTCTTTCCAGGACATGAGCCGCGTTGGGGTTCGGACCGGAACTCGAGAGCTGCGACCCACTCAGGGTCGCACGGCTCGGTGATGTAAAACCACCCCGATTGCCACCCCTTCAGGGTCTCCACAAAGGAGCCCTCGAGCCATAAGACGTTGGGCATCTTGCCCACCATGGCGCCTCCGCACTCCGCCTGGTTGCCGCGCACCACCTTTGGCTTGACATTGAAAGTCTTGAGCCAAAGGCCGAAATGGGGGCGGATGCAGAGGAAAGCCTCGCACACGACGATAAACGCCGAGATGTTGAGGATGAAGTTTGGGGCCAGATCATGGAAATCCAGGCCATAGTAAAACATGAGTCCCCGGACGAATGGGTGGATCGGAAAGCCCAGTCCACGGAGGAAGTGGGGAAGGAACACTACCCTCTCATGGGGCCTTGGGGTGGGGAGGAGCTGCCCCTTTTCGGGATGCCGGTACGCGATGTCGTTAGACAAGTATCCGGCCTTCCTCAGTTTTTTGATGTGTCCCTCCGTGACGGAGGAGACCATCCACTTGCCCCCCCCCTCCCCGCTCCGGACATGGATGGAGAAGGTTAAGGTGGGGAGTGCGGACTTGGGCGCTGGAGCTCGAGTGCGCGAGAATGTATAGGCAAAGAAGGAAGAAGGCGTAGGTGAAAAGGCGGATCCTTATCCCCTTATATGGGTGGACGCAACTGCGTGTCCCCACCAGCCTGGTAAAACTCGCTTATCTCCAAGCACCGTAATCAATGGTGCGGTTGGGTTACCCACGCCCGTATTGATGAGAATCCCGGAATAAGGGGACACGATCTCTGCTTTAACAAGACGTGCCAAGGAAACCGCCTCGCATGATACGCTGAGGTGGGATAATGAAACGACTCGGATAAAGGCTTGGCCGTGGTGTGTCGCACTACGGAATACGTCAGCAGATTAGATTTGTGTAAATATTATTCTCTCTATGGCAATATGTGGAAACTTATTTTGCAGAGCCGGACACTATCTTTGTGTTCAAAATCTTCTATGAAGTACTTGGAGGAGGAACCCGCCTTGCAATGCCGAAGACAATCTGCGCGCCGGACTCATCGTCATTGAAGCCTGGTTCAGGGGCTACTGAGGGAGTCCTGGATTAGGGGGTGTTCGAATAGCCGGACTATACCTTCGGCCAGGCTCCCGGACTATGAAGATACAAGATTGAAGACTTCGTCCCGTGTCCGGAAGGGACTTTCCTTGGCGTCGAAGGCAAGCTTGGCGATACGGATATGTGGATCTCCTACCATTGTAACCGACTTTGTGTAACCCTAACCCTCTATGGTGTCTATATAAACTGGAGGGTTTTAGTCCGTAGGACAACATACACAACAACAATCATACCATAGGTTAGCTTCTAGGGTTTAGCCTCTCCGATCTCGTGGTAGATCTACTCTTGTACTACCCATATCATCAATATTAATCAAGCAGGACATAGGGTTTTACCTCCTTCGAGAGGGCCCGAACCTGGGTAAAACTTCGTGTCCCTTGCCTCCTGTTACCATCCGGCCTAGACGCACAGTTCGGGACCCCCTACCCAAGATCCGCCGGTTTTGACACCGACAATGTTCTTTTGGACATATGTTATTTAATTGGGGTTATAGTTTTGAATACAGTAGAGGCACGTGTGTTGTTTACTCTGAGGCACGGATGTGTATCTCTTTTATGTGAGGCACGTGGATTAAGTAAATGAAGGCGCGTAATTGAAGTCAGTGCAGGCATGGTCGTGAGGAGGCACGGGTATACTGAGAGCTACGTGTGTGCAGCGCCAAAGTTGTACGGGCGAGATACTATGGGTTTTATGCGAGAGGCACGTGCGTGTGTAGGACTTAGAGTTGCTGTTGGTTTTATGTGAGGCACGTGGATTGAGCAAAACGGAGGCATGGAATTATAGTCAGTACAAGCACGGTTGTGGAGGTACGGGTATAGTGAGAGATGCATCTGTGCAGCACCAAAGTTGCATTGGCGATCATGCGTGCGGAGCACGTAGAGTTACTTTGGGTTTCAAGTGAGGCATGTTGATCAAGCAAACAGAGGCACTGCAGTCAGTACAAGCACGGTTGTTTGGAGGCACAGTTTTGAACCCACTTGCTGGTGTCAAGATTCTAGAGGCACGGATGTACGACAGTAGAGGCATCGGTCCGAATATCTGGTTAGAGGGACTTGGTTAATGATGCACAGGTGTGTAGTCTCTAGGGTCACGGGTGCGTGGCACCACATGCATGGATTGAGTAGACACTTAGTGAGTCACGCTTGTAAATAGGTCAGTTGCACACAGTAGTGTAGTTTTGTGGCATCGTGCAGAACTGGTGTACGAAGAGGAACCTGTGTACAATAGCTAGGATGTTCTGAATGGACGGAGCGGTGCTTGATGTGAAATGGAGGCAAGGATTTTTTTCAATGTGGTTAAGGTAACAAAGTTCTCGTCGCTTGTGACTGTGTACCGAATGATCTTCTGCAATATTTATGAATTGCTCACGCCAATGTTTAATAAGCATTGTACTGAGAGTTTACAATGATATCATCACATATTCTTGTAAATGCACGATGCATCCTATAAAGGTTGACTATGACAATTATAATACAATATCGTGCGAGATATCTCTCGTTCTATAATCAAGGATACAATATATGCTTGCTCAGTACTGGGACATAAGTTACTAATTGCATTTAGACATAACTTACTAATTGCAATTAGACATGCAAAACGTAGTATCCATTTGTACATGAGCACACCACTGTGTTCAAAGTTCAAACGTAAAATAGTAATACAATACACACAACATCTTTGAGCAACAACAAACATATTTAGAACATAGGTTCATACAATCCAAATTAGTACATGAGCACACCACTATGTTCAAAGTTCAAACGTAAACTAGTAATACAATACACACAACATCTTTGAGCAACAACAAACATATTTACAACATAGGTTCATGCAATCCAAATTATGATAATAGTAGTTCCTACTAGTTTAATGTAGACATCCATTTTCTCGCAATTTACTAACCACTGTTTCCCTTCCGGCGCTTCCAGCCGCTGGAAGATCCCTCGTCATTGCTCTTACGTGGGCGGAGTCTTTCTTTCATTGGTTGTTGGTGGAGATGACGTAGCCTGTTCTTGATGATTAGGATTCTACGGTACAACTCGTAGCTAACATACCCGTCCTTTGCCGCGTACTCAAGGTGTATCGAGGAAAGTGGCTTCCACTCCCAGAACTGGTGCTTCTCCTTTGGGAATGATTTATTCATGTTCTTGTATGAGGGGTCGATGATGGCCGCTGCAAGGTCAGCCATGGAGTCCCTTTCTCCACCACCCTTGATGCAGAATAGCCTCTGGATGTCGACATGGTGCTCGTCTGGAATTCTGATGCATGCACGGGCAAGCATGGTCTTGTCGTTCCTGGTGTCGACGCTAGTGAAAGTTACCGCTTTCCGTTGCAGGAAGTCAACTAACGCCTGGGAGCGCTGGGACCTGCAGTAGTGGTATACAAGGACATACTCGCGCATGGAAAGTTGGATGACGGCGATCCCTTGTCGTATGTAACTGCTCTTATGTGTGTACTCGAGGTCGAGGTCGACGAACTTGTTCTTCTCCTCCTTTAGCCATTCTTCGTACTTGTTGATGATCCGCTCCACGGTCCTTGAGTCGTTGGTGTACACCACCTCGAGCATGGTTTTACCGTGGGTAGTGATGTGTTTGGTGAATGTTGTTACTTTCCCGTCATCCATGGCTGGAGGTGTGCGGTGGTGAACTGCGGCCGGCGAGAAACTTTCAAGGAAGAGGATGAAATGGAGTCGGAAAAGTGAAAGGGTTGTTTTGTTGTCCAAAAAAGGAAACCGCCAAAGAGCAGTTGCTAGTCACGCGGCGGTTCCAGGCGTAGAATTTCGGAAACAGGGGTTTTTTTATCTATTTTTTTAAGATTTTCACTTGTCTTTGTCCATTAAATTTTTTTATTCGTTGCGTGCTGCCTTCGTGATGCATCTTTGGCTGTGATAGTAGTCGTGTAAACGTTAGAACATTCAGCAGATGCATGGTCGTGCCTTTGTTGTGAAACGTTTTTTCCAGTTAATAATCTTCCTTGGTTAGGGAGGCACGGTTTTTATGTTATTCGGTGTACAAGTGTGTTTAGGAAAAGTTGAACTAAATATAGTTTGGACTTGAAAATGTAGTCCTGTTTGGTTTTTAATTGAGATATGTTTCACTAGATGGTTTGAATAAGTTTGATAACATCGTATTGCTAGAGGTTTTGAATCACAAACTGATTCCTGTTTCGTTTCATTTTTGAAAATGAAACTTTTTGTTTTTTGGTTTTTTGAATTGTGAACTTTTCAAAGGATAAGAACTACATTTTTTCGATTGAATCATTTCGATGGTTCAAACAACATTTGTTCTAAAGGATCATTCCGATGGTTGAAACAGCAAGTTGAGTGTCTGTAAGAGCTACATAAGTTGCAGAAGAATATTCCTATAGTTCAAGCAAGCACATGGCCCATAATAATTAAATTACTCTACCATCCTATCTAGCAAACTTATAGTAATCAGTGTTTTGCTCCTGGAGGCATCATGATGAAACAAGCGTTGAACATTCTAGGAGATGCACTATTTGCTTCCATTTTAGGTGCTGGTTCCGACGGAATCTACATGATGCGTTGAATGATGATGGACACAGAATGGTCATTTCACTCTTTGAAAGTGATTAGAACAATGTTCTTTTCAACGAAGGATGCAGCTGATATGAAGTCTCTGAAAGAAGACTTTTGTATTACCATCCCGCCGTCGTTTTTGGAGATGTAGTACTGTGACGCCTACATAATTACGCTACAGTAATCCCTGTTAACGATGCCATGTCACCACAATTACTGTTGTTGATCTCGCGTTAGTTCAACACCGGTTCAAATTAAAAATTCAAAATCAAGCAAACAATAGAAGCTTTCCAATATTAAAACTAAAATGTTCAATAAATAGTAGATAAATCAGAGGCTAGGATAAAATTGTAAACAACATTATTGAAATTTGATAAGTCATTTAAACAACCTCAAACAGTGGTTGAATACATTATTTAATAACCTTTTAATTAATCTATATCGAATATGAAATAGTATTTCACCCAAACTAGTTTTTGGTGCTAGGATCTAATGCACTGCAATTTATGAGCTAGCTCCCATATTTTACAAAAAAATCAATTAGGTGCTAAACATTTTTTTGGAAAAAACAGAAAAGGATAAATAAAAAGAAAAGAAAACAAAGAACCCCCCACCCCCTGGGCCACGGCCCAGTTGGCCTAGCGACCCGGCCGGCCCAGCCGCCCCCTCTCTGGCCTACTTAGGCCTCCCCCCACCAAACCCTAGCCCACACCCCACTACCCCGATCCCCTCTCTCTCTCTCGCTCGGTTCCTCTCCTCCCCCCTCACGACCCGATCTGGATCGGGCAACTGCCCCGACCCCATCTCCCCACATCGCTAGCGCCCCGACCCCGTCGCCGGACTTCCCCACCGCTGCGCCCGCCTCCGCCACCACTGCCGCAGCGACACCCTCCCCCATCGGTGCCCCGCTGACCCGACTGGGTCTGCGGCTGCTCCTCGCGGCGCCGACGAGCACGCCTGCGCCCAAAGGCTGCCAACTTCGCCCCGCAACTTCTTCACCGTCCTCGCGCCGCACCTGCAGCACCACCGTCGCCGCCCGGATCACTCGCCGTCCTCTCCATCCTCGACCTCGTCCCCGCCATCGCTGGACTCCGCCGCCTCAACCTCCATCGAGCCCGCTGCCCTGGACCCTACTCCCCGCCGGTGAAGCCACCTTCGGCCTCCACTCCCTCCACTCTTTGCCGCGCACGCACGCTCACCGCCCCACCGTAGTTGTCCCGCGTCCGCACCTGCGGTCAGTCCCGACGCCGTGCGCGCCCGTTGGCTGTCCACCGCGCCGGGCCAAACTCACCGCACCCCGAACGCCTACCCTGCGTCGCGCCCTGCTCGCGCCGGCCATCTCCTTGACCGGACGCGCCACCCGCGCGTACCCTCCTCCCCTGTGCCTGCTCACGCGCTCCCATAGCCGGCCGGCGCCCCGCCGTGCCCCCTGCTCCTAGCTGCTGCTGCCGTGCTGGAGCTCGTTCCCTCGCCACCGCTCATTGGAGCCACCGCATCGCGCCAAGCCGCCTCACGCACTGTCTCGTTCACCGCGCCCGGCGCCCGTAACCACCACCGCTCGCCCCGCGAGCGCTGCCCCGCCTCGCCGGCGTTGCTGCTGCCTCGCCGCCGGTGGCCGGACTAGCCCCGCCGTGCCGCTGGTCTCGCCCGAGGCCAACGCCCGGGATTGGCCCCTGTCGGGCGCCCCCGCGCCCGTTACCAGTAGCGCCCGCCCCGGTTTGGCCCCCTGGGACCTATGACGAACGGGGCCCACGCCCAGAACGAAAATCAATAAAAAAAATTAAAAAAATAATAAATTAATAATAAAATTAATTAATTAATTAACTAAATAATTAACTTCAGTAATCCTATTTAGTTAGCTAATTAACTTAATTAACCTGTGTTAGTTAACCTAATAACCTAATTAGTCTTTTTAATCTGTTAGGTTAGTAAAACAGTGTATAACAAGGGGGCCCACCCCCTGTTGACCAATCAAAGTTTGACTGGTCAACTGGGACCCCTTGGACCCACATGTCAGCTTCTCTGGTACACTTATGTGTACCCAGAGCCGGGTGCACCTAGCAATTCACATTATTTCAAATTAAATTAAATTTAGAAAACAAATAAAACTTTGAAAATTAATATAGAATAATTTGTAGCTCGGATGGAAAAACTTTGTACATCAAAGTTGCTCAGAACGACGAGACGAATCCGAATACGCGGTCCGTTCATCTGCCACATGTCCCTAGCACAGTGAACATGCAACTTTTCCCCTCCGGTTCATCTGTCCGAAAATGCGAAACATCGGGAATACTTTCCCGGATGTTTCCCCCCTTCGCCGGTATCTCCTCCTACCGCGTTAGGGCATACCTAGCACCGTGTATTGCCATGTTATACTTTGATTGCTATGTTATTTATTGTGTTCCCCTTCGTTACTTCTTTCTGGTAGACCCCAAGACTGCCGGCGACCCCCCAGTTCGACTACAGTGTCGACGACCCCTCTCTCTTGCCAGAGCAACAAGGCAAGCCCCCCCCTTGATCACCAGATATCGCCTACTCTTCTCTATACTGCTTACACTAGAGTAGTGTAGCATGTTACTGCTTTCCGTTATTCCTATCCTAATGCATAGCCTGTCCTTGCTACTACTGTTGTTACCTTTACCTGCTATCCTAATGCTTAGTATATGATGCTAGTGTTCCATCAGTGGCCCTACACTCTTGTCCGTCTGCCATGCTATACTACTGGGCCGTGATCACTTCGGGAGGTGATCACGAGCATATGCTATATACTTTTGTACTGTACATTACTTATGATACTGTTCGGAGTTGGGGGCTGAAGGGGCAGGTGGCTCCATCCCGGTAGAGGTGGGCCTGGGTTCAAGACGGCCCCCGACTTTTACTTTGTGGCGGAGCGACAGGGAAGGTTAAGACCACCTAGGAGAGAGGTGGGCCTGGCCCTGGTCGGCGTTCGCGGATACTTAACATGTTTAACGAGATCTTGGTACTTGATCTGAGTCTGGCCACTGGCTTATACGCACTAACCATCTACGCGGGGACAGTTATGGGCACTCGATGTTGTGGTATCAGCCGAAGTCTTCGTGATGTCAGCAACTGAGCGGCGCGTGCCGGATTGGACTGGAACGCCTGCTAGGCTAGGTCTGCTTCCGGCCGCATTCACAACATGCAGGTGTGCAAAGGTCGATGGGCCCAGACCCCTGCGCCATAGGATTTAGACCGGCGTGCTGACCTGTCTGTTGTGCCTAGGTAGGGCTGCGACGTGTTGATCTTCCGAGGCCGGGCATGACCCAGAAAAGTGTGTCCGGCCAAATGGGATCGAGTGTGTTGGGTTATGTGGTGCACCCCTGCAGGGAAATTAATCTATTCGAATAGCCGTGATCTTCAGTAACAGGACGACTTGGAGTTGTACCTTGACCTTATGACAACTAGAACTGGATACTTAATAAAACACACCCTTCCAAGTGCCAGATACAACCGGTGATCGCTCTCTCACAGGGCGACGAGGGGAGGATCATCGGTTAGGATTATGCTACATGATGCTACTTGGTGAACTTACCATCTACTCTCTTCTCCCGCTGCAAGATGGAGGTGGCCAGAAGCGTAGTCTACGATAAGACTAGCTATCCCCCTCTTATTCCGGCATTCTGCAGTTCAGTCCACATATGATACCCTTAATCCATTTGATACCAATGCATACATATGTAGTGTAGCTCCTTGCTTGCGAGTACTTTGGATGAGTACTCACGGTTGCTTTTCTCCCTCTTTCCCCCCTTTCTATACTCGATTGCTACGACCAGACGTTGGAGCCCAGGAGCCAGACGCCACTGTCGATGACGACTACTACTACTCGGGAGGTGCCTACTACTACGTGCAACCCGCTGACGACGACCAGGAGTAGTTTAGGAGGATCCCAGGCAGGAGGCATGCGCCTCTTTCGATCTCTATCCCAGTTTGTGCTAGCCTTCTTAAGGAAAACTTGTTTAACTTATGTCTGTACTCAGGTATTGTTGCTTCTGGTGACTCGTCTATGATCGAGCTCTTGTATTCGAGCCCTCGAGGCCCCTGGCTTGTAATATGATGCTTGTATGACTTATTTTATTTGTAGAGTTGTGTTGTGATATCTTCCCGTGAGTCCCTGATCTTGATCGTACACGTTTGCGTGTATGATTAGTGTATGATTGAATCGGGGGTGTCACAAGTTGGTATCAGAGCCGACTGCCTGTAGGAATCCCCCTTCCACACTCCTTGGCCGAAGTTGAGTCTAGTCAATGAAAACTGTTTTACTAACATGGCTGTGCGCCCCATGGGCCCATGTCGCCATTGGTGGTATTAGGATCTTTTACTCCTTGTCTATACTCTGGGACTCTGATCTCTCTTATATTCGGGTTAAATGAATTTTGCTAAATCTAACATTAGGAGCTCGTTATCACTTTCACCCGGAGAGCCCCTTATTACTGATGATCGTCTGCTGCACGTGAAGACCCTGAAGATACGCTCCGCTGTTAACCTGAGAACTTGTGTTCATCGCGTTTGCAATTCCCCTTCCACCGTCAACCCTTATGGATAACTACTTGCAGTTGTTATTCTTACCTTCATCCCCAGTTGGTCTTGTTATTACAAGATACCCCGAAATACTCGTCGTTGTTTCGGTAATCCTTTGAGCTTACTGCCTTGCTGTTCTTTGTCACCTGAATAACCCTATGGATAATTCTCGCACTTATCGAGTATCCGCTCACCCCCAGTTGTTCATGTGTTTCACAATGGTCTTCAAAATACTATTCGATCCTCCAAGAATCCTTAGTAGCTTATTGCTCTGCAATACTTGTCTGCTTGCATTTTGGATGCTTTCCATATGTCTGGCAATATTCGTTAGTATCCTTAGACACCGTAATTTTGATCCTAATGATTCAACATGAGTGCGAATGCACGCAATTATTAGTTGATCCTTTTAAATTATCTTTCTGGCTCAGACGTCATTTTTGAACATGAGCTTGTTCTCGACCAATCTGTTTGCCGACAATTGTACCCTTAGGTCTATTGAACTTATCCACCCTTGATCAGAGCATCTGCTTCTGATCCTTCTATTTGGAAATCATAATTCCTTTGATAACTAAGCATCGAATCATTCAGGTGTTCTATAACCTGATGCCCTTGCATCCTATCTTCAACTAATTGTGTGACGATGCTCACATCAGCTCCGCTATGGACCATCAGATCCTTTATTGGATTATTATTCGACAGTGTCCTCCTTATTTAATAACCTTGTGAGCCTTTCCTCGGATACATAATGCTTTTGGTGAATTGTATCCTCTGTTTTCTCAACCATGCTCTATTTTCGAGCTGGTGGTATTTATGATTGAAGCTTGTGGTATATGATTCCACGATACCCTGACGGGTTGAACCCATGCCTTTCTTAATCTGTGTGAACCCGAAAGTTTTCACGGGTCATACTCCTTTGGTAATTCACCAGGTAGGTTTTGACATGGAAATCATTTTTAACTAGAGCAGTGAATGAAAGTTATTGCATTGAAGAAGTGGGAGTCGACCTTGAACCTTGCGTTCATGCCCATGGACACGATGTAGATCTTATCATTAAAGCTTCTCTTAAATTAATTATTCCTTTGATATAAGTTCATTTTATATCTGGGATCTGTCCTTTTGCAATCGTGGTTCCAACCATGTTCTCCTTTAAATACCATTTCTCGTGCAAGTTTAAGCACTTGTCTTCTGCAGAGTAATACCCCAGTCCAACCTCTACTTTGATTTGTCGTCGAGTATTACCCCTGGTATCTCAAGATTATCATGGAACTACATAACTTCTTATGAGTTCTTCATCAAGTGCTACATTCTCATTGATTCCAATTTTTCGTGCGCTCTGAGTTATTTAACAGTCAAAGACATCGGTAACTGAATCGAGTCCGCACTATGATTCAACAACTCTTAGTAATCTTCAATGCTTACGAGTTTGTACTCGATAGTGTCATTCCCAGCTGATTGACTACATAATCATCGTCAGGCTGACTGCTTGACCATTCTACCTATGTCCTTCATCCTCGGGACACAATCCCGACAGTGCTCTAAGCTTACATCGAACCTTCACCATCATATTGTTTGTCTTGAGAGACAACTCTGAATTCTGAGATGGCATCTTATCTATGGTTATAATAACCTTTTGCTTCACCATTCCCTTGGCTTGATGTCATCGCCGAGTGATTGCATCTTCATGGAGCCTCTCGACAAGATTTGTCATGATCATCATCAACATTTTGACCCCTTCCAAGATATTAATAGAATTCATGATGAGAAGTACCCTCCTTGCCCTCGATGATTTGTGTTATCATTGACCACTTTATTGCCTTCTGTCCAACACAAACTTGTTTGTGTCTCTAGCACCCTATTGCTTTCAAGTTAATGGTCGATATTTCATTCTTAGACTATTGGTTGTTGAATCACCTTTCTAACATTGATCATGCTACCTAAGACCATATTTTGGGTGCACTTTTCAACCAATGCTTAATTGTGTATGCTTTCCTCGAGCATACATCCTTATATCATTTGATCCGACAAATGTTGACTCCTTGTTCACATAAGTGTGGAAATCCATCATTTGAAAATCTCAATGAATTGTCGCTGAGTTCATCAGCCACCTCTTCATCCTCCCCTTGGTTTTAATGATGAACTCTTGTTTTGGAACTCGCTTCCATAGTACATTTTCGAGAATCTTACATTGTCGTCTCGTCAATTGTGTTGCACCTTTTCTTCTCAGGCATCCTGAGTCTGAGGCATCCTGGCACCAATCAGATCTGAATCTCGGTCAGATATGATGGTTGCAACATATTTCCAAAGACTTATAACATTGGTCCTTATATGACCCAGTAAGGTGATGTCATTCCTAGGACACCTGGCCGGAGGACATATTGTTATCAGTTTCCTATTTAGTAAGGTTAACCATTCTTCCATGAGGAAATTGTAAGACTTATTCTATAAGTTGTTCCTGATGGATCCTTTGTTTATCCATAGCCTGACCTTTACCTGTTGGCCATGTCAAAGCTATCTCGAAGCATGTCTATGGTACTTGGATTTTCAATAAGAACATTTGAAGCCCAATGTTAAATGTTTCCTGCTCAATTATCCAAACACCACTGTATGGGTAATGTCATGAAATTTCTCTCCCCTTACCTAAAGAGTTTTCTACATTATATCCTGTCATGGATATCATGATCTGCTTGTCCTTGGGAAGGATATATCCTTGAATATGTGTTTAAACACATTTTCCTTTCCATTGTTCTATTTAAACTGATAATCATGTTTTTCTTTCCATTGTTTGGTTTAACCTTTTTTGTGATCTATATGATCTAGGCAGTAATATTCTCCTGCTTATGTAAACACCCCGGTGTACAATTCTGTCAGCAAGACCCTGTTACCAAGGTTGTCAGAATCGCAATTCTGTTATACGATTCTACGACTTTACGGTCCAAACTAACCCCTATGATTCTACGATTTTAGTTCTTAGAATCTACGACTTTACGATCCTGATAGTGAAGATCCTATGATTTGCGATCCAACCATCGAAGCTCCGATCCGATTCAAAATCACGATTCTGACAACCTTGCCTGTTACCATTGTTGATGACATTCCGGTAGCCCCCGATGGATGAGAACTTTGCCTATTGGTCCGCCTCGTTCAACGAGCAGGAAAATGGTTCTCTTTGTCCCTCGCCCTTGGTACCGACGTTGTTGCCAACATAACTGACAGGCTACCCTCTGATAGGCCTTACTTACATGATCGTGCAAGACGTCATCACCCTTCCTACCTTTAGTCCACATGGTGGGCCCATAACCCACAGTTCCACAGGATCGAAACCTGACTCTCCTGTACACCCACTGTTCCCAAAGTAATTCCTCGCGCTTGACTTCGTTTGTAATTCACGGGGCCACTTTCCCAGTAATCTATTCTGGTATCAGGCGCAATATTTATTCTCGTTGCTTTGAGCCCCTTTCACGCCCTGTTTCAGGCATCGAATGCTTGCCTGTCCACTCCAAACTTCTTAAGGTACCTTCTTACTTTGCTCTCGGTGTGTTTCATTTGTTCAACTTGAGAGATACTCTTATGATCATTCTTGGGATACCCCCCCAGATGATTTTCCCTTATAAGATTCAATTGTTGTAAAGCTGCCCCTTGCCTATTCGTAAGTACGATGGAGTTCCTGAAGAAAGGAGGACAACTTCATCATGATGACCTGAAACAGCAAAATGAAGACGTCAATGTAATGGAACAACCTCTTCAAGAAGAACAACCAAGACCAAGAACACTCCCTAGAATTTCGTAACCCGAACCTTCCCCCTTTACTTTCCTCTTAAATCTCGGGACGAGATTTCTTGTAGTGGAGGAGAATTGTGACGCCCGGATAATTACGCTACATTAATCCCTGTTAATGATGCCATGTCACCACAATTACTGTTGTTGATCTCGCGTTAGTTCAAAACTGGTTCAAATTAAAAATTCAAAATCAAGCAAACAATAGAAGCTTTCCGATATTAAAACTAAAATGTTCAATAAATAGTAGATAAATCAGAGGCTAGGATAAAATTGTAAACAACATTATTGAAATTTGATAAGTCATTTAAACAACCTCAAACAGTGGTTGAATACATTATTTAATAACCTTTCAATTAATCTATATCTAATATGAAATAGTATTTCACCCAAACTAGTTTTTGGTGCTAGGATCTAATGCACTACAATTTATGAGCTGGCTCCCATATTTTATAAAAAAATCAATTAGGTGCTAAACATTTTTTTTGAAAAACAGAAAAGAATAAATAAAAAGAAAAGAAAACAAAGAATCCCCCATCCCCTGGGCCACGGTCCAGTTGGCCTAGCGACCCGGCCGGCCCAGCCGCCCCCTCTTTGGCCTACTTAGGCCTCCCCCCACCAAACCTTAGCCCACACCCCGCTACCCCGATCCCCTCTCTCTCTCTCTCTCGCTCGGTTCCTCTCCTCCCCCCCACGACCCAATCTGGATCGGGCAACTGCCCCGACCCCATCTCCCCACATCGCCAGTACCCCAACCCCATCGCCGGACTTCCCCACCGCTGCGCCCGCCTCCGCCACCACTGCCGCGGCGACACCCTCCCCCATTGGTGCCCCGCTGACCCGACTGGGTCCGCCGCTGCTCCTCGCGGCGCCGACGAGCACGCCTGCGCCCAAGGGCTGCCACCTTCGCCCCGCAACTTCTTCACCGTCCTCGCGCCGCACCTGCAGCACCATCGTCGCCGCCCGGATCACTCGCCGTCCTCTCCATCCTCGACCTCGTCCCCGCCGTCGCTGGACTTCGCCGCCTCAAACTCCATCGAGCCCGCTGCCCTGGACCCTACTGCCCGCCGGTGAGGCCACCTTCGACCTCCACTCCCTCCTCTCTTCGCCGCGCACGCACGCTCACCGCCCCACCGTAGTTGTCCCGCGTCCGCGCCTGCGGTCACCCCGATGCTGTGTGCGCCCGTTGGCCGTCCACTGCGCTGGGCCAAACTCACCGCACCCCGAACGCCTCCCCTGCGCCGCGCCCTGCTCGCGCCGGCCATCTCTGTGACCGGACGCGCCACCCGCGCGCGCCCTCCTCCCCTGTGCCCGCTCACGCGCACCCACAGCCTGCCGGCGCCTCGCCGTGCCCCCGTGCTCCTAGATGTTGCTGTCGTGCTGGACCTCATTCCCTCGCCACCGCTCGTTGGAGCCGCCGCGTCGCGCCAAGCCGCCTCCCGCGCTGTCCCGTTCACCGTGCCCGACACCCGTAACCACCACCGCTCGCCCCGCGAGCGCTGCCCCGCCTCGCCGGCGTTGCTGCTGCCTCGCCGCCGGCGGCCGGACTGGCCCCGCTGCACCGTTGGTCTCGCCCGAGGCCAGCGCCCGGGTTGGCCCCTGTCGGGCGCCCCCACAACCGTTACCAGTAGCGCCCGCCCCGGTTTGGCCCCCTGGGGCCTATGACGAACGGGGCCCACGCCCAGAACGAAAATGAATAAAAAATTAAAATAATAATAATAATAAATTAATAATAAAATCAATTAATTAATTAACTAAATAATTAACTTAAGTAATCCTGTTTAGTTAGCTAATTAACTTAATTAACCTGTGTTAGTTAACCTAATAACCTAATTAGTCTTTTTAATCTGTTAGGTTAGTAAAACAGTGTATGACAAGGGGGCCCCACCCCCTGTTGACCAGTCAAAGTTTGACTGGTCAACTGGGACCCCTTGGACCCACATGTCAGCCCCTCTGGTACACTTACGTGTACCCAGAGCCGGGTGCACCTAGCAATTCACATTATTTCAAACTAAATTAAATTTAGAAAATGAATAAAACTTTGAAAATTAATATAAAATAATCCGTAACTCGAATGGAAAAACTTTGTACATCAAAGTTGCTTAGAACGACAAGACAAATCCGAATATGTAGTCCGTTCGTCTGCCACATGTCCCTAGCACAGCGAACACACAATTTTTCCCCTCCGGTTCATCTGTCCGAAAATGCGAAACACCGGGAATACTTTCCCGGATGTTTCCCCCCTTCGCCGGTATCACCTCCTACCGCGTTAGGGCATACCTAGCACCGCGTATTGCCATGTTATACATTGATTGCTCTGTTATTTATTGTGTTCGCATCCATTACTTCTTTCCGGTAGACCCCGAGACTGCCGGCGACCCCCCAGTTCGACTACGGTGTTGACGAACCCTCTCTCTTGCCAGAGCAACCAGGCAAGCCCCCCCCCTTGATCACCAGATATTGCCTACTCTTCTCTATACTACTTACATTAGAGTAGTGTAGCATGTTATTGCTTTCCGTTATTCCTATCCCGATGCATAGCATGTCCTTGCTACTACTATTGTTACCTTTACCTGCTATCCTAATGCTTAGTATAGGATGCTAGTGTTCCATCAGTGGCCCTACACTCTTGTCCATCTGCCATGCTATACTACTGGGCCGTGATCACTTCGGGAGGTGATCACGGGCATATGCTATATACTTTATACTGTACATTACTTATGATATTGTTTGGAGATGGGGGCTGAAGGGGCAGGTGGCTCCATCCCGGTAGAGGTGGGCCTGGGTTCCCGACGGCCCTCGACTGTTACTTTGTGGTGGAGCGACAGGGCAGGTTGAGACCACCTAGGAGAGAGGTGGGCCTGGCCCTGGTCGGCGTTCGCGGATACTTAACACGTTTAACGAGATCTTGGTACTTGATCTGAGTCTGGCCACTGGCTTATACGCACTAACCATCTATGCGGGGACAGTTATGGTCACTCGATGTTGTGGTATCAGCCGAAGCCTTTGTGACGTCAGCGACTGAGTGGCGCGTGCCGGATTGGACTGGAACGCCTGCTAGGCTAGGTCTGCTTTCGGCTGCATTTGCAACGTGCAGGTGTGCAAAAGGCGATGGGCCCAGACCCCTGCACCATAGGATTTAGACCGGCGTGCTGACCTCTCTGTTGTGCCTAGGTAGGGCTGCGACGTGTTGATCTTCCGAGGCCGGGCAAGACCCAGAAAAGTGTGTTCGGCCAAATGGGATCGAGCGTGTTGGGTTATGTGGTGCACCCCTGCAGGGGAGTTAATCTATTCGAATAGCCGTGATCTTCGGTAACAGGACGACTTGGAGTTGTACCTTGACCTTATGACAACTAGAACCGGATACTTAATAAAACACACCCTTCCAAGTGCCAGATACAACCGGTGATCGCTCTCTCACAGGGCGACAAGTAGAGGATCATCGGTTAGGATTATGCTACATGATGCTACTTTGTGAACTTACCATCTACTCTCTTCTCCTGCTGCAAGATGGAGGTGGCCAGAAGCGTAGTCTACGATAGGACTAGCTATCCCCCTCTTATTCCGGCATTCTGCAGTTCAGTCCACATATGATACCCTTAATCCATTTGATACCAATGCATACATATGTAGTGTAGCTCCTTGCTTGCGAGTACTTTGGATGAGTACTCGCGGTTGCTTTGCTCCCTCTTTTCCCCCTTTCTATACTCGATTGCTGTGACTAGACGTTGGAGCCCAGGAGCTAGACGCCACTGTCGATGACGACTACTACTACTCGGGAGGTGCCTACTACTACGTGCAGCCTGCTGACGACGACCAGGAGTAGTTTAGGAGGATCCCAGGCAAGAGGCCTGCACCTCTTTCGATCTGTAACCCAGTTTGTGCTAGCCTTCTTAAGGCAAACTTGTTTAACTTATGTCTGTACTCAGATATTGTTGCTTCTGCTGACTCGTCTATGATCGAGCTCTTTTATTCGAGCCCTCGAGGCCCCTGGCTTGTAATATGATGCTTGCATGACTTATTTTATTTGTAGAGTTGTGTTGTGATATCTTCCCGTGAGTCCCTGATCTTGATCGTACACGTTTGCGTGTATGATTAGTGTACAGTCAAATTGAGGGTGTCACAAGTACGATGAAGGAGTGATGACATGTGTATGTTCATCAGGAGCTTCAAGGGTTACCCTGCCATTGGTTGGCATGTCCACCCATCTCTTCAGTGTTGAGACAACGCTCCTCGGAATTTTCTAGAAGAAAATCAAAATTAAATAGAAATTAAAACCGTTGATTCGTCACTTGGGCAATAAATAAAAGGATGTCTGAATATGGTGAGTGCACAAACATTAAGAAATTCCATATTCGAAGTAATATAGTTCCTGGCATGTTCAGGTTTGTGTGTAAACAGATAAAACAACATATTAAGAGAACAACGGAAGTTTTGTTGTTTTAGGTTTGAATAAATAGGTTTTTTTATAATTTTACTTATAAGCAATATTACGTCGGTATTGTTTATATTACATATGAGCAAAATACATTTGGTATTTTAACAAGGACAGTTGTAACCAACCATGACGTGGTCTTCGGTATTAGTGTGAGTCAGGACATGGACAAATGGACGGCAACAGATTAAAGTATCTCCGAAAAGGCGCTGTAGAAAGAATCGTGTCTGGTCATAGGTGAGCTCAATATCCTTAGAGTAGACACAACAGTGAACATGGTCGAAATCGTCTGAAGAAAGATCGTCGAGAGTTAGAAAAAGAAAAAGCTTTTAAAGTTAGATAAAGTTACGCCCAACACGGGGTTAATATTATTCAGTTCGATTCATGCATATAAAATTACAGCGAAAGAAGATAAGTCTGTAATGTTTGTAATATTAAATACCTACCAACATCGGGTAATGGAAGCAGCCTTTTTTTATCTCGATATGTTTGTATTTCGAGATTGAGACCCTCGTATGGTAGTTCAAATTCTATGCGGCGTCCTGAGGTATACTGAGAGCTACGTGTGTGCAGCTCCAAAGTTGTACGGGTGAGATACTATGGGTTTCATGCGAGAGGCACGTGTGTGTGTAGGACGTAGTGTTACTGTTGGTTTTATGTGAGGCACGTGGATTGAGCAAAACGGAGGCATGGAATTATAGTCAGTACAAGCACGGTTGTGGAGGTACGAGTATAGTGAGAGACGCATCTGTGCAGCACCAAAGTTGCATTGGCGATCACGCGTGCGGAGCATGTAGAGTTACTTTGGGTTTCAAGTGAGGCACGTTGATCAAGCAAACAGAGGCACTGCAGTCAGTACAAGCACGATTGTCTGGAGGCATGGTTTTGAACCCACTTGCTGGTGTCAAGATTCTAGAGGCATGGATGTACGACAGTAGAGGCATCGGTCTGAATATCTGGTTAGAGGGGCTTGGTTAATGATGCACAGGTGTGTAGTCTCTAGGGTCATGGGTGCGTGGCACCACAGGCACGGATTGAGTAGACACTTAGTGAGTCATGCTTATAAATAGGCTAGTTGCACACAGTAGTGTAGTTTTGTGGCATCGTGCAGAACTGGTGTACGGAGAGGAACCTGTGTACAATAGCTAGGATGTTCTGAATGGACGGAGCGGTTTTGATGTGAAATGGAGGCAAGGATTTTTTTTCAATGTGGTTAAGGAAACAAAGTTCTCGTCGCTTGTGACAGTGTACCGAATGATCTTCTGCAATATTTATGAATTGCTCACGCCAATGGTTAATAAGCATTGTACTGAGAGTTTACAATGATATCATCACATATTCTTGTAAATGCACGATGCATCCTGTAAAGGTTGACTATGACAATTATAATACAATATCGTGCGAGATATCTCTCGTGCTATAATCATGGATACAATATATGCTTGCTCAGTACTGGGACATAAGTTACTAATTGCATTTAGACATAACTTAATAATTGCATTTAGACATGCAAAACATAGTATCCATTTGTACATGAGCACACCACTATGTTCAAAGTTCAAACGTAAAATAGTAATGCAATACACACAGCACCTTTGAGCAACAACAAACATATTTACAACATAGGTTCATACAATCCAAATTAGTACATGAGCACACCACTGTGTTCAAAGTTCAAACGTAAACTAGTAATACAATACACACATCATCTTTGAGCAACAACAAACATATTTACAACATAGGTTCATGCAATCCAAATTATGATAATAGTAGTTCCTACTAGTTTAATGTAGACATCCATTTTCTCGCAATTTACCAACCACTGTTTCCCTTCCGGCGCTTCCAGCCGCTGGAAGATCCCTCATCATTGCTCTTACGTGGGCGGAGTCTTTCTTTCATTGGTTGTTGGTGGAGATGACGTAGCCCGTTCTTGATGATTAGGATTCTACGGTACAACTCGTAGCTAACATACCCGTCCTTTGCCGCGTACTCAAGGTGTATCGAGGAAAGTGGCTTCCACTCCCAGAACTGGTGCTTCTCCTTTGGGAATGATTTCTTCATGTTCTTGTATGAGGGGTCGATGATGGCCATTGCAAGGTCAGCCATGGAGTCCCTTTCTCCACCACCCTTGATGCAGAATAGCCTCTGGATGTCGACATGGTGCTCATCTGGAATTCTGATGCATGCACGGGAGAGCATGGTCTTGTCGTTCCTGGTGTCGACGCTAGTGAAAGTTACCGCTTTCCGTTGCAGGAAGTCAACTAACGCCTGGGAGCGCTCGGACCTGCAGTAGTGGTATACAAGGACATGCTCGCGCATGGAAAGTTGGATGACGACGAACCCTTGTCGTATGTAACTGCTCTTATGTGTGTACTCGAGGTCGAGGCTGACGAACTTGTTCTTCTCCTTCTTTAGCCATTCTTCGTACTTGTTGATGATCCGCTCCATGGTCCTTGGGTCGTTGGTGTACACCACCTCAAGCACGGTTGTACCATGGGTAGTGATGTGTTCGGTGAATGTTGTTAGTTTCCCGTCGTCCATGGCTGGAGGTGTGCGATGGTGAACTGCGGCCGGCGAGAAACTTTCGAGGAAGAGGATGAAATGGAGTCGGAAAAGTGAAAGCGTTGTTTTCTCGTGCAAAAAAGGAAACCGCCAAAGAGTAGTTGCTAGTCACGCGGCGGTTCCAGGCGTAGAATTTCAGAAGCAGGGTTTTTTTATCTGTTTTTTTTTAGATTTTCACTTGTCTTTATTCATTGAATTTTTTTATTCGTTGTGTGCTGCCTGCGTGATGCATCTTTGGCTGTGATAGTAGTCGTGTAAACGTTAGAACATTCAGCAGATGCATGGTCGTGCCTTTGTTGTGAAACGTTTTTTCAGTTAATAATCTTCCTTGGTTAGGGAGGCACGGTTTTTATGTTATTCGGTGTACAAGTGTGTTTAAGAAAAGTTGAACTAAATATAGTTTGGACTTGAAAACGTAGTCCTGTTTGGTTTTCAATTGAGATATGTTTCACTAGATGGTTTGAATAAGTTTGACAACATCGTATTGCTAGAGGTTTTGAATCACAAACCGATTCTAGTTTCGTTTCATTTTTGAAAATGGAACTTTTTGTTTTTTGGTTTTTTGAATTGTGAACTTTTCAAAGGATAAGAACTACATTTTTTTGATTGAATCATTTCAATGGTTCAAATAGCATTTGTTTTAAAGGATCATTCTGATGGTTGAAACAGCAAGTTGAGTGTCTGTAAGAGCTACATAAGTTGCAAAAGAATATTCCTATAGTTCGAGCAAGCACATGGTCCATAATAGTTAAATTACTCTACCATCCTATCTAGCAAACTTATAGTAATCAGTGTTTTTCTCCTGGAGGCATCATGATGAAACGAGTGTTGAACATTCTAGGAGATGCACTGTTTGCTTCCATTTTAGGTGCTGGTTCCGACGGAATCTACATGATGCGCTGAATGATGATGGACACAGAATGGTCATTTCGCTCTTTGAAAGTGATTAAAACAACGTTCTTTTCAACGAAGGATGCAGCTGATATGAAGTCTCTGAAATAAGACTTTTGTATTACCATCCTGCCGTCGTTTTTGGAGATGTTGTACGATGAAGGAGTGATGACATGTGTATGTTCATTAGGAGCTTCAAGGGTTACCCTGCCATTGGTTGGCATGTCCACCCATCTCTTCAGTGTTGAGACAACGCTCCTTGAAATTTTCTAGAAGAAAATCGAAATTAAATAGAAATTAAAACCGTTGATTTGTCACTTGGGCAATAAATAAAAGGATGTCTGAATATGGTGAGTGCACAAACATTAAGAAATTCCATATTTGAAGTAATATAGTTCCTGGCATGATTAGGTTTGTGTGTAAACAGATAAAACAACATATTAAGAGAACAACGAAAGTTTTGTTGTTTTAGGTTTGAATAAATAGGTTTTTTATAATTTTACATATAAGCAATATTACGTCGGTATTGTTTATATTACATATGAGCAAAATACTTTTGGTATTTTAACAAGGACAGTTGTAACCAACCATGACGTAGTCTTTGGTATTAGTGTGAGTCAGGACATGGACAAATGGACGACAACAGATGAAAGTATCTCCGAAAAGGCGTTGTAGAAAGAATCATGTCTGGTCGTAGGTGAGCTCAATATCGTTAGAGTAGACACAGCAGTGAACATGGTCGAAATCGTTAGAAGAAGAATCGTCGAGAGCTAGAAAAATAAAAGGCTTTTAAAGTTAGATAAAGTTACATCCAACACGGGGTTAATATTATTCAGTTCGATTCATGCATATAAAATTACAGCGAAAGAAGATAAGTCTGTAATGTTTGTAATATTAAATACCTACCAACATGGGGTAATGGAAGCAGCCTTTTGTTATCTCGATATGTTTGTATTTCGAGATTGAGACCCTCGTCTGGTAGTTCAAATTCTATGCGGTCTCCAGCACGAAGTTCATAATCAGCCGCAAAGATGTTCCACTTACCACCGCAGAACTTTGTGTAGTTTGCCCTATGCTTAAACAAAGCATTGTAAGACCTTCCTTCATGTGTAAGAAGGGCTGGCTCTACCTGCTGTTTACGCAATTTTCTTGCTTCTTTCTTCTCTTCTTCAATGTATTCAGTGAGAAAAGCTCTGACATTACAGGGTACATACTGGAAAAAACAGTGCAAATAACAACCTGTAAGTATAAATTTGAACTTGCGTGCTGTTAATGTTAAAATTTTTCTTAAATTTGATATGAATTTTTGATAAGAATTACAGATAACAACATAATTATATTATAAATTAATGGACTATATTAATCAGGGCATAGGCAAGCAAACTAATGGAAATTGAAAACACAAGGCAGGTGCGAAGAAGTGGCAGCAGGGGGGCCTAGTGTAGGTGCAAGGGGGATGAGTGACAGTGACGATTTTTACTGTGTTGTAAGCAACTAATTTGTTAGTGATGCTTACTAACCATGCGGCTCCAGCAATTTTCATCAAGAATAACCTCAAACTCCTGGATAACTTCAGGGTGTGGTTCGCAAGGGCCGCCTGGTTGGCGGCAGGCAGGGCAATTCATACCTAAATATTTCAGAAAAGCTATGTTAAGAAAACAAGAATATCATAACAATTCAAAAACAAGCTTCAACGTGGAAGGTAGACAATGGCTAGCTTCAAATATGGTAGCTATATTGAAGGCAGGCAACAACTACAAATTTACCATAAATCTTCTCATCTACTCCTTCGAGAAAAGCAGTATGACAGAGTTTATAACACTTGTTTAGATTTTCAAATGGTTTTTATATTCTGTTAGAGAATGAAGTCATTGTACCGGATCTGATGCTTCAATAACTATCAAATGAAAAACCTAAACGTAAAACGTAAATACGGATCGGAGCATGCTGCTTACGCATATGCTTTTTACTTGTGACAGAAGAAGAACGAGGGTTGACGAACGGAGATTTGGGTAGGGGAAGCTTAGGGAAAGCGCACACGGCTAGCAAAATCTACGAGAGAAGCACGTGAAAGTGCAACTATCCCTAGGTGGTTTTGGTAATTCATAACAACATATAGCTCATTGAGCTAATGCTATTCCAAGATGACTATTTTAGGAAAGCTCAATGATTGGCATGGCATGGATGTGAAAGTGGAACCCTCAAAATGCTAAGGACAAAGGATTGGCTCAAGCTCAAAAGCTCAAGACTCTTCATTTTATATTTTAGTGATCCAAGATCACATTGAGTCTTTTGGAAAAGCCAATACTATCAAGGAGGGATGAGGTGTTGCTTAATGAGCCTCTTGCTTCATGTGCTTAGTGATATGCTCCAAAACCCTCAAATACTTTTCCATATCCACATATGACCTAAACCCTAAGCCAAACTCGGTCCTACCGATTCTTTCTATCCGGCGCCACCGAGTTTCACTTGTCATAAGCCACTGCCAAACCCTAGCAATTCGGTTCTACCGATAGGGATCTCGGTCTCACCGAGATGGGATTGCAAACTCTCTGTTTCCCTTTCGTAACTTTTCGGTCTCACCGAAAGAGCGAATCGGTCCCACCGAGATTGCAATGTAAACTCTTTGTTTCCCTTTTGTAACTTTTCCGTCTCACCGAAAGAGCAAATCAGTCCCACCGAGTTTGCCTGACCAACTCTCTGGTTAGCTTATTACCAAACTCGGTCTCACCGAGTTTGTGTAAGCGGTCTCATCGAGATTACGTTATGCCCAAACCCTAACCATATCGGTCCTACCGAGTTGCATGTCAGTCCCACCAAAAATCTCTAACGGTCACTAGGTTTACCTTTTCGGTCCGACCGAGTTTGTTGATTCGGTCCCACCGAGATTGGAAAACTGTGTGTAACGGTTGGATTTTGTGTGGAGGCTATATATACCCCTCCACCTCCTCTTCATTCGTGGAGAGAGCCATCATAACACATACACAATTCCAACTCATATGTTCTAAGAGAGAACCACCTACTCATGTGTTGAGACCAAGATATTCCATTCCTACCATATGAATCTTGATCTCTAGCTTTCCCCAAGTTGCTTTCCACTCAAACCTTCTTTCCACCAGATCCAAATCCTATGAGAGAGAGTTGAGTGTTGGGGAGACTATCATTTGAAGCACAAGAGCAAGGAGTTCATTACCTACACACCATTTGTTACTTCTTGGAGAGTGGTGTCTCCTAGATTGGCTAGGTGTCACTTGGGAACCTCCGACAAGATTGTGGAGTTGAACCAAGGAGTTTGTAAGGGCAAGGAGATCGCCTACTTCATGAAGATCTACCGCTAGTGAGGCAAGTCCTTCGTGGGCGATGGCCATGGTGGGATAGACAAGGTTGCTTCTTCGTGGACCCTTCGTGGGTGGTTGCTTCTTCGTGGACCCTTCGTGGGTGGAGCCCTCCGTGGAATCGCGCAACCATTACCCTTCGTGGGTGGAGCCCTCCATGGACTCGCGCAACCGTTACCCTTCGTGGGTTGAAGTCTCCATCAACGTGGATGTAGGATAGCACCACCTATCCGAACCACGGGAAAAACATCCGTGTCTCCAATTGCGTTTGAATTCTCCAAACCCTTCCCTTTACATTCTTGCAAGTTGCATGCTTTACTTTCCTCTGCCAATATACTCTTTGCATGCTTGCTTGAATTGTGTGATGATTGCTTGACTTGTCCTACAATAGCTAAAATCTGCCAAGAACTAAAATTGGGAAAAGGTTAAGTTTTTATTTGGTCAAGTAGTCTAATCACCCCCCCCCCCCTCTAGACATACTTTCGATCCTACAAGTGGTATCAGAGCTTTGGTCTCCATTTGCTTTGATCTCCATAGCTTTTGGTGGTCATAGCCTTAGTTTCACAACCTAGGAGAGTATGGCGTCTAGCGAGGGAAATTATCACCGTAGAGGTCCTTACTTTGATGGTACTAATTTTGCTAGTTGGAAGCATAAAATGAAAATGCATATTCTTGGACATAACCCCGCCGTTTGGGCTATTGTGTGTGTTGGTTTGCAAGGTGACTTCTTTGATGGGAAAGAACCAAACCGTGAAGCTACCGCGGATGAGTTGAATATGTTGCAATACAATGCTCAAGCTTGTGATATTCTCTTCAACGGATTGTGCCCCGAAGAATTCAACAAAATCAGCTGTCTTGAGAATGCAAAGGAAATTTGGGACACTTTGATTGATATGCACGAAGGTACCGACTCCGTCAAGGAATCCAAGTTGGATGTGCTTCAAAGTCAACTTGACAAGTTCAAAATGAAGGATGGTGAAGGTGTCGCTGAAATGTACTCTAGGCTTGCTCTCATCACAAATGAGATTGCCGGCTTAGGAAGTGAAGAGATGACCAATAGATTCATCATCAAGAAGATTCTAAGAGCCTTGGATGGAAAATATGATACCGTGTGCACATTGATCCAAATGATGCCCAATTACAAAGATCTCAAGCCAACGGAGGTGATTGGAAGAATTGTTGCTCATGAGATGTCACTTAAGGATAAAGAGGAAATTCACAACAAATCAAGTAGTGCCTACAAAGCCTCATGTGAAGCCCCTACATCATCAAGTGAGAAACAAAACTTCAATGAAGAATTGAGCTTAATGGTGAAGAACTTCAACAAGTTCTACAAGAGTAGAAGCAAAGATAGAAGCTTCAAGTCAAGGTCCTACAATGACAAAAGATCTTCTAGTCAAGAGCGAAACTGCTACAGTTGTGGAAGACCCGGACACTATTCCAATGAGTGTACGGCTCCCTACAAGAGAAGAGAAGATTCTCCAAAATGAAGAAGCAAAGAATCACCACCAAGAGAGAGAAGGAGTAAAGATGATCATTATGAACGAAGATACTCACGGAGAAGCAAGGATTCGGAAAGGAAGGAAAAATCATCAAGGAGCTACACAAAACGAAGACATCAAGCTCATGTTGGTGAATGGGTATCCGGTTCCGACTCCGACAGCCACTCCGAGAGAAGTTATCACTCCGACTCCGAAGATACTCAAGTTGAAGGTGTTGCCGGTCTAGCACTTGTGTCAACCAACTCCTATGACATATTAGACTCACCAAATGAAGGAATTGGAAGATGCTTCATGGCCAAAGGTCCTAAGGTAACACACCCCGAGTATGTTGATTTCAATAGTGATGAAGATGACTTGTTAGGTGATGATTTGCTTGTTGACAACTCTAGTGATGAATACTATGATGAAACGTCAATTAATCATGCTAATCAAGATAAAACGAATGACAATGATAAGGAGAAGATTGAGGCTCTAACTAAAGAACTAAACACTCTTAAGTTAGCTCATGAAACTATCTTCGAAGATCATCGAGAACTTTTAAGAGCTCATGAGAAATTATGCTTTGAAAAGCTCAATCTTGAGCAAGAGCATGAGATCTTAAAAGCAATCAATGATGATCTCCGCAAGAAAAGTTCTTCTTACATTGCCAAGCGTTTACTCTTATCCACTTACATGCCTCAAGTCAAGTCTAGTAACAAGAACAAGAAAGATTCTTCCTCTAGCAGTAACAATGATCATGCTAAATCCAATATTGTTGCTTCTAGTAGTTCTCTTGATTCCACTAATGATTCTCTTAGCCAAGTTACACTTGAGCAAGAAAATAGCTTATTGAAGGGAATTATAGAGAAAGGAGTGTACAAAAGCCTTGCCGGGAGTAAGCAATTCGAGGAAATTGTGCGCAAGCAAGGAATGCACCAGAAGAATCAAAGTGTTGGTTTTGAACGAAAGTTCAATGCCAATGGAGTTGAGTGGGAAGAAGATCAATACCCCAAGACAAAGTTTGTTCCTCAACAAGAGAAGTATGATACTTCTTTCAAGGGGACACAAGCTCAAGATGATCTTCCACCACAAGACTACAATCAAAAAGGCACGGACAAGCTTCAAGAGGAAATTGATGCATTTGAAGAAGCTCCTAAGACCTTAGTCAAGTGGATTCCCAAGACTACTTCAAGTTCCACTTTATCAAGTATGACTACAACTCCAAGGATTCCCATCAAGATGGTGTGGATCCAAAAGAAGAAGAACTAGAGAGTTCTTGAGGGTGACTCCGCCAACATACTTCACTCTTATCATTTTGGCAAGAACAAGTGCAATAAACTTCCACATCTTGCACTAGTTCAAGGAGTCACAAACCCTCTTGTTGGTAAGACAAGGGACAAGGTAACCTAAAAGTTTTCATGGACATCACCTTGTGTGTGCATCACTCTATGTCTATGGATATCCTTGTTTGTTCCTTGTGGGACTAACCCATGTAGGTATTGAAAGTGCAATTCACTCAAATGGATAGCTCCAAGTGATCTACATAAACATTGAGCATCCACATCTTCAACATCTACATGAAGTCATCATCGACAAAACCCGAGGTTAGTTCATCCCTCTAAGGGGGGATATCACATCTAGGGGGAGCTTTACTCTAAGACTTGAGCTAAAGCAACTCTAAAGATGTGAACACAACAATGCTTTATGTAAAAGTGGTAACCCCACTTGAGCTTAAACGATGAGTATGACCTATGATCAAGTGTTCTCACTTGACTCCTAAGTCAATATACTCATATATAGATGACCTTGTCATCGCAAATTGCTTGATAGATGCTAGAATTGGTTGTGCATGCCTTGTCACATATTTCATTTGCCATCTTATTGTGTGAGCATGCTGGTTGCATATTTTACTCATTCGAGGACATCCACTTGTTGTTTTGATTGTTTGGTTTTATTTCCTTTTGCCAAGTGGATGGACAAGAATGCCTAAGAACCTCCTCTAGCTATCTATGCTTTTCTCGTCTCAAACTCTATTCATGCTACATCACAAAAATTGATCAAGTCAGATTCGAACCACTCTGTGTGAGGAGCGCTCGGAGTCCTCGATTCGTCATAGACTTAAACTTCCAAAACCTCTTTATGATTCTCGGTCTGACCGATACCCTACTTTCGGTCCTACCGAGATCATTAAGTTGATCTAGGTTTTCGATTTCGGTGCAACCGATTTGAACCATTCGGTCACACCGAGTTGCAACAACTATATACAGTTTTGCATCTCGGTGCCACCGAGTTGTTCCACTCGGTCACACCGACAGGGTCGGGCTATATATAGTCACGGGCAAAAATTTGGAAATTTCGCCGAACCCCTTCGCCCGCGCAATAGCCTGCTCTGCCAACTTGGTCTCCGGATCGTCTCCTCGCCGCCAGCCGCCTCCAGTCGCTGGTCTCCGTCGCCGTCAATGGAAATTCAACCCCGCCGTTGCCGCCGTAGCGAGTCTCCGCCGAACTAGGGTATGGACTCGATCTTTGTGCTATTCCCCAATCTGATTCTTACCACATTGTGATCATCATGATTCTTGCCACGTTTGTTAAACTTCTATCCAGTCAATGAACTCGTAGATTAGGTTTAATTCGAAAAATTTAGGGTTAGGGTTCCGCCGAAACCATCTCGGACCCACCGAGTTGAAAAACTCGGTCCCACTGATTTGGCTTATGCCATTGCACAAGCGAGACTCGGTCTGACCGAGAATTACTTATCGGTGTGACCGATTTTGGAACTTTGTGAAACCCTAGCAGTCTCGGTGCCACCGAACTGTGACTCGGTCTGACCGAGGTCACTAGTTTAGGTGCCAAAACTGCTTCGGTATCACCGAGTTTAGAAATCGGTAGATCCGAGATGCTTTCAGTGGGAAACTAAAACTAAGTTTTTGAATTATTCTTTTGCAAAAATCTCTGCATTTTGTGATGCTCATCCACTCTACCTCATCTATAAACTATTCACAGGGTCAGTAGTCAGCTTGTTCATCATGTCAGATCAGAGTGACAGCCAGAATGTGTCAGAACAGCCAGTGTAGATGAGTGAGGGCACTAGTCCCTCAAGTTCTTCAGATGAAGGCAACAGGAGCACCCCTAGCAATCTGCCAAAAGCTGCCACAAGACAAAGGAAGAAGAGAACCTCATAATCAGAGGATGAGGACTATGTGGCAGAAGAGGAAGCAACTTCAAAGAGAGTAGTGCTCACGAAGGAACATGGCTCAGCTCAAGGCACAAAGCCAGGATTGAAAATCAAAAGGCCAGCAGGTAGGCAGCCTATGCCAAAGGCCAGAGCCTCAACTCAGATTCCTGAAAAGCCTGCAACCATAGAGCCAGTTGCTGCTGAAGGAAAGAAAAGGAAGGAAAGGGTCAAGAAGACCGTAGCCAGAGTGCTTGGAAAGGCTTCCATCATGGAAGAAGAGGAAGAAGAAGAGGTTGCTGCACCAGCACCTAAGGCACCTAAGCTTATGGGTGATGCTATAAGATCAGGGGCTGCTGCATCCAAGCCCAAAGAAGCACCCAAAGCTGCCTCCAAGCCCAAGACAGCACCAAAGAGAAATACGAGGAGCATACCTGCAACTGAGAAGAACAAGACCCCAGTGCCTGAAGCTGCAGAAGAAGAAGAAGAGAATGTTCTTAGAAAGCTCAAGCCCAAGATCCCAGACCACAACGATGCTCATCCTGTGGCTGAGGATATGAAACTCAGGAGAGATTCAGGGCTCCGGAAGTGGAGAGAAGCAGACCCGTATGCTTCAAGGAGAAGGACTTCAATTGACTACAGGTTTCACACCAAGGAGCAGCAGGACTTCTATGAGACAGTTTTGTTGGACAAGAAGCCCATAGTTTGTGACATGAGATGGGTTGATTGGGAGTACATCAAGGACAATGAAGAGCACTATCCTGGAGTGCAAGACAGCTTCAATGCTTGTGGAGTAGCAGACTTTGTTGGGCAGAAGCTCACAAAGTGGAACTTATTATGCAATTCTACTCCACGGCACACTTCTATCCAGATGGTAGGATAACTTGGATGTCTGAAGGTACGAGGTACCAATCTACAGTTGCTGAATGGGCTCAGCTGATCAATGCCCCAGAAGAGCAGGAAGATGACTTGGATGTATATGCCAAGAAGAAGATGGACCACAACTCTATGTCCAACATGTACAAGGAGATTCCAAATGAAGCACTTGATACATTCAAGTTTGGCTCAGTACACTATCTTCTGTCAGGGCTGCCAACCATCAACTGGATTCTTAGGCACACCCTATTCCCCAGTCTGGAGATCACAAGATGATCAGGGGCCACGCGATCAACTTGCTTCATATCTTTGACGTGCCACAGAAATTCAAAGTCATGAGCCTTATGATTGAAACAATCAAGAGGACAGCAGCAGACCAGAAGAGGAGCTGTGGATATGCCCCACAGATTCAGGAGCTCATCAACTCTAAGATGGGCACGGGCATATACTTATTGGACAAGGAACACCTGCCCATCCGTCCAGATTTTGAAGATAATCAAGTTGTCATGAATGAGAATGAACCATCATCTGCACAAGCACAAGCAAAGAAGGAGAAGGCAAGGAAGGAGAAAGCTGCCAAGATGCCAACTCAAGAGGAGGCATCTGAGTATTTCTTGAAAACCAAACAAGAGCAGCTTGGTTACTTGATTGCATCCACCCTGCGGATTGAGCAAGGACTAGCCACCCTAACTCAGAACCAGGCAAGCTTAGAGAGGATCATGGAACAAAAGTTCTATGACTTGGATGTCAAAGTGACAGAGATTCAGACTGCAGTGGAGCAGCTCCAGGATGACATGCAGGAGAGGAGAGGCAAGACTACAACTGATGCCTTTGCCAGAGTGCCACGAGGTCCGAGGTCGTCTGCAGTGCCAGTTGCTGACCCCAGAGCCACCACGTCTGCACCAGCTACAGCCTCAGTTCCACCAGCTCCAGTGTCCACTTCAGCCTCGACTCCGACCACGTCTACAGAAGGCTTCGTCCTTGGAGTGCTCCGGACTCCACCACCACCTGAAGATCAAGCCTGAGTGTCGACTTAGCACTATGCATTTTCTAGGAACTTTTTGGTAACTTGTTGCCAAAGGGGGAGAAAATGTATAGATCATAGGCTTCGAGAGAGAGTGTTGCTTTTAGTGTTGCTTTTATTCTCTCTTGTTTTATTTGGTGTTTTTTCGAACTTTGTTTGCTTTTGTGTGAGATACTATGTCATTCTCGTGAGATATTGATGATCATGTGTTTGATCATAAGCTACACTTAATGTTTGCTTAATATTATCATCTTATCTATCTTATGTGGTCATTCACTATTCTTGGCGATGAGTGCATGTATTTCATTCTTATCATTTTAAGCGCTCCACCAAGATATATGTGACATGGAAGAGTAACCCATGACTCTAACTCTTTGTGCATTTGCAGTCCAAAGCAAATTTTTAAATATGCACAAATTTAGGGGGAGCTCTTACTTGTCACATACTTCTCAAAGCAACGATATATTTCATGCTTATTATCATTTGTCGAAGCTTTGATCTATATGTTGTCATCAATTACCAAAAAGGGGGAGATTGAAAGTGCAACTATCCCTAGGTAGTTTTGGTAATTCATAACAACATATAGCTCATTGAGCTAATGCTATTCCAAGATGACTATTTCAGGAAAGCTCAATGATTGGCATGGCATGGATGTGAAAGTGGAACCCTCAAAATGCTAAGGACAAAGGATTGGCTCAAGCTCAAAAGCTCAAGACTCTTCATTTTATATTTTAGTGATCCAAGATCACATTGAGTCTTTAGGAAAAGCCAATACTATCAAGGAGGGATGAGGTGTTGCTTAATGAGCCTCTTGCTTCATGTGCTTAGTGATATGCCCAAAACCCTCAACTACTTTCCCATATCCACATATGACCTAAACCCTAAGCCAAACTCGGTCCTACCGATTCTTTCTATCCGGCGCCATCGAGTTTCACTTGTCATAAGCCACTGCCAAACCCTAGCAATTCGGTTCTACCGATAGGGATCTCGGTCTCACCGAGATGGGATTGCAAACTCTCTGTTTCGCTTTCGTAACTTGTCGGTCTCACCGAAAGAGCGAATCGGTCCCACCGAGATTGCAATGTAAACTCTTTGTTTCCCTTTTGTAACTTTTTGGTCTCACCGAAAGAGCAAATCGGTCCCACCGAGTTTGCCTGACCAACTCTCTAGTTAGCTTATGACCAAACTTGGTCTCACCGAGTTTGTGTAATCGGTATCACCGAGATTATGTTATGCCCAAACCCTAACCATATCGCTCCTACCGAGTTGCATGTCAGTCTCACCGAAAATCTCTAACGGTCACTAGGTTTACCTTTTTGGTCCGACCGAGTTTGTTGATTCGGTCCCACCGAGATTGGAAAACTGTGTGTAACGGTTGGATTTTGTGTGGAGGCTATATATACCCCTCCACCTCCTCTTCATTCGTGGAGAGAGCCATCATAACACATACACAATTCCAACTCATATGTTCTAAGAGAGAACCACCTACTCATGTGTTGAGACCAAGATATTCCATTCCTACCATATGAATCTTGATCTCTAGCTTTCCCCAAGTTGCTTTCCACTCAAACCTTCTTTCCACCTGTCAGTGTACTAGAGTAGGGGTACCCTATTACCCCGAACTCGTGCACGGGCAGTTGCAGCGCCCCGCGGCAAGGCTTGCCGGGTGACCGCCAGGACCCTCCGTGGTTCCCTTGAAGACCATTCAAGAACAAAGTATTCAAGTCGAGGCTCCGTCAAGAGGAGCTTACCGGGAAGGACAACCGAGGCCCCGGCAAGAGGAGCTTGCCGGGAAGGCCAACCAAGGCCCTGGCAAGAGGAGCTTGCCGGGAAGAGACAAGACCCCGGCAAGAGGAGCTTGCCGGGAAGGCCACTCAAGACATACCAAGAAAGCTTGCTGCCACGCGCCCTCCGTCCCGGCAAGATCCGGCGAGCGACAAGCTTCCGGACGCGACAAGACGACGGCCGCGGCAAGGAGCTTGCCGCGGGAAACCCCCACTGCGTGCCCGCGCTCCAGCTCACCTGCTAACGTGTCGCTCTGGGACTCTCCCAGAGCGCACGTGGCGGGAGGCCGTGCAGCTAGGGGTACGTGGTGGCAAGCGGAGATGAAGAGAAGCCCATCGTGGCAAACGGTGGCACTCCTAACGGTCGCCTTTTGCACTGTTTAGGAGACTCAGATAGGCATTTAATGCCCTTGTCCCCTACCGTCAGAGTTAGGTAGGGTGCACTGTATCCACAGTAGCGGTAGCTATACCTACCACATCCTTTTCCATTTTTACCCTTCTTGTCTACGTTGCCCCCTGTCGGTGACCCCTTGAGTATAAAAGGAGGCCCAAGCGCAACGTAGAAGGGGTTTCGAAGGCCGCAGGTCGGGGAGTTCAGAGACTCGGCTAGCTCAGCTCGTTCAACCCTAGAGACACTCTTATGCTCAGTCTAGCAGCATCCATCGCTCCTGAGCAAGAATCCAATATACACAAACAAGCAGCAGTAGGGTTTTACGCAT